>NC_059484.1:12784867-13102724 GCF_018139145.2 Gymnogyps californianus
CTTTGAGAGAGGCAGGGTCTTCTTTCTCTTTGGGAGCTGGGACTGCAGCATCCCAGCCCATCGCAGGAACACAGGGACTGGCACCTGCGCGGCTCTCGCTGCCCAGCTCCTTCCCTCACACACTGCCTGGCGCGGTCGCTGCAGGCGGGCTGCTTGCGTAAGCTGGTACCTTCATCTTGTAAGTCTCGAGTCCTTTTTTTTAAATGGAGCAAAAAAAGACATTACAGAACAGCATTTACATGCAAAACAAAGATGTTTCCACCCAGTCAGCAGAAGCCTTGACATCGTTTTAGCTATTAAAGTGTGCTGGCTGCTACATTACCAGGAAAAGTTCTCTTTTGCTCTGCAAAAAACTTTTCAGGAGCTTCCTTTGAAGCCTTTCTTGAGGTCAGGGGCTGCAGCCTCTTGCAATCTTTCCATGTCAGCCTGCAGCACTTTTTGAAAGCCCTTACGCTGGATATTGTGACAAACGAACGCCAGCTCTTTGTTCATTAGTTTATACTTGGTAATAGATGTGAGGCCAGGGTAGAGGATGGCTCTCGGCAAGCGATTCACACTCTGCTGCACTAACATTTGCCATGTCTTGAATAGTTGGAGACAGTACAATCCTCTTTTAAGCATCTGTGTTTTTAATTAAAACAGCAAGCTGAGGAATGGGTGACTTCAGAGCATTTTGTCCCAACAAGGAATGACAAACACATGGCTGCTTTTAAAATAAATTAATTAATACCTACTATCTTACCGGTATAAAACTGTCAGCGGGTGAGGAGGGTAGGCAAACCCAGATGCAAAGCAGTTTTGTAAATGAGGCTATGTACATGCAAACACTACTGCAATGCAAGCAACACACCGAGTGCCAAAGGCGAGCTGGAGGAGACTGGAGCTGATACCAATTCATGCCATTGGGCTGATTTTACGGCAAGTTACATCAATGACCTGTTTCAGTCACCTTGACTCCACCACCCAGTTTCACTTCAACATTGCAATATCACCTGCCGGCGCTCACATCAACATGAGAAGGGGGCCGGGAGCCCACACCAGGGTGCCGCATCTGCTCGGGGGCGCCTGCAGGTGTATGTTTGGACGAACCTATTCTGCACAATTACAGATATTTAATTTTTAAACGTCTGGTTTACAAAACACTGCAAACACATGCAATTTGAGAAGCAAACATAGCCGGTGCTTCTCACCAGATAACTGTTTTCCAACCCATGGTCGGTAATTGTCTCATATACCACACACGACCCTAACAGCTTGTTATGAAAAAAGCCCGTTCCGTATGGGACCCCTTCCCTGTGAGACAATCCTCCAAAGGAGGACAAATAAAAGACATTTCCATGCTCTCAGATTTAAACGCTTCCATTTTTATGGTGGTCGCAAGAGCGCAAGTTGAGGACTTGTCTCACACACCTACTTCTGCAGCTCATGGCTGGGCTGCAGAAACGGCCAACTCAGCTGAAAACCTTCAGGAGCAGCTGGGCTGCGAGGGCTGCCCGTCTGGCTTTCAGATGTGCCTGTGCAAATTTGGTAGGCGGTTTTTAGCCATGAGGCTCAAACCTCTGACCAAGATCTAACTGTAGGCCAGGAAGCACTCTCATCTCACATACAAACAGTTTTTCAAGCCTGCCAAAATACCGATTCACCCCAAAGACAACTCCAAGTGACACTGGAAGAGTTACTGTTGGAGTATCTTCCCATCACATGACCTGCCATAGCATCTGCACCAAAACCTTAACTTCCAAAAAACAATAGGACAGGCACGTTCCCACTCCCAGCCGTGTTCACAAGGTGTTAGAGCAGCTAGCAGGAGAGGCATAAACGTATTCCCTCGAGCGTTGTTTTGAACCTGTTTATCCCTGGGTTTGGAACTGCCTCCCAGCAAAGCCTGGATGCAAGGAGGTCCTGCTGAGAGTCCCCTCCTTTTTTCAGCTTCCCACTGCTCTCATTTCAGAGCCTCCAAGCAACTAAAAATAAGTTTTCCTCCAGTTGTTTCTTCCACCATTTCAACAACTTCGGGATGTTGCCTAACGTTTGCTTGCTTTTCCCCCAAAGAATCAGCAAAAAGCCCTTCTTCCCAGCAGAGAAGTGTAAGATCAGTAACTTTCTGCTTTCTGGTCCAGCTTTTCCCATGCTCGCAATACAGACCACGGCCGAGTCCAGCCTCTGCAGCCTCTGCAGCCACAGCATCGTTTTGTGCTCTTTCCGCCGAGCGCGGCGCAGTATCCTGTTTGCCATCCTTCCTGCTGCTCTATGCCATTAGCACGATAGCATCAGTTTTTCCACTCAAACTCCCACATCCTTTTCCTGATCAACACGTCATAGGATTGTTCCATTGACCACGCTCTGATGGGAAAAAGTTATTGCGCTTGAGCCTTGTCCCCCAGAAGGGCAGGACAGAAAGCGGCTGGTTTCCTTCTTCAAGCCTGTGCTGGTGCATTTACAGAGAGCTCTGTCACAGCACCCATATTCTCAAAGCACATTACTTTATAGGATTTACTCCACTGCATCATTGTGCATAAACGATACACAATTTCTGCCTGTAACTATATGACAAGATAAGGATACCCACAGAACACTCTTTTACAGCCTGGGCAGCATCTGCTAGCAGTCACTGTTTCCAGCCGTGTTCTCGTACGCCTACCACCAAGCAGCACCGACTCCTGCTCTCCTCCTACAGCCAACGTTTCCTCCAGCCAGAGTCAGCATCCACGCTGGACGGCTACAGGACTCTTGCTAGTCTTATACCCAAAACCATACACAACAGTTACCTGTGAGTGCCATGCTGCCGCTCCTGCAGCTTGGCCCGGCGCTGGTCCCCTCTGCTAAGGGCTGCCTCTCAGTGAGGTCTTCAGATTTGTGTCTGCATATTCCCTGTGACAAATTTGGTGACATTTTGCCTACCCCAGTGTTCCCTTCGCAGGCTCTGGTGCAAGACCCAGAAATCAGTTTGCAGAGAACGCCCCTAAGCCAACACATGGCAACAAATTTTTGGCCAGTTCCTGCCATCGCCTCCTGTTGTCAGCCCCTGGCCTGGAGGTGAGGGTTCTTTTCCCAGTGACTTCAGCCATGTGATCACTCCAGAACAACTATTTTTATGGGGGAACTTGATTTAGCCTATTAAGGTGGGAAGTGATGTTCTGCGGAGATCTAACACGTAACTTATTCACGAGGGCTCCAGCATTTGGGGCCTGACCTAGGCACCGCAAAGCAGTGGATGCAGTGTCTGATGAGCATCCAAACTCCTGGGCTTGAGCTACGTAGCAGCCCGCACCCACCCCACGGATCCACTCGGGATTTTTGGCTTCCCCGGTCTCACCTCCACCCGTTCCCAGAGACACGGGTGGGACCTGGAAGACACACAGCGAGGAGCGCGGCCACCCCCTACCCACCCTGCCATCAGGGAGAAGACAGTGGAGAGCCCACCCCACCACCTGCACGGGCTCCTGCAGCCCAGCAGCTTCCCAGGGCGGCGTTTTTAGGGAAACCCGCTGCCCCCGGGAGCCGGAGCGCTGCCCGCCCGCTGCCCGCCCGCCGCGCGCTGCCCGCCCCGCTGCCCGCGGGAGCCGGCGCGCTGCCCGCCCCGCTGCCCGCCCCGCGGTTTCCCTTCAACCTACTGCCACCTCGTGGGGAGCGAGAGCAGCGAGCAAGGGGGATGCCGGGCCGGGGCGGCTGCAGCGTCCCCAGTTCTTCCCCGTTAGGGACAGGGAAGGTGTTTGGGAATTGCAATCGAGTCCGGTCCCGCAGCCCTCCGAACCGCACGGCTGAAGTCACCTCCAGTTCATTTTAATCATCCCTTTTTCCTGGAGGGAGCATCAGCAGGTTTTCTGCTCGTTAAAGCAGTCACAGGGCTTGGCAGAGTCCGCCTGGCATTTCCATCACTGCGCCGCCCGAACCTGAAGGGAGGATCTGGCCGAGACTCCCAGGTAAAGAGAGAGCAACCTGAAGGGCTGTAACACGTACGGGATTCTGTGAACAATCTTTTCGGAGCGGTTAGTGCCCATGGAAGAGAGAACTCCAGACCCCTGAAAATTTCTGCAGTCCCTTCCCAGAGAACAGGACCCCCATACAGAACAGGGGCGCACCTCGCCGCCCCTGTGGTGCCCATCTCCGGCATGGGTTCCCCCAGAGGTCTCCCCTCTGTTTTGGCCCATTCAGACTGGCAGTTGCAGGAACAGGGTCTGTGGGGTTTGGAGCTATGTCCCAGCAGAGTCCAGACCACCAAAATTAAGCCGTAAAAGCCTCCAGGCAATCGGCACAGATCATTTTTTGCATGTACAGGATCTAGCTATTCACTCTCCCAAACTACCCTTTAAAAAGGATCAGCATAAATAGCGGCATCCCAGAGCCATTTCTTTACAGCGAGACCTGTGCGCTTCTTGTGTGGTGCAAGATGGGGCTGTTACAGGAGACATACCCAGGCCCAGCCTTACCTCTGCATCCACCGTTTCCTAAGCATAAGGCAGCAATGCTGCAGAGCTGCACGGAGCGGGCGACCTCGCCGGCAAAATCACCCCAGCAGTGGCTGCAGTTTGTAACGACCCAACCAGCAGCTGGAGGGGAAGCAACAGCAGAGCTGGGTAACAGTGACACCGAGGCAAGCAAATTAAATGCAATCCCAAACTCAAACGCTTCAGCTGGTCAGAGACCAGCATAGATGACCAGCACACAAAAGAGATTTGAGAGTGATGCAGGTGGCTATAATAAAAATACCTGTTTTAAAATTTGTCAAATACTGCAAAATGTGAAAGGAGAGGTGAGGAAGAGAAGTGCCGAGACACTGGCAGGGGCAGGTGGAGCAACATCCTCAAAGCAGCCATCAGGATCCAAACAATTACCTTCTCCTGTTGAAACCTGCACCCACGGCCCCAGGTTGTGAAGGAAACCAATCCTGTGAGATGCCATTATCTTGCCAGAGCTTCACAAAAACTACATCTCCATTCAGCAGAACCGAGACAGACTGGCATTATCAGAATTATCCCACTCCGCTGGTGCCGTTACATACTCTTCAGTTCATATCCACTGTCCACTAACTCAGAAACCTAATGATACCTAGTTTAAATAGTCAAATACTTGCTCAGATTTCAAGCAGGCTATGAGCATCACCCAGACTGACCCATAAACCGAACATGTGAATCAGCAACGTACTTATCTGTATTATTAAAACTTCATTTTTTACATACCCTTCGTCACTCAGATCATTTAAGGAGTTGAGGACGGCAAGGCTGTGGAAAACTAATAACCAAACCTAAGAAATTGTCCGTGTTATGAAAGATGACTGGACAGACTCATAAATGCCAAGATGAGAGAGATCTCCAAGGCTTATAAGAAACTGTGGGGAATAAGCTAGTTGTTTGGGATAATAAATCACTCACAAGAAGAAGATACAGCTTGAAGTTGAGAAGAACTGTTCAGAGAATTCAGGTAGCATTTGATCAGGAAAAAAATTGCCTCAGCATTGCTAGAAAAGGCGTAACTTCTCGTAGCTAGGAGGGATGTCTCCTCCCCCCACTTTTTCTTTTTAAAAATTTCAACTCTTTTCTCAAAACAGGGACAAAGCAACATCAGAAAGAGGAGGTGAAAGCTTTATAGAGCTCCAGGAGAGCAGCTAAAATCAGAACTGGAATTTGTGACTCTTCCTTACCACTCCAGCTATCATTTTTCCTTAATTTGAGCAATGCTCTTGTTGGATATGAGAAGAATGTCTGCTTAAATACTCTCAGATGTATGTCACCTGCATGCAAAAAAACCCCCACACCACAAATCGCAGGAAGCTAACTGACAGAGCAGAGGTATTTGCTCTACGAGCAGCTGGAGCAACCTAAGACATTATTGCACTCACGGTGGAGCGGGTGGAGAGGCCTGGGTGAGCTCTTCACATCCACGCAGGAGCTAACCTGGCCGTCTGACTTCACTCACGGCAGCACAGAAAGGGCTCAAATGCTCCAATCTGCTACATCCACACAGGAGACAGAAGTTTCTAGTTCAGGTGGCACCGTGTTTTACAGGCCTTTCCACACTAGAAAAGTTAGAGAGGGTTTTTTTTTTTTAATATTTATGAGCAGTAAAGCACAATGAGGTAGTAGGTTTTTTGTGGCAGTACAGAACTTGTTTCCCCAACAGCTTGGGAGTAAAACTGTTGCAGTTTAATCAAGAGTTTTGACTCCAATTTAGGAAGGTATTTGAGCATGCACTTACCTTTAAGCACCTGCAGGAATATCAAAGAAAAACTCATGTCCTTGTACTTGTAAATTAAATGGACAGAACTGCAATCTAAAAGAGCAAGAGTCTACTGCCACGTTGACTGTAAATCATCTTGTAAGCCATCAGGGAAGCATCAGACACATGGAAGACAGGGCAGACTCCCAGTGTAAAACACCACTTTAAAATGCAAATGAAAGTCAATGGGTTGCAGACCTCTTCCGCGAATTCTCTGTCTGATCCTTCTCATTACATGCATCCTCATATTGCCACTCGTGGCTTTAAACTGCACATTTTGTTCTCTTTAACAGTTCCCAGGTTGCAAAGGGAATTATTCCTTTTAGCAAACATCTGAATTCCAGAGCACGGGTATGTTACCGTCTCCAGCAAGCGGCATCCATATAGTTAGCATCTCTGATCCAAATACATCAGCATCATTTACCATGGGAATAAAAAGGTTCCTGGAAGTCAGGTTCCCCACTGGCTATGCACACGCTGGGCCAGACGCTTGGATGCTGGCTCTGGACCTCCCTGATTCCTGGAAAACCATCTCCTGATGGCATGGTGGAAGACCACACACTAAGGTAACAGACCTTTGAGTGATCGGGACAACAGTTCTTACATTCTTCAACAGGAGTTCGCTTCCCTTCTGCACCTCTAAAAGACAAGTATAATGATATTCTTATTTTGTTGATTAATACACTTTTGAACACACACGACTGGTCTGCCCCCAAATCATGTGACTAGACAGCAGTGCTAGCATTCAAACCTGGTGGTCTCCACATCCAGGCATCTGTCCTAACTGCTAGTAGCAGCTTCATCACTGACACAAGCATATTGACAGAGCACCAAAAAAAACATGCTTTGAAGCAAACTGTTACATGGATATATTTATTGCATTGCAGTCTTAGCAATTTTAAATATAAACATTTATATCTGGAAAGCAGAATATTGCAAATTCAGTATTATTCAATATGTTCATAGCAGCATCAGCTTCCTAAGAAACAAAATATTTAGGAAGACAGAGAAGGAACTACAAAAGAGTTACACTCTCATTTATCACCGTTTGTCCAAAACATGGTATTGCAGCTGTGAAACAGATATTGAAGTCACCAAATCTGACCTTGAAGACGTAAGTAATTTCAAGACTGAAGTGCGTCATTGTACCTGATATCCTGCACATTTTTAGTGTGCCGAGACAAAAGGCTAACAGTCAAGTGCCTGAAGAGGGCAGATGATCTATGTATCTGCGTTACCTGACATATTATAGTTTTAATAACAATACTTAGCACTTGTATAGCACTCACCGCTTCCCCAAATCCTTGCAAGACAGGCAAGGATCGCGCTCAGATGTAGTACAGCTGTGGAGCATAAGGGAGAGGGAGGGAAGTGACTTGCCAAGGCCATTCCGTGAGCAAGTGGCAGTAGAAAGATCAGAATTTGTCAGCACCTGACTTCCAATCCCATGTCAGTCTGGTAGGTCATGCTGCTCCTCTGTGGTTCGTTAAGGGAGTTTTACAGATGACTAATTGGTTAACAAGTCCCAATCCATGCAACTACAGTAGAAGCATGCACCATTTGAAAAGAGGTCAACACAACTGCTCCCCTCGTAATGCCCACTTTAGTTTTAAAGAAACTGAACACTTCTCTCATTTTCTCATCTCAGAATGATCTGTCACGCTGAAGATACAATGACAGAGCTGCACTTTGCTCTGAAGCAGTGGAAATCAGAAGCAATCGCTATAGGAGCAGGAGCAGCTTTCATTTCTTTCCTGAGGGAGAGCACTGATCTTTTGAGAGGAAAAAAGGATGGATATATTTTTACACAAACTGATCAAACTACTTTTCATTCTAAATGAATACAAGACTGACTGAAAGTCTCAGGTGTACTAATTTTCTTCAGCTAAGTCATCCAAGTGTACACTATGAAGCTAGCAGCTAATAAAATAGTTATCCAGGAACATCAGAAGGCATTTTCCTTCCCTGACAGGCCTTCACTTCTACCAGCTAAGAGCAAGAGCACTTACAGTGACATCTAAAAGGACTTGTAAACATCATGAGACAAGCCATCTCTGATATTCCTCCACTAAAGTAGTCCTTTCTCCTGCACCCCCAGGAAGCTAACAAGGATAACCAAGCCTCCTACCATCCCTGCCTCAAAAGGGGAAATTTGCTTACTTGTTTTTTCTCCCACCGGGTTTTCTCTGCAAAATTTCAGAGGCAGGCTCAAACGTGTCAGTTATTAGGGACGGAGTCTGGCAGAGACTCCTGGGGCACAGTTCACGCGCTGTGAAACGCTCACAACGTAACGGAGGCTGCACTGGAGAACTGTCTCTGCGTGCTCCCCCTTCACCTATAGAGCACAACTGCCCAATGCTGGCCAAATTATGCCAAAGCGTACAGGCTAGAAAGCAACCTCCCATTTCAAGGAGTTATCACCAAGTAAAGTAATTCCGCTCTCCTCCTTTTTCTTTGCTTGCTTTCCCACTTTCAGCATGCCATGAAAGCCTGTAGTTGGGAAAACGTACAGAGAGGTACATGTTATACTTACAGTAGATTACGCACATTTTTTTCCATCAAGAAAAGTCTTCATCAAGTGCACTGATCCTGCAGTGCCCACCTGGAGGAGGACCGTCAGACTGCCTTGCCTATCTCTTCCCAAGTGGCCTCATTTCTTTTTCTGCCCAGGCTGCTAACAGGTAAAAAAGATGGCAGCAAAGGATGCTCTTAAATAGTAAGGTTTTTCTCCACAACATTTCTACCATGCAACAATCGATGCTTTTTCCTGCTGATACATTGGCAATACCTGACAGAAAAAGCTGTGATTTTTAAAAAATTGTTTTTTCTTTCCAAGCAAATTTTAACTGCTTTACTTACATCCAGCTGTTGCCAATTTCATCTTAGGTTATAAGTCAGAATAGAAGAAAAGACATGTAACCTCCTGAAAATGGGTGTTTCCTTCTCATGAAAGTGGCTCTTAAAAGCACCTTTTAGATATGCAATGAACATTACCGGCTACATGAACAGCACAGTACTTTTAAAAAAAAGTTGTAATAACGTTTATCTGAAGGTGAGACACAGGCACTGCTGGAAAAAAGTCTGACCACGTTAAAGTTTCTAAATGGAAACTTCAGGGCATTCTTAACTTTTGGTCCAAGTATACCCTACCAGGGTATTAATATTTTTGGTAAATTAAAAAATGAAGCTCAGCTTGGACTCCATCCTCCTTTGCTAGACTTCTAGCTCATTAGCTAGAAGGATATTACTAAGATTTTAGGTCTCTCCCCTTGAGTTCCTATTGCAACTGGCCGCCCCTGTCTTCCTCTGTCCACCCAGTCAGATCTCACCAGTACGTACACTGCAGCGTCTTGAAAAAGATAATACAGGACAGCACATCACAAACCCTTGTATTTGCCATCTTCTTATGGGCGAGGATAATAACGCCAAGAAAATTCTGCACGGAGCTAATGCTGTAGACGTTAGGACTGTAAACTGGAGTTGCTTCTCTAGAAGCTCTCTTTGTAAAGCTAGACTGTTGATACTCAAGTCTGCAAACTGAGCCATGCCTCTTTCAGCTCTGTTTTTTGTGCGTGCTTAATTCACTTTGAGTTTCGGCCTGTTTAGGCCCACCAACCATCAAGTCCGCAAACTGGGAGAATTAGCTTTGAAATTACTATCTCGCTCTAGGAAGATCATCTTCCTTCACTAGAAGGAGGGAGTATTTCTTTATCATCTCCTCTTCCAGTTGTGGCTTCATACGTTTCCATTTGTGCATCTTGATAATATCCTTAGGAATAGATATTTTTGGTTTGCAATACCTTAATTACAATAAGAATTCCACAACTTCTGTAATACCTTAGTTTTTCAATATAATTTCTAGTAAGTGTTAGCCTTTCATAATGTTACAGCAAAGACTGTCTTAGGATTGCCATAGTACAAACTTCAAATTTTTAAGCCAATGTCAAGAAGCGAAAGCATGAACTGAAATAGTTCTGGGCTGCAGAAGATGCATATTGTAGCATTTATATTTTACACTTTGCAACGCAGGCAGGAGGGAAAACATCTTCATATTAATTCGCAGTACTTTGCAGTTATGCTTTGAGGCAGACACTAACGTATAATTCAACAGCTTCTCAGGAAAGAGCTTGCCTGGCTGAAGGAATCGCTGCATCATTGCTACTGCTGCTGCCTCTGAAAGGGTGTAGTACTGTGCCTTCCAATTTTATCCAGTTGCAGAGCTTGCAGTTTAAGCTGGTGGTTATAATTCTGATCTGTTTAATCAAAGACAGGAAGTTTACCTGGAGATACACATCTTGAGAAACTCAGAGTGTTTTCACAGGTTGCTGTCCCTGCTGCCTTTCCCTTTTCTTTCAAGATTCCGGATGAAATCATTGTTTCCACCTGTCTCATTTAGGTCACTACCAGTAAGCAACAGAAAGGGTAAGTGTGGGCAGCATGTCGGACAGAATGTCAAATTCAACAAAAATTAGACAACTCTTTTCTCTGCTGCTTTTTTCCTGGACACTTCTTCACACACGGTGATTCACAGGTGCAAGTGGGTGACTGCAACAGCAAACGAGAAAAACCTAGCACTGCGGGAAGGAAAATAAGTAAAAAAAAAATTTTTTAAAAATTTTAAAAAATCATTTTACTCCAACCGATCCAACATGAATAATTCTTCTGACCAAATAATTCCAAAAGTCTGCAGAGAATAGTATGAAAATCAAGAATAGCCAAAGGCTATCTGGATGCAAAACTAGTCAGGGTAACATTTTGTAGGGAGGGGAAAAAACAGCGGGCAGTCAAGCCTACTCCAGCTGAGAGGCCTTGCCCTGCTTCCAAATGATACAGAAGGGAAAGCTGCATCAGAAACAATGAATCCAGAAACTGAAGGACAAGAAGCAGATGGAAAACAGTACTCGCTGACTACTTCAGTAATCACCTGGTGAGGACATGCTAAGTACCTGTCTCTAGATCAGAAAAAAAACCTTCCAGGCAATTAACAAGCTGGGCAAGTCAGTTGAGAGAATGAACTAAACCCACACTTTTTACAAGCTCCTTTTTTTCCTTTGGCCTTATCTATTCTACTACCACAGCCCTATTTAAGTAGTGTTCGATAAAAATGAAGCACCTGTGCAAGAGTTTCCTAAGAAATAATCCCAGCCACGACACTCGTAACTGTAGGGTAACACTGCAGCTCTCAGCCTGATTCTCCCTGCCACTTCCCCTGCATCCCTGCAGCACAGCAAGGTTTTATGCTGTGGTTCCATGAAAACCCCGTTCCGACTATCTGCAAAGGTCCCTAGAATTATATCACCGTACAAATAAAATCGCCACTCTTAAAGTAGCGAGGAGACTTGCCTCCCTACTGAACTGTGTTGGCAATGAAAAGATATATGATGACACCATGAGATATATCTGTGACATCACATTCCAAGACGATTGCATTACATCTTTTCCACAGCTGGCATCATAACATTTCACAAGTTTCGTATTTGTCTGCTATTTTAGAAATGATTCTAAAAAATTCTCAAATTATCACAACACTTCTTCAAAGGTAGTTCAGAAAACTGCTCCTTGTAGTAATTTGGTACCTCACCATAAACATGCTTTAGGAATCACTGCTGAGCACCAGGCTGAACAATGTCCTAGAAATACTGGACAGGTTGCAACCAGTATGTGAATCCTTTCCAGAGAATTCTTTATATTTGGCCCAAAGCTTTTTCACTCTCACACAGCTCTCTGCTTCTTAAGACTGCCTCCTGCTCCTACTCTTCATTCTCTAGCATAACAACTTCAGGTGTCTATGCTCTTTGTGACACTGCAGCAATAGAGGAATGGCGAGGAGCAGACAGCTTTTTGAACAAAGAACCTGGATTTTATGCTGAGTTTGGAAAAGGAAAAACATGGAAAGAAATAACCAGAAACAATAAAAAAACCAAAGCTCATTTGTTTCCAAGGGTTGTTTTCTTTTTTTTTAAACAGATTTACATGGATACTTAAGTGAGGTAGAAGACTTCATTTCAGAACATCACATTCAATTTTATTTAAAGAGCAACTTTATCTGAAGTATTAAACATGCAAGTGACAACACACATACAGGATCACTTGCTTAGTCACAATCATGATGCTTGAAAGAGACAAAATCACAAATGCTATGCTTGAAAGAGACAAAATTCCTAAAATAGCATTTTGATAATGGGCTTTAAAAAGATACAATGTCAGAAAAAGTAGGGAAAAGGAAGACATTTTGGAAGATCTGAAGTTGTAGAAGAGGCAGTGTTTAGGAAGCAGCTTGGAAATAATGAGAGGTGGATAGGGAAGTAGGAAACAAAGAATCACCAAAAAAGCCATTAAATCTAAATTGGAAGAGAAAATTTTAACCAACTCCACAGAGGAGACAACAATGAGAACAGAGGAGGAACAGTTTAATAATGAGGTAGAGAAAAAAAGTAAACAAACTGTATAGTTCTTAACCTGGTTTGTTGACCGAGGTGATGATTTTGGAAGAACAGGTCAGTGATGATATAAAAATCAAGGCACAAATGCAAGTCTAAGCACCAGCATTTTTCATAAAATGTAAAAAAAGAAACTTGTAGATGTGAAGCAACAAACACCCACAAGGTTTCAGAGAAAAACTTCTGATGAAAGGAAATACTGAGACTTCTAGTAGCAACTGAGAACTTGCTGAAGTGTCAGGGAAAGAGGGCAGTACAGCCACAAGAACATTCATGGTAGTTTTATCTTATTTAATGCCCAAGGCAGTATAAACCAGGCAAAGAGAATTAAGAATATGAGGTAAAGAAAAGCAAGAATTCAATTAGATGTCATAGTACCTAGGCCTGAGTGGAGATCTGATACCCTTTGGTCAAGTATGAAGGAAAGATGAGAGGTCAAAACCAGTAGCCTTTGGCATGAATGGAAAAGGCAGAGGTAAGTCATCCCAAGCAACTGAAATAAAAACAAAACAGTCAGAAAGCAGAGGGGAAAAAAACAACCCACAACCAAAAACATAATGAAGAAAAATATTCACTTGCAATAAAAGCTGCTGAGAAGTCAGAAGCAGAAATAAGCCCCTTGTTTCTAGCTTCACACATTTCTAATAATTTCTGAGGATTCTGGTTAGTTGGCAACCACACAGCCAGTGAGGAAAGGTTCAGAAAGCCAAGACAACTAGGGGTGAATACAAGAACAATCTTCCTAAACCAGAGTTTAGAATGTCCTGAGGAGACAAAGTACTGACAGGAGAAGGGGGGGGCGGGGGGGCAGGGAAGGGAAGAACTGCAGACCACATGAACACAAACAAGAACAGCACAAAAGGAGAGGAAAAAAGAACCTCCAAGAGAAGAATCTTTTCAGTGCCTAGTCTGAATTCATAGTAGGAAGGGATTACAGCAATAAAGCTATATATAATAAGAGACTGTAGATACTCTTTCCTTTTTTTAAATTTTCCTTTTTTTTTTTTTCTCCCCACTCTTGATGACACTGTTTTGCCTCAACAGTACTTTTTATTCTGAGGCACTTCTGTCGCAGGCTGAACTTGGGTTTGCAGCTCAGTGGCTGAGCTGATCAGCCATCCAAGCCCCATGTCATCTGAAAAGTTGACATAGAAGTTTCAGGCATATAGCTGCTTTGTGTGTCCAGGAACCCCTGCTAAATGATTTCTGTAATTCACCCAAACACCAGACATACCCCTAATGACAACAAACAGTATGTTGCATTTGCAGCAACAGAAATATATGTCACTGAGAGTACAGTCACTCAGTTTAAGGACTTATGACCTCTATATGCAAGACAAGACCTGCTATAAAGCAATTTCCCAACTTCATCTTAAACACATGGAGCTGCTGCAAAGTATAAGGTAGTTGAGACGAATATAGGAATAGCAGTGTGAAGTCTAGTGTCCTTTGACAACTAAGGGAACAGACTAGATAATATAACAGCTTTCATTTACCCTCAAACTTCTGCACATAGCTCTCCTGGAAAGCAGTTTATACCTGCAGAAGCCTGGCCTGATCTATAGTAGCTTAACAACCTTGCTTAAATAAAACCACTGATGAGCTGAGTTTGTCTTTTACACTTCAAAACATTTTTAGGCACACCTCCAAAGCTCAGTTCAACTGGAATTAGATGATGCATCATTCATATGGATAGCAAAGACCCATGAAGATTTCTGCTCCATGAGAACTGCTGGAGACACAGCACCTCTAGTTTCAATAGAGGGAACTTGAAAGGCGCTTAGATACAGTACAATTGTGCTCAGCACAAACACTTAAATCTGAGAAGAAAAACTACTTTGCAAACTTCACTATTACACTAAGTAGCGAATGGGTGACATATAAAAGTACAATTTTCCACCTGCATCCACAACATCCACAGATAAACTCCAAACATGGAGGTCCCTGGATCAGCTACATTAGCTGCTTGCTGGTGACACAGGGCTAAAGTACAGCATTACAAATAGAAGCCTAAACTTTGATACTGAAAACAAATTAAAGTCCTGCCATCATTCACAGAAAAAGAGCAGTTTGCAATTAAAAGGTTTTCTATCCCACAGGGCATTACAGAGCTAACTATGAAGAAGAGGCTAATAGCCATCAGTAGTATGTCACTCCACCTTTTTACACACTATTTCAAAATGACTGTCAGAATTATGTCTGGAAGACATCCATGTAACAACAGCAGATAAACTGTTGGTTTCATTAGCAATCCTCTATTGAGATTACTCAGAACATGCAAAATAGCATTTGTGATTCATTTCAGGTGGGTATCTAATCTTAAGCTCCTTAAATGTGTGCCACAATTAGCTCCTGAGTACACCAAAATTCTCTTCTAACCCTCTACATTTAGCATCTTTTTAAGGAGCAGTGGGATCTGTGCTTACCTCCCTCATCTTACAGAAACAACTGCATTGCTGACCTTGAGAGAGAGAGACCCACAACAGAGACCTAAGGAGGCTGCTTTGGCGTCAAGCTCAGGATGCTCCAGTTAGAATTATTTCCCCTACCTTGTTATGGCAATGGGAAACCAGTCACAGTACCATCATACTTAACGAGAACGCTAAATAGCAATGAGAGCTGCAGCGGCAATTCATGCTATTAAATAAATACACTGACAAAGGCTCAGCCAAGTCAATGTGCTAAATGGACAAGCAAGACATTCTCTCCTCGAATGAAAATCTGGTTTATGTGACGTGTGAACACCTGTTGATAATCCACTTTGGGCCGCCTTTTTCTCCGTGACTGGCTTCTTGCACGGGTACCACCAGCACTGGCACCCTCTGTGTGGGCAGTCCCGCCACCCACATCAGCTTCACCTCTGGCAGCCAGATGCAAACTGTCACCCGGCATCTTCTTTTCTCCAGCTCTGCCCAAGCGTTTCTGCCTCTCGCGCTCATCTTCTGCTCTCCCTCGTCCTGATCCAACTTTCAATCCCAGCGTCTGAGAGTCATTTGTCAGGGCTAGCTCCTCTGAGACAGTCTTTGAGTCAGCTCCCTTCTTTACTGAGGACTCCTGCAGTTTGAGTCTGTCAAACAGCTGTGAAAGAACATTTGTGTATATGACCACATTCATAAAACAAGAGAGGCCGCTTGTTCAGCATTTCTACGTGCTATTTGTGTATACGATCCCAAATCAGAGCTCACAATACACAATTAGTGAAGAATCTTTACCAGTAATAAAGACTATGTTTTCTCACCAAAATCAAACAGTGACATAAGGTGAATGGATCTCTTGCATGCGCATGAATGTCTTTATGTGAGCACCGAGGAATTTAATTTGGGGAGCAATACTGACATGCAGTAGCATTTAACTTTGGTCAGGAACAACAGAAAGCTACCAAGTTGCTCTATTAGCTCACTTTCCCCAACACTCTTGTAACATTGTCAGATAGTATTAGGGAGATTTCCATTCTTGTGTCCTCAGGCAGGACATGAATCCCTAAGATAAGGAGCCTCCATCAGCAAAGAGTGTATACTGAAAAAATGATGGACCTTTTGTGTTCCCCAAAACAAACTAAAAGATGCCGTGCGGGTATTCTGGGAGGTAAGCAGACCACAAACAATAGAAAAATAATAAAAGCTAGAGCAGCAGATCCAAAGCACTGTATGAACTCATTAATCTAAGAATACATGGTGCTGAAACTGGAAAAGAAACTGCTTTTACTCTGGCAGCAGGCAAGCTTTTATGAAATACTGACAAATGAAAAGGATTCTCCATTAGCCTGTCTCTTCCCAGCAACAGGCTGGAAAGCCAATCCCTGTGAGAGTGGGCTAAAGGAACAATGACAACTTGATTATTTTTAACTAATCTTTAAAAAAGGAAGGGTGGGATCTATCAGAAAACAGATTTAAATGGCAGGAATTTGAAAGCAAATTCCTCACAATGAAACTGTTTAAAAGTTTTTGTGATGCTTCTCTGATGTTCAAAAGGCCCAGAGCTATGCCATTGAACAGGCACAGCCCTGTCACATTTTTTTTTCCTTCATTGTTCAGAAGTTCATCTATCATCTCATCAGTTCTCAACTTCATAAACATCTTTGTCTGCAGCTGGATCCTAGAGAGTGTCTTGCTTTGGAGCAACATGCAGAATCTTCGGCTTCACAGTACCTAGACTAGAAGTTCAAGTGACCAAACAGACATACTGTTTCACTGGCTGGAGACAAAGACTGTCGCTCCAGGAACATTAGTGTAAGAGTTACACACTGCCAAATCACCTGGCAGGACAAAAGTGGACCGGATCCGTCACGGGTGCAAAAAATGCACAGAATAAATAAATCAAAAACCACCGAGTGAGCTTATAGAAGGTCAGCATATTGCACTAAGCAGTGGCAGCAACTGTGATCTGATATTAGGAACTCTACAGTGGAACTTTTGTAACACTGAACTATGGCCAAAGTACTTTCAAAAAGGTCAGAAAACTGGGGTTTTTTCCCCCCAATTCAAGTCATTTTAGAGTCATCTGTAATAAAAGGAGGTAAAATATTTCAAATGTAAATATAGTTTTCCAATCAATGCTCCCCTTTTACTACTTTGAGAAAGGAGATACTAAAAAAAAAATGAAAACTGGAGATGGTTACCTACCCGGGTTAGTGTGAGCTGAGGTTCTGCATAGAAAGCTTTGCCCATTACTGGTTTCCTGTACGTCTCATCCACGTCTGTCAGGGCCTAGAAGAAGACAAAAGAAACAGAAAGGTCAAAATTAAAAGAAAACATGAAGAAGCTTTGGACCAGCTTTGTGTCACAGCATTATGAAATCATGTTCCATCCTAGGAACAAGCTGTGCTTTGGAGCTGGTTTCTTAATCATCTAAGTTGTACTGAGGCATAAAAGCAAGAGCAAAGCCTAGCATCCATTCTGCATTACTTGCAAAATCTTTGTGAGCCTTGCCTGCAAAATCCTTCCCCCCCGCCCCCCACCATTTCCAAACTTTTCACAGCTCCAAGCTCACAAATATTTAATAGCTGCTTTTCCATCCGCTGTCTTTAAGATCTTCATGAGGTAGAACACAGGGAAAAGCTTTTGTCACTGACATCCCAGTGATGTGTTAGTGAAAGAAAACAGAGAAGTGGCTACCACTATAAGAAGACTGGGTTTTGCAGAGAAAACTTTGGAAGCTTCTGATATTCCTCATAGTCCACCTTCCTGGGTTCTTATACAAAACCTTTGAAGATGTTGGGAACTCTTCAAAGTTTCTCTCTCACCTAAAACCTCTCTAACACGGCTAGGCACCTCTCAGACGTACCAATCCAACATCCAGCATTACTTATGTCCGAAACCCAGCACTCGGTGCCAGAGCAAATTAGCTTTATGAAGCACAGTACCACATTAATCTTCTCAAAATGTAGTTTGCTTAAACCTCTTGCAAATTTCAAGTTTTCAATATAGCAGTTATAAAACAAGGGCTAGAACAATAATTACCATATTCCAGAACTTGTCAAATGCAACCAAAAACCCTGTGCAGACTCCACGAAGCCCTTTGAAAGTGCGGATATGGACATTGATTTTTACACCATCTCGGACACAGCGATGAAGTTCCCCCAGTGGGCTGCCTTCATGGACTAAAACAGAAAGAGAACATCACCGGTCTTCAACAAAATACATACATACATGTAGAAATCTACTCTATGTAGAAGGATGGCAGATCTTGGTACAACATTTGTCTTCACAGCAAAAGAAATTAGAAGCCCCAGAGCACTGTAACGCACTGCAGTTGTAATTACTAGACCACCAAAACTCTTCTTACAGTGGGGACAGCAAAGACTTCAGAAAATATGAAGGTTTCGCTTTACATAACCCGCAGCCAAATCAGCCTTAGCTGAAAATCTTTTTGCTACATTTCAAAAACATACTAAGTAATGCTAATCTTAAATAAAAGTGGTTCAGAGGGAACAGAAAGCTCACAGAGGCAAAGAGAATTTCGCAGAAAAGACAAATGCCTACTTAAGACTACCTCAGATTAGTTACGATCTGTTAATAAAGTATTGTATTAGATGAGTTCCTTTTCTTTACAAGGAGATTTCTGAAACAATGAATGACTCAAAGTTCTTCAACTAACTAAACTGGATGAGTTTAAATTGATGAAAATGCATTGTTTCAGTTAAACTTCCAGCAGCCAGCTAAACACCTTTCAAAGATGTACAAGTCTTTGGCAAAGAAATAAAATTACTATAAGCAGCAGCCACCAATGAAACCATGCTAAACCACAGAACAATAATGCTTTTAGTCAGGGCAAAACCAAAGGAGTTCAGTAAAACATATAGCTTACCTGGTACACACAAGCCTTATCTGCACACTAGAAATCTTTGCAAGTGTAAATTATCTAGAGGGGTAGATTATTTACTTCACAACTTCCACCCACGCCATGGTGAAGCCATTCCAGTCATAAATTACAGCTACCCATTTGCTTGTGCAAACACAGCCCCAGGACTGCTGTACAATTCCTACTATGAGTCAGGGAAAAGTATTGGCCTAAAATCTCACACAGTTCTTCATATTAATAAAATACCTCAGTCAGAGATGATCTCTTGCTTTGTGCTTTAGGGTCTATGTATTCAAGGTTTGATTTGCACACTAGAAAATGCATCCTGTGAGCGTAAAATGTTACCGTATGACAGCTGATCTGCAGTATTTGGCTGCACGGTAATTCTTAGCCACAGCAGGGAAATCTAAAGCAGTTTCCTCTGAATTAATCTAATCACATTTATTTTTTGAGATCCATTGTCTTCTTGCCAGCCCTCTCCAGGTGGATAGCTGGAGAAAATTGCTTTCACAGAGCATAAGCTGTCTCAGTACCTCCCAGCTTTGCTTATGGGGGTCTTCTCATGAGTCTCTGTGCTTCCTTCAGCCGAACTGATGATGAACTTACGTTCTGAATTCACAGGTCCATCACAGAAACCAGAGGTGACACCATCACTACATCAGATTGATGCTTTTAATCAGATAACAGCATTTTTTCTAACCAACCTTGAGAATTTACAGGATCATTTTAGATTTAGATTTTTTTTTTTTAGATTTGATTCCAATGTTCCCTTTACATAGGAACTTTATCTACAACTTCTTATAAAAATCCAAGTACAATCTTTATTTCCAACTATGCCTTTGCTTGTCGGCACCCCATTAGTCCTGGTGGAAAACACCACTTTACAGCTCTACCAAATCTAGACAATACATGCTCTTCCCACTTTTCCTTGCTGCATAAGGTTCTGGCTTTACCAGGGCAAACCTCCACCTTCACCTGATCAAAAGGGCAGAATGCATCATCCAAAAACCTGTCAACAATCTGACATCCACTTCTTGGAAAAAATAAAACCAGCAATGCAAGGAATTTATTTTTGCAACTTACCTCTTCTGCAAGCATCAAAGCCTGTAATGACCAGGCTCTGCGGGCAGCTAGATTTGCCTGTGGATTTTGATGCTGTTAAGTACCAGTATTAATAATTTTTTCAATCCACAGGGAAAAGAGTTACCTAGTTGGTTTTGTACTCAAAATCCAATCCCTATTTGCATAAAATAAGCACATGCTTAACACCAGGATTCTGAAGAATGACGAGAAAACTACTGCAAGCCAGAGGGCAAGTACGCCAGGAGGGTGAAAATAAAGATCCAAACTCTGGTTAAGTTCAAGTCCCTGTCCTTAGGGTAGACTTTATTAAGAGGCAAGATTAAAAAAAAAACAAGAGCAAAGCAAGTTAGAACAGCTGAAATAACTCAGAACACTATTAAATTGCCTTTCTAACTGTTCTGCAGTAACCGCTTGCACATGAGTTCTCTGCCCCTTGCTAAATGCAAAGTAATTGGAAATAGCTTCTCCTGAACTGATCCAAAACAGGCACTCCTGAAGCAGCTTCCTTCCTACTGTTATGGCTACATCTGAAATCATCCCTCATGACAGGCAAAATTTTAGCTCCATTTTACATTTCTGACCCACTGAATTTAAGGAACACACCATACCTTGTCACAGCTGCCTGGGAGCACAGCATCACAACGGTGAGACGCCGCAAACCAAAAAGTTACTTTCAGAGGCAACTACCACCTTAAAATCCAAGCCTCAAACGCTGGCCCACCTGCAGTGCAGACAGGCTCCCTACTTACAGGGAAAGGGCACAATTTCAGCTATAAATTATTCTTAAAACTCTCCAGACTGCTGAATAGCACTTTCTATGTCAGTTGTGCCAGTCTTCTTCAAAGTCCACGCTGTCCAGCCTTAGATGTGTGGATATTAAATATGTGCTCTTAATGGAAGCATGTAATTTATTTGCTAGACCACCACTAAAGTTAATTTTTACAGACCTTTTTTTTCAATTTCCATCACAGTAATCCAAATACAGATACTTTATATTAAGACCCTAAATCAATATTTAAGGTCAGTTCTTTCGGAAATCCTATACTAACAGAACCTCTGCGTTTGTGCAGAACGCTAAGCTGACATGATATTTAGGATCATGCAGCACCTATGGCAATGAATACATTACGTTTTGGTGTCTAAGCAAAAAGTTCTGCTTTGGGCATTTAGAATTGAACATTTTGGGCTTTGCCTTTTTATAAAAAGAACATTAAGGTGATGCTGGTGATTAGAAGAGATACTTTGATTCCAATAAACACCCAGTATTTTTAATTAAGAGCACTAAAATGACATCTCGTTTGATAGCAATGCCATTTGGTTCTTGGTGTAGGTGCAACGTTGCACCTTTTAATGTTTAGGGGCTATTACCCTGACTGCATGCATAAATTTAGACAAGAAACTTGGATCATCATCACAGATACTTCATACAGCAACATCACAGCTGCCTCCCACCTCAATCCCCTGTTCTATCATCATGTTACTAGAAACGCCAGCACTGTATTTATGCCCCCAGGATGTACAGTTAGTAACCAAGATATAGCAGCGCGTTACAGACTGATGCTGCGGTTATGGTTTAACTAAGAGCTGCCCGGGCTCAAATCTGATTCCTGGTTTAAAAATAGTACTTTTGAAAGCACAGCAGTTTCTCATCCTTTTTTCCTTAAGATCAAGAGGATGAGCGTAATCAACCAAATAACGGATGAGGATGTCACCATAACAAAATGAGTGTCATCTCTCAGTAAGCAGTTCTGTGAAAAGCGCCGTTCCTTATTTCTGCACAGAACTTTCCCAGCCCTTCACCTAGCACGCAAGTATCATTTTCCACCCGAACTCCATCATTTCCCCCTCCGGACCCACGCACACCCCGCTGTCATCCAACCACTTCCTTCAGCCGCCGCTCTCTTCGAACCCCCAAACCCCATCCCAGCTCTATGCCTCCGGCCACACGCAGGCCCACCCCGCATCCCTCGACCCCACCTCAGCCCCCACAGCCTCCCGCTCCATCACCCCGCACCCCAGCGCAGGCCCAGTCCACGCCCTCACACCCTCCGCCATCCTCCTACCCCAGCCTGCGTCCTCAGCCCTTACTCCAGCCCCCCACCTCACTGCCCTTCCCCACCCCAGCACCCCTCAACCTGCCGCCTCACCCCCACCTCCCGCCCGCCCCAGCCCCGGCCACCCCCTCAGCCTCCCAGGGCCGCGCTCCCTCAGGCCGCCCGCCCGCCCGCCCGCGCCCTTACGGGGCATCCTGGTGAGGACATTGCGCGGCGCCCGCCGGCGCCGGGCCGCCGCGCCGCCCTCGGCCGCCTCCTGCTCGGGGCCCGCGTTGACCATGAGGCTGCGGAGGCGCTGGATGCGCTCGGGGTCGGCGGCGGGCGGGCCGCGGCGGGCGGCGCGGGCGGCGGCCGGGCCGCGGCGGGAGGGAGCGGCGCGGCGGCCGCGCGGGCGGAGCAGGCCGCGCTGGAAGCTCTCGTACTCGGCGAGGTTGTTGAAGCAGGGCGCGGCGGGGAAGGGCAGCGGCGTGCTGGGAGAGTACAGCGCCAGCAGCGGGTCGAAGCGGCTGGAGCTCACGTCCAGGCGGCTGGGGCTGGGGGAACGCTCGGCCCCGGGCCGGCGGCGGGCGCGCCGCTGCTCCGCGCCTCCCGCAGCCCCCTCGTCCTCCTCCATGCCGGGCTGCGGGCAGCGGCCCGGCCCGCCGCCGCTAGGGGCCGCTGCCGCCCCGCCCGGCGAACCCCCGCGGGTTCCGGGCGGCACGGCGCGGGGAGGGGAGACGCGGAGCCCCGCCCGCGCCCGGGACGGGCCCCGAAGGGGCGGAGCTGCCTCCGCCCGCGCTGTGGGAGCGGTACGGGCACGGCGGTGTTACGGCGGCGTCCCTCCTCGCTGCACCTTCGCTTAACTCCCTGGTGCAACTCCACCGCTGGTCTCTGTACTGGGGTGTCGTGGTTTAACCCCAGCCGGCAGCCAAGCACCGCGCAGCCGCTCGCTCACTCCCCCCCCCCCCCCTGGGACGGGGGAGAGAATCAGGAAAAAAAACCTCATGGGTTGAGATAAAGACAGTTTAATAGGACAGAAAGGAATGAAAAATAATGATAATAATAATATGACAATAGTAATACTAAAAGAATTACACTATACAAAGCAAGCGGTGCACAATGCAATTGCTCACCACTCGTTGACCGATGCCCAGTCAGTTCCCGAGCCACAATCTGCCCCTCCCAGCCAACTCCCCCAGTTTATATACTGGGCGTGATGTCATATGGTATGGAATAACTCTTTGGCCAGTTTGGGTCAGCTGTCCTGGCTGTGTCCCCTCCCAGCTTCTTGTGCCCCTCCAGCCTTCTTGCTGGCTGGCCATGAGAAGCTGAAAAATCCTTGACTTAGTACAAACACTACTTAGCAACAACTAAAAACATCAGTGTGTTACCAACATTACTTTCCTACTAAATCCAAAACACAGCACTATACCAGCTACTAGGAAGAAAATTAACTCTGTCCTAGCTGAAACCAGGACATGGGGCCTCCCTCTGCAGCCCAGCCCGGAGCCCCGGGCTGTCCTGGGGGTGCTCCCCCAAGCAGGGGCCAAACGCCGCCTGCCCCGGGCCCCAGGCAATGAAATGGCACCTGGGCAAAAGGTGGTTGCAATACAATTTGCATCTTAATCTGTAAAAGGGTAAACAGTGCAGAAACATTCCTCCGAAGAAAAGCAAGGCAACGTGTGTTAATGCTGCAGAGGGGTTTTACTGTAACCGATTCCACCACCTACCATTAATCTTTCCTAACTGGTTCCTGTATGTTTAATGCTTCCTGCTACGGCAATACAACATCAGCCAGAGGCTGCGGATCAACTCCAGAGGAAACACCTATTTCTTCACTGGGTCACAGTACAGGACTTCTGCAGCTATAGAAATACATATAAGCACAGGCATAGCACACAGGTCAAGCTGTGTGTGCCACTAACACCAGTCTACTGCCTGAACCTTGGAAAGATTCATTTTCCCCTACAGCTACAAAGTCGTATGACTTTATGCATGAGGATACCACCGGGAGTTTCCTTCTCTAGCGTTTATATTAATACAAATTAAAGGCCATGGCTGTGTAGACAATCCCTATCTTGGTTCCAAAGTCTGCATCCATATGTAAACAGGTATGTTTACTTATTACATATTATTGTAAGGATGAGTTAATTAGAAAATGCTCTGAGGATAAGACCTAATACAGACCCATTTTTTATACACACACACAGTGTACATACATTCTACAATATATCTATTTATGTGTCAGGTAGTCATAATATATACGATAAAAAACCTACATAATAGTTTCTAAGCATGAATCATGGATGCCAAAATTTTTTTTCATCTTTACTCAGACTGCAAAATCCAAATGTTACCACCTCTGGAACAGTTGGTTTATATGTAATGTCTGAAGTCAGGCACCAGAGAGTAACATGGCATTTCAAAGTCAAGTAAATTACATTTGTGTTAGAAGACAAAAAAACCCCCAGACAGACAGATAGGAAGTTCTTAGCGGTAAATGACTGGTGCAATGATTCATTCAGAATCATCGTCTCACAATCTCTCATATCCTCTTCCTGGGAATTATACAGCCCATTCTACAAACTACAAATGATACGCATTCTCTCATTGCACGTACTTAACTGCTCAGTATTAGCACACAGCAGTAGAGGGGAAGCCCTGTGCTATTATAGATGCATAGACTCATTGTTTAATCTCAGGAAGAAACTGCAAAGTAGCAGTTTACATCAGTACCTGTTTAGTCTTTTTTAAAAAAAAAAAACCCAACAAAATGCACATTGCCTTAAATGTGTAAGTTCTTCCTGCGGGAAGAAAAGGGGAAACAGAGAGCAGGCTGGTATGCAAATTCATGGGAAACTAACTCAGTACTGACCTTCTTCACTCATATTTGATCCTTGCTTTCCATTTTTATGGCCAGTCTCAACTGCTGACTCTGTCCTTTAGCAACAGCTTGCCAGATTACTGTTCTAGTACCATGTTTTTGAAAACAGTATGGTTAAAAGCAGTAATAATATCCTTATAAATACCTATTATATCATTATAGTTGTATTTCTATACTGAAACAGGTTTTTTCCCCTCAAATTCCAGTTACACTGGGACAAGCCCCTTTACATTAGCAGAAATATTTCTGCTCTGAGAGGCTGTATGATTTAACTGTTTTGACAAAGCGTCTTAACTGATAGTTGAACCAGAACAAAACTGTGCATAGACCAGGCACCACACACTCCCCCCTTCCCTGTAACTAACACACATTGTCAGGACTGCTACGTCTGTGTCATCCCCAGGAAAATCAGAGAACAGCAATACAAGTTCTTGTTAGCACCCTCTTTGCAGGCACTAGGAATGTTCCCCTGTGTTGCTACCTTTCACTTTACTGCACAGTAGGAGATAGATGACTTCCCAGGCCACAGAAGATTAGAGCACAATGTCTACCCATGTCCTAACAGAATCAAGCCTGTACAGTACCTTTATTATTAACTTCACTGTTTGGAACTTTCACCAATTACTAGTAAAAGTCCCAGGAATGAGAAAGGCCAAGTAATAAACAGCAGGGAAGAAATTATTATTATTTTTATTTTTAAAAAGTATAAAAATCCTGTACATTTGTCAAAAGCTTTTAAAATCAGTCATTGGAAACTGCTGGGCTACTCCATTTCCTTTCTGTAAAAATCAGAGACATTAGGCAGTTGAACAGTTTGTCACTAACCTGACTAAACACACTGGCCTTGAAATTTAATACTAAATGCCAACCGAAGTATTCTGGTCCATCTCAGTTGAAACAAAAATCAAAAGAATTATTTTCTCCTCTGGTTTTAACTGTTCAAATATGCAAGCTTTTTTATAGTTCAGCAGTTCAGTAAAATACCTCATGGTTTAAATGCTATAGAAATGCATGAAATTTCTATACACTTTTTCTACAAATACGCATGTACAAGGAAGGAGCAGTCTTAATTTATGATGAGTTCTTAACATTCAGAATAAAACATGATTTTAGGTTTTCCATATGGGCATATCCTTGTATGTCAGACAACATACCAGTGTCTTTTTTGCAGGCAACAACAGTGCCAAAACCAATATAGTTGTTGAAGAGGGTTACCGGTTAAACTCTGCCAGCCACCTTTCATACTCCTCACTTGCCAACAACCCAAGCAGAGCAAAATGTAAACTACCAGTTATACGCATCAGAGATATCAACTATCCTCAGCCAGAATCTCAGGATATTCCTCCCAGAACTGGTCCCCAATAATGTCACAGTGCAGGGGAACAACTTTAGTCCTAGTCCGAGTCACTTCAACTTCCTTTTCTTCTGCTTCCTTTGGCAGTTTTATTTTCTTAGTCATGACTTCATTAATCTGAAAATACAGTTGACACATCAGTAGACATGTAAGACTCCAGAGGGTATTAAAAAATGGACAAAAAACAAAGCTACAAGAAAAGCAACTATCAACCCTATAGCATACTACAGAATTTGAACACTTCATGTTTTGAAAGAGAGTCTATTCTCAATTCAAATACTAATAAATGAGCAGTTGAAACTGCATGTCATCATCACACGGCTTGAAGAAATTATCTGCAAATTCATATAACTGATTGCAAGTATTCTTGAATAAAGTACAATATTTAATTTGGAGCTATATAAAGCAAATGGGGAACTTTGCAAATGTCTACAATTACCAAGAAAAAAAATATGCATAAGGAACAAGTGGAATATATTTCTGGCTGGGAGCCTCTATCTGTTCTAATTAGTTCACATGAAGTAATAGAAATTGTTGGCCAAAATTTAAATAGAAAAGAAAGGATTATCATATTTTTACGTATAGAAGACAAAAGGCTGAGCAAGTTACGGAGAACTCTTCACATAGACAGATGGGGTCCTGATCACACAAAACACACGTATTTCTAGTTAAGATCTCCTAGTACAGAAGGACACTAAGGCCATAAACATTTATGATTTTCTGGGGTCTCATCTCATACAAAACACAGGACAGGATTTCTTCCACTAATTCCGGATCAATGATGTGATCCTAGAATGATGAACACTTCCAAGTTACCATTAAAAGGATTTCCCCATTAACAGCTGCAGTGCTTACTACGCTCCTTTACAGAAGTAGAAAAGGACTAAGCATACTATGAGCTGAGCTACCTTACTGAACGAAAGTTCGTAATTCCTTTGCAGTGGAAATACTTGGGATCTAATCCTGTGAAGGGCCTGGCACAGGCCCCACTGGTTACCATATCAAACTGACAACAGTCATTAAAATGTAATTTTTCAGTAAGCAGAATACTTCCTCAATTTTCAAAGCTGGTAACACTAAGAAACCAACTGTATGATTCATTAAACAAGGGAGATTTATCTAGCAAATGCATCAGTCTTGTGAAATTCTACGCATACATTGTCATCTGTTGGTACATGTTTTACCTCAACCGTCATAATTTGTATCTAAGCCAGACTTCAGAGACTAGTATTTATACTATGCTCATAGACACAGATATCTCAAAAACATCTCCAAAACAATTAGTCATCTTACACATCACTATATGGCAAATATGGTTAGTTTTAAAATATATTTATACATAGACATACATTTGGGATACATCTGGTGATCTTACAGTGTAGCTTGTCTGCCATAGTATACCTATGTAAAACATGAGCATGAAGCAAGCGGTAATATAGTTTTTTACCTTCTGCCATATTAAGACAGTTCCTTTTCTATACATCAAAGGTTCATTGTTGTAGTTGATGTTGAATTCAGAAAATAAGATTTCATTCTTATCTCCAGCCAAAGTTCCCTGAGAGGAAATGAAAAGAAAAAGTACTCTGATAGAAAACAAACAAACAAACAAACAAACTGAATCTCTAGGGTAGAAGATGGGTGAATATTGGAAGACTGACATTTATACATGTTTTTCACCTTTAACTTACAAGGTTTAATTACCTCTCCCAACAGAGGAATAATTTCCAAATGCCAAATGAGGATATTAAAACAGAGAGGTTTTTTATTACATTTTCAAGACAAATAGAAGAAAGTCAACAGACTCCAGGAGAAAACAGAAACAATCTGCTGAAGTCTGCACAATGAGACAAAATACTACAGAAGGGACCGGGCATCAATAGTAGCTGAATCCTGCCATTGTACTTTGTGTGTATGGATATTGGACGTTTATATGACATTTCTAAGATTTCTGAACTTGCTAATTAAGAAATCAAAATCTTGCTAACATTTGACCAAAAATACATTATTTGCTAATCATATTAACATCTGTACAATTCAAGAAGTTGTTGAATCTACACCCACAAAATTATTACAGTAAGAACAGACAAGCCAGCCAGGGCTGCTGGGTAGGCAAGACATAGCTTTGCAAATCTTATGATTTTCTTTGTAGCTGGGAAAAAACATGACCTCAAAAGACTCTTACCTGGAGTCTATCCTGTGCTTGCACTGGTGTCAAACCACTTCGCTGTACAAGCATCCAAAACACAGTATTATAAAGGTTATTAATATGGCCTGCAGGAAAAAAAGAGTGAGAGAAAGAGTATTTACCAAATCTGAGTGACTACTCAGAAAAAACAGCTTTATTTCCAGAGTCGTATCCAAGAAACAGCCAAGAATAAAGGGGAATTAATAATACCAGTTGCTAGAGAAGATACAATCTTTCTGATCCATTTTTAAGGTACTGCATATCATAAGAATGACTAGAAGATAGATTTCATTATAATTCTGAAAAGGGAGAGCACAGGGTGAAGGGTGTTTATGTGTAACATAAATTATCTTCATTTGAGCAACAGGGACTAGGTACTAATGAAAGCCTAGAAAGTAAATCCAATGGTCTGTTCTAGCATGGAATATACAGCACTTTTGATTGCTACATGGTGTGACTCTGAATATTCACATCTCTTCATTTAAGAAGATTACCTTGGCTAAACAAACCTGGAACATAAACAATAATAAATTAATTCTATTAATAATTCTAATATTTCCTGTGCTGAACTCACTCCCAGGATGCAACAAATATAGTTGTAGCCTGAAGACTAGACCAGAATTTCAGCTAGCATTTCTCTATCCGTACAAAGCCCAAAACAATTCTAATACTGTTTATTTAAAACTACCACCCTACCTGCTGTTCTTTCACTGATACCTATATAAACAAATACACTGGCAATAAAGGCATTTCTATTCAGAGAGGAAGAAAACTCAGCTGCACAAATCTCCGTTTTCTAGAAACGCTTACAATCTGCTTGTCTCCAGCTGAGGTAGTCCTTTAAATTTTGGTTGCTGGGATACAACACAATTCGTCCATCAAATCCTGGTGGGTACAAAAGTTGCTGGTCCTTAAAGTAATCCTTCCAATAGAAAACGTAACTTGAGGCAAACTGGGAGACCACATGAGTCATGAACTTACTTGCAAACACAAAGCAAAAGGAAAAAGAAAGAAATAAATCAATATGATTATATACATCTGTGATTATCTGAGGTATCAGTAGCGATAATTCTGGTGGATAGCAGCATTTCTTAAATAATGGCCCAACAGATCAGCAACGGCATAGAGTCTTTTGAAGAACAGCAAGTACTGAGAATCAAGTAAAAGAGTTTGGAAAAGGTAACATTTTGTTTAAAAAAATGTTTGTTCTAACAATGTTTGTTTCTAATGTCTTATCAAAACTTTTTTTAAAAACTCTGTATCACTGAACGTATTTTCCTGAAAGATCACATGCAAAGAGTTCTCATGAACAACCTGAACTAACTGTAGTGTATGCACCCAAATACAGCCCTACTCCTAACCTGTGTGTAGATAAAGGCAAATCTAAAGAAGAATTACAGGCTTAAAGAGAGATGTTAAAAACAAGTTCACTTCAGTATCAAAGCAGCTGTTACCTTGCTCTTCTTTTAAACCATCTACTCTTCTTTTTGAAAACAAAACTATATTCATCACTCTGTCCATAAGCAATAGCAATATCCTCCAGTTCTTGCATCACTGTCTGGGCACACTTGGTCATCAGATGAAGAGCACGGTCATCATTTGGCTTTTTGAACTCATGCTGCTCAGAGAACCTTCAAAGCAAAAATGGTTGAATAAGAATCCCTTAAAAAGCTACTAAAAAATGCTAACCCATTCATTTTCCTCACATTTGCTTTCTATGAATATTGATTTCCAGTATCTTGCCAATACTGACAGAGAATTCCCTCCAGGTATGCAAAGCAATAACAAAAAACCTCTTTTTATACACTCTGGATAACCCATTCTCTTTCCCATCAGTATCTCACCCCAACCAGTCCTTCAAAACCACTGGTTTCCATATTTCACTTGGAAAAGGACGACAAATACTACTTTCTGTAAATTCACTTTTTCCTAGGGTGCCTTTTATACTCAGTCCAATAAGGGCAACATGATCAATAAACTTGTCAAAACTTGAGAGCTTTACCAGAACCCCACATGACCAAACTAGAGATCAAATCCCCAGCAAGAATACGTGTCATCGACCACTCGAGAGAACTGTGCTCCATTTATCCCAAAGAAAGGCCAATGCCACACAGACACTGACTCCAAACACAAATAAATATCCCTGTACACCAGTTGCTGTCCCTCTCCCAGCACAGCCAAGGCACTGGTATGCCATTTCCCTACCACCCTACCGAAGGCACGTTCTGAAGCTGCCCATGGCCCTTGAAAACACCACACCAGTAGTAATTCCGTGCCCCGGAGAGGCCGAGTGAAAGGTTCATGGGGATTAGCGGGGAAAGGAGGATTTGCAACCCCTGCACCTGCAGGATTCACACAAGTCGGGCAGGGAACAGCCAAGGGCAACTGCACGGCAGCAGTCAGGATCCCTCCTCTCGGCACAGCACTCGGAGCCCGCACCCCCAGCGCCTTTAGGCCGAGGAAACCCCCGCCCGCGCCCCGCCGTACCCCAACCCCCGTCCTCCTGCTCGCTGAGGGCGTCGCCATAGCGACCACACCGCTATAAGCGCCCCGGCCATTGGCTGCCCGCCCGGCCTTCACCTGTGGAAGTTGCGGCCGTCCAGCCGGACCACTATCCAGCAGTTGGGCAGACACGTGTCGTCCGCCTCGAAGTCCCGGACGTACTCGAATTTGCTTTTCGCCATGGAGATGCGGCGGCTGCCGCGCAGACAGCCCGCCCACCGCCCGCTCCCCGCAGAGACGGCCGCTGCAGCCCGCCAGCACCCCAGCATGGCCAGAGCGGAAGCGGAAGCGGCGGGCGCCCTCCGAGAGTACGGCGGCGAGCCCTTCTGGGCGTCCAGGCGGACCTCTCTATGGTTTCAGCGGGCCCCGGGGGCGGGCGGGCGCTTTGGGTGACGAGGGGGAGAACGGCCGGGGCGGGAGCGCGGCGGCTCTGCCGCCGGTCTCCATGGCGACCGCATTGTGTCGCGGGGGCGGGAGGAAGGCTCGGTGCGCGCCCGTTGGTGGGCGGCGCGAGGGCGCGGCGAGCGTTGGCGCCAACGACCGCGGGCGATCAAACGGCCGCGGCGGGATGGAGCGGGGGGCGAGGGAGCGCCCGCTCCGCTCCGGGGCTCCCCCGGAGCCGCCCCCGGCCCCCCGCCGCCTCCCGCCGCCCCCCCCGCAGCGGGAGGCCAAGGGCCCCCTCAGGGTGCTGCACATCAAAGTCGAGGAGCCCGAGCCGGAGGAGGGAGATCCCCCGGGCTGCCGCGGGGACAGCAGAGAGTCAGGGGCCGAGTTCAGGGGCTCCCCAGCTCCGTGGCGGGGTAAAGAGGAGGCCCGCGGCGCCATCTGGAGAGAAAGGGACCACGAAAGGGGCAGCGGAGAAAGGCAGAACGAGGTGAAGGTGCTGGAGAGAAGGGGGAATGGGAAGGAGCCCTGGAGAGGAGGTGCTGTCAAAGTGGAGCCGCCTGACGTGGCCGTTGGGAGCTGCAGGGTGAAGGTGGAAAAGGACGATGCCCCGGCTGGATCCCTGTGTGGGCCTGCTCGTGCCAGCACTGATGACCGCAAGGTGCAGCTGTGTGAGGGGTTTGGGATCCTCCCTGAAGATCTGAAGATCCCAGTTGTGTTTCACCCCTTACCTCCTGGGACCCGCATACAGATCCAAGGCCCTCTGCCGTCGGAGCTGATCCACGTGACTAAAGTGCCAGTGAAACAAGTGCCGCTTAAAATGCAGTCTTTACTGGAGCCTTCAGTAAAGATTGAAACTAAAAATGTGCCCCTCACAGTACTGCCCTCCGATTCAGGTATTACATTAGGAGAGCTTGCAAGGGTTCAGCACACAGCTGACAGGTTATCAGATAGGAGAACACAAGTGGAAAGGTCATGTTAGAGAACCATCCCTTTGGATAGACTAGAGTTTGTACAACTCTCTTCTTCAGCGTAAGACGTAAACATACGGGAGCACAGAGTTCTCTAGTGGTTTGTTAAAATCAATGCAGTTTCGTCCACTTGCTCCCTGACTCCATTAAACCCCTTGTAACAGTGTTCGGAATTGCATTGATTTGTGATTGCAAGTTTAAGGTCAGGAATCTGCTTCGTTTTTAAAGCTATGAAGCATTCGTACACCCCTCTGAGAAAATTTGGACACGTTAAATGAGGAACATCTTGAAACATCTGGATTAGAAGCTTACTTTTTTTGAAAGATATCTAGGCTTTCAAAATTAATGACTTAAAGTGAGCATCTTAAAGACTAGAAGACTTTTGCCCTTTATTGATAATGTGAAAGAGTTCATTTCTAAGCCTTTTTCAGAGAAGAAATTGCTTGCTTAGGGATCAGTTGTGAGGGGTCTGGGGGTTCATCATGTCGCCAGCTCAATTTAAATGCGGTCTGTTTTTACAAAGAGCCAAAGCTGGGTGTCATGTAACAGTCATTTGGTAACACAGGTTCCTCAAGCAAAATGAGTGTCCAAATCTGAGAAAAGAGTGAGAGAGGGGGAAAAAAATTGCCAGCCAGAAAAAAAACCCCAACCAGAACAGCAACAACCTCAGCTGAGAAGCCAGGGACTGCACAGGTGTGGAACTGAACTGCCATACCATCATTAGATCTGGTCCCTGCATCGTTAGGGCTTTGGATACACAGTTCTGGTGGTGATGACAAATTTGCAGTGATATGGTCTATGCTATACAATGTTTAGTTTATAAAGTCATAAGTCTATAAATTCATACGAAAACAATCTAGCCAAATGAAATCCAAACCAGTGTGTCAGCGGTCCCATATATTTCTTTTTTTTTTTTTTTTAAACAAAATGTAACAAAAGCCAGGTAAATTATTCCTTATGCAGTGGTTCGGTGAAGGTTCGTGGAGCATACTCCCTTAGCCTTAGTTATTTTTCTAGGAACTGCTCTCCAAATGTGCATCAAGTTTCACGTGTTCCAAAGCTCTAATGATTCTTTTGACTGTTGCCCAACATGCTCTCGATGTACTATTGAATGTAACCTGTATTGCATACATTGCCTGGAAGATGATCATCTTTCCTCGTTTTGTTGCATAGGTATGCCAGATACTCCATTTAGCAAGGACAAAAGTGGCCATGTAAAGCGTCCAATGAACGCATTTATGGTGTGGGCTAGGATTCATCGGCCCGCCCTAGCGAAAGCTAACCCAGCTGCCAATAATGCAGAAATCAGTGTTCAGCTTGGATTGGAGTGGAGCAAACTGACTGAAGAGCAGAAGCAGCCCTATTATGATGAAGCTCAGAAAATAAAACAAAGGCACAGAGAGGAATTTCCTGGTAAACATGTATTTATTTACCTGGATGCTTTAGAAGTGCAGGAGTTTTTGAAAAATGGATCTCTTTCACTAGAGCAAGTAACAGTGTTAGAAAAAAACTGCAAAAATTTCAAGCATGCAGTCCTTCTGTCAGCCTTCTAGTGCCTGAAAGCATATTCATTTTTTAAAGCATCTAAAATGATGTTTCATACTTCATAGCCTCTAATGTTTCTTATGGTCTTAGACCACCATAGCTACAGCAGCTCTTCTGAATTCTTTAATAGTCTAACAGCCAGATCGTGAGTTTACTGTGAACATGGCTTGCTGCATCATTTTACATGCTCCAGAAAGACCTGCCCAGGTGGCCTGTGGTGACACATGCATCCATTCTTTAAAAGCAGGAAAGGGAAATGCCACAGGAAGCACAAACGACAGTGTGTTCTGTGGGATTCTTCAACGGGTAGACTTGGGATTCCCAAATAGCAGTGTGGAAGATGTTGTTTCTCAGCCTTTTGTCAAAAGGGTTAAAAATTTGTACCCTTAACAAATTCATTTCTCCATAACACTGCAGTTCAGTAAAACAGAGCATAAGTACTTTGAACACTCTTTTTAAAAGCTGTTGAGATACCAGGTGTCGTGATCCTTTCTCTCTGTGTTGTCGTAATCCTGCTAGTTCATGATTATGGCTAATCCTGGTAGGCAAGATCTGACTAATCTGTCATAAACAAGCAAAAGATAAGAGCAGCACTCTCCCTCTCATCTTGCACCCTTCAAAAAAAAAAAAAAAGAGCTTCTTTAAAGTTGCATTAAGAGTTAGCCTGTGTAAGAAACCGAGCTGCTCAGTATCATATATCAAATATATTGATAATATATTTATACCTCTGTTAGTGTTTGGTTAATGTTGTAAGTCAAAGGCAAACGTAATCCTCCAAAATCTATACAGGATTCCTAGTGGGTCATATTTTCCATTGTCTCTTGTAACCTGCAAGTATATGTGAGACTTAAGTGGTTAAGGAAACAATCAGGGAAGATCCACATTTTGAATACAGTCATGGTTTTCTTCCGCACTGAAAGCCCATGGTACAGTGTCATGTTCTCCTTAACGTGCTTTCCTCAACTGTGCCACGTCACTCCCCGCTGTTCTGTATTTCTTTGTCTCACGAACAGCTACTATTTAGTAACATAAAAACAATGCCCAAATATGTCCATTTTATTTCCACCTCTGATAAATGCCCTGTTTGCTAGCCCATTGAAACAAATGGAGTATTGCCATTGACTATAGGAGCAGGTTTTGGACTCATTTTTTTTAGATACTTCAGAATTACAGATATCATAGCTTTACATAAAGAATGAGACCATCCCAAAAATTGGATGTCTGCATCTTTTTTCATCTCTGACAGGTTGGGTTTATCAACCACGACCAGGCAAAAGGAAGCGTTTTCCACTGCCTGTCTCTGCTGTATTTTCCGGCGCTTCTCAGAGTATCATCACTACAAATCCAGCTGGCATTTGTCCCTTCCAGTCACCAGCTTACTCTGTTGTCATCCCCAATGTTAAGAACAGCATTGGACATCCAGTCTGTGAGTTTTCAGTAGTGAATGATTTTAAAAATTCAGAATTTACCTGTTGTAGTAAAAGTTATACATACGGTAGTGTAGATACAGTTAAAACAATTTCTCAGTCTGTCTTGACACCACTGTTTCTATCATCAGTCCTCCTCTGCGCTGCACCTCTGCCTCCTAGTCTCTACCTACTGTTTCCTCAGCCTCTTAAATTCTTCTGGCTTCTTCATTGCCCACAGATCCCTGCTGTTTCTGTAGCTCCTGGTTACCTCCTGCTACCTCTTGGTCTTTTGGATCTCTATTACTCAACGCTTGCTTCCTGTTAAGCTACAGCTGTTTCTTTTTCTTACTTTGTCTCCACCTCACATATATCTTACTTCACCAGCTCTAGCTGCACTAGTGCTCAACCCTGCCCTACTAAGCCTGAAAAAGCTCCTTAGCTTAGTCCATGGCACCTCCACCCTGATGTTAGTGTTCCTTGGTAGTGAGGGCACCATTGCTCTAGAGCAAATGCTCAGCAACTTAGACCGCTTACAAGAGACAGCAGACAGAATTGTCAACAAGGTCATCAAAAAGGAAGTTAGTAGGGTGTTAGTAAGGTGTGTGCTGCAATATTAAAGCAGTCACTAAATCTGAAAAAGAAATTTTTCATTTGCACATTTTCCATGAACAGTTACTTAGGTATCTATGCATACCTGGAATAGTTCTATATGTAGTTGTTATGAACTTGCACATGCCCACAGTTTGAGCATACATAGCTCAGCTTTTATACAAACAAAAATAAAGTTACAGAAGGAATGCATTAAAAAGTTGCACCTAACCTGGACGGATCCTCCTTTTTATAAGAAGTCAATATGGGCAGTGAAATAGGGTGTAGTATGAGACCCCGCAGTCAAGTATAATAGCTGACCTGCATATTTTGTAGTGAAAGAGCTCTGGCTCTGTCAGTGCATGGATAGTGGATTTCAACAACAAATAGCTTAGATCCAGGCAATGGCATTTTTCTCTTTAAGCATACTGTCAAGGGCTGCTCTCTTTATAATGAGACAAGAAAGTGAAATGCCTGTTTATGCTGTGTGGTAATATTCGGAGATGTAAAAGAGAACTCAGCTTTGTTCTGATGAAGTTCTGAGTTAGTGATGTGATGCTTTCTCAAATCCTTCTGTAAATTTGACTGAATAAAGTATTCTTTGTTTTCTTACCCTAGTATATTTTATAATGTTATGTTGTCCTCAGATGCTTGACATTCAATGTCATTGAAGTGATTCTTAAATACAAACTGTAAAAATCTAGACACATTTAAGTCCTGTTCACTTGGAATTTAGACTCTTAGACTAGGTAGTGGGGTTTGAAAATACTTATGCAATGTGTTTTGAAATCTTCCTGTATAAAGGCAGCTCTGTTGACATGATGTGTGATTTGAAAGTGTACATTCAAGTGTATGTTCTGCAAAATGTTTCAAAGTGAAATTGGCTGGTGGGTAGGTTCATTGGTGAAACAAATAAGAAAACATACCAGAGAGCAGGGTGTTTTAACTGTTGCTTCTGCTCCTCACTTCTGCTTTGGCACCACGCAGATTTGTTAAGAATTTGGCTCACTCCAACTCAGCTAGTAGACTTGGGAGGTCTTCTGAGCTTCAGGTGCTAAATGCACGCTCCAGCCACATTCTTTGGCCATAATAGGACAAGACAGAGCTCTCACCAGCCTCACAGCCTCACACTCACTAGCCAATTCCTTCTTCTTTCAGCCTTGGGTTTCTGTAGAAGGAAGCTTGAATGTGTGGGCTCCAAACCCATCTGTCGGAACACATGTAGGCCAAGTGGTGTATGACTGTGAGTTGCAGGGAAGTAATGCTAGAAAGTGCTTTGGGGGAAATAGTTCTGGCTCTGGCTGTGGTTTGCTATGCTGCTATTTATGAAATCTCTTCCTTTATTCATGTCTGATAAATAACTGTTCTCTTTCCTCAAGGTGAGTCTCCTTCTGCCATCCATCTGCCGGCTTCTTCCATTCAACATGCTCTTTTCCAGACTACTAGTGCAAGCACCGCATCAGCGGCTGTTCCAACTCCAACCCTGCCCCTGCGCCCTGTAATTTCACCACAGCACTTTGCTGAACCTGCTCAGACAGAAGCTCTTGATGTATCATCTGGGCTCAGTTGCTCCCTGAAGAGACCTACACCAGTTTTCATTGAGAGCTTCAGCAGAAACCCAAGTAACATAATCACCACTAACGGCAGATTTTCTGTCTCTAATAGTGAGCCCCCAAAGGAGTACCCAGGGGTTTCTATTTTTCCTAGAGGTGTACCTCTTCCCCAAGCTACCCCTTTTCTTCACTCACATCTCTATGAGTCTCTTCCCATCGGTCAGCCAGCCAGTCTGTTTGGAGTACCTCCTCGGTTTTCATTTCAGCACCCTTACTTTGTACCTGGACCTCACTATTTCCCCTCAAGGTAATGAAACCCTTCATTTCAATACCAGTAAGAACAAATGCTAAAAGGCAGAGGGTTTTTTGACTTACAGAAAGAAGATGGAGCATTCAGAAGGAAAGGTGCTCTTACCTTCCTATAGCTCCTGTGTGATGGGACCTGCTGGGCTGAGGCTGCTCGTAATATATGCCCAGTTATTGAAGGCTCCATAGTACTATTGCAGTAATTGGCACTCCCAAGCCCACAGTGCACAGAAGTATCTTCTCTCCACTTTATGCATCTAAGTGCAGTTGATTTCCACAGAAAAGCATTAGGTAGAGATAGTGTAAATATATTTTGAAAATTATTGGATAGAATTAAAGTAGGTGTGTGAGTTGTCTCCTGGGTACTATGATTGCAGCTGTCATAACTACCAATATTTCTGAAATCCAGTCTGGTGGGAAATGTCTTCAGAATTCTTAAGTAGTAATTCCTAGTTTTTCCTTTGCCGACTCTGGGCAGTTAATCAGAGATCACCTAATCAAAGAATTTACAAGCTAACACACATAATATCCTGTGGGTATTTCCTAAGCTAAGCAGGCACAGAAAGCACCAGTGCCCTCCCAGCAGCAGGTGTGCTGCTCAAACGCGAGAAGTCTGATGGCCTACTGATGCTTATTCTTTGTAAGGCATCATTTTTCTGTCATGACTGTGCAATATCAGGCATAACAAATTATTATGACTATTAGACTTAAATTCTGCCCGTTTATACACTGCTCATTCCTACTAATAGCAACAACCAAAGTGTTCCTATGGCAATAAGACTGCCTGGTCATAAATTAGGGCTGATAATGATCCATCAACCTCAAAAGAACTTTATGAACTGATAAGTGCAATACAAGACATTGCTATTTTTGAGGTTCTTTAAAGAAAGACAGGACACATATTCCCAAAATTGCTAAAGGTGGACTTCGCTTAGCCCTTGGTCTCTGAAATTAGACAGTTTTGTGAGGCCTCTGAGGGAGAGGAGTGTTCTTGTACCATAAAAGACTGTTCTGAGTTCACACATTAATGGACTTCTGAAGGCTGCCAGCTTTGCTAATGCCAGGATCTTTCTAATACAATGATTTATAACTTCACATTCCTATAAACTCATTTCTTGCATACAAAAATCATAATTTCTGAGTAGCATTGACAGTGCAAATGTATGTATGCAGATTTATGCACTAAAAATTTAAATGTTAGATTGGAAAGATGAATAGTCTCCTTGAAACCTCAATAGACATTGTATCAATGTCTTTATAATGTCTGCACCATAGAGCTCTATTACTTCTTCACATACTTTGTTTTCTTAACAATATGTAGTGAATTTCTGTAACACTGTAAATTACAACACGTGTGTCATTCCGCATCAGAATAAAAATTCAAACTTCTGACATCAGAGAAATACAGTTACATTTGACATAGTAACTTCCTGCAGTCTACTATGTGGTTGCTTTTTAAAAATTTATCACTGTACATTCTTTAAATAGTAACATTGACAACCACATGTTGGGCACAAGGATTCTCTGTCAGTCCTCCTGTTTAATAACAATGTAACAGATGCAAGAGTTCACTCAAAGAATAAATAAGAGTGTTTTACCCCAGCTCTGTCACAAATTTTGGCATACAGAAATAACAAACTGACTTTTGATGCTTTGTTTCACTATTCGGAGTATGTCGGTTAACACACTGCAGGCTTATCAGATGCTAGTTTATCCATGATATTATTTCATTGATAAATACAATGGGTTTTGTGTTTGTTTTCAAAGCAACATCGTGCGTGTATCTAGCCTGAAGAGGTGCCTATGCACAGATATGGAATCTGTGCATGACTTTTGTTACAGCCCCGCTGTTCAAATTAGGCATGGATTTAAAGTATATATGTTTTGAATGTTTCAATAGGATAAGCTGACTAGCGTATAACATTAGTGTCATTCTGTTTTTCTTAGCTGAATGGAAGTCTGGGCAATCTGCATTTCTGAAAGGCAACTTTCAATCTCTCTCGTTGCAGCACGTGCCCATTCAGCCGACCTCCATTTGGCTGTGGGAGTTTCTCCAGCTCAGTGCCTGAATGCCTTGGCTTTTATGAAGACAGGTACCAAAGACAGGAGGTGATGTTTTCAGCTCTGGACAGAGACTGTCCTTTCAAGGAATACCCAGAAGAAAGTATACGTGAGGGCCGCCGCAGGTGTGAGAGCCTTGAAGTAGTGTCCTGTCACAGCAGCTGCAACGAGGAGCGGTATTTAAGCCCCCTACCACAGCTGGACGTTGGAGCATTGGAGGAGGTTTTGTCAGCCACCTCATCCACTCCCTCCAGCATCCACCTAGTCAATGTAACTGACAGCGATGAGGAAGAAGAAGTAAAGTTGTTGCGAGAATTGTAATTTTTAAAACAAATTATAATCCAGAGAAATATTATAGAATGGGAAATAAATTTTTTCCTCAACACTGTCTTTTCAGTCAGTGTGTTCAATGGAAAACCCATGTAGCTTGAGCGAGCTGTACAGGTCATTTTGAAGAGTCTGATGATCTGTTTGTATTTTGAGAGATCACACACAGATCTGGGGAGGTCAAAAGCCTCTGGAGTTTCACCTGCTTCATCAGGGCATTGTTTGGGCTCTGGCTCAGGAAACAACTTACACAGGAATTCAGCTCTAAGCATGTGATAATGTGCTTTCCTGAGGAGAGGTGTGTTCAAGCCCATCCTTTTAATGCCAAAGTAGGCATTTTGATGGTATTTGGCATAATTTTGTAGGTATTACTTTAGGAGTTTTAGCAAGTGGCATAATTCTGTTTTATGACCGTAATGTAATTCTTGCTGCAGTAAAATACTATAAGGTCTGGAGAGTGAAGTCAAGAATGATTCTGCAATGCTTTATATTTTTCCTTTGATGAGACAGTTTCAAGTTTAATTTGGTTAATTTTTAACTGAGGTCTGTATTTGTGGTACAACTGCTATATAATGCACTGAAAATTTACATCAGTTTCAGTAATATCTTGGTCTGCAACCAGTTCCATTAATAAAAATGGGATTGTCCAGAAGGTATGGTGAGGCATGGTAGCACCCAGAGAGAGGAAAATGGATGGGATCTGGCCCTGTGACTTACACTAGTGGGCTGTGACTTGATCCCTGAGCGTAGTTAGTACTGTAAAGAATTCTCCAGAGAATACCAAATTCTCTGAAGAATATCAAAGGCTTTTAACAGAGAGAGCATCTGTGCTGAACTTAGAGAGTAATGAAATTCAAAATTTTTTGGCCAAAATTTGTAATTTATGTTACTAACTTTTTTTTTCTCCTCTGTTTTGTGGAATAGAGGGTCATTTTCTTCTGGGAATCCTGTTATTTTGCTGTTGTTGTATTTGAATAAACCCACTTGAACAATGTATCCCTAGTGCTTCATTTTAAGCCACGGACACTGAACTGAGTGGGGCCAGGTAAATCGTAATTCATGTAACTCACAGGCTTACTGTGCAGCTAAGCTGCACATGCCTGAAATGACGAGCTGAAGTCACTTTTTCAGACAATTTGGGCTACTAATACTAGTGTGTGTGTGTGTGTGTATTTATATTTATAATTATGTACATCCGGCTACTGCAGAAATATGGGAAGAGCTGAAGGCCATGGATGGAGAAGTCTATCCATGCTGGGCTGCCAGAGGATGCTAAGGAATGATTCAGAGGAAGCTAGGTTGACCATCTCATATAGGACATCCTGTATTTTATGGGTTATCACACTGGATCTGTTGGACCCTGAGTGTCCTGTTGAACCTGAGGCTTCGGCCCCCTATATCCATTGAAGACAACATTATTGATACAGACAGGTACAAATGAAATTTCCATATGCCTCAAAAGATAGTCCTAGGTCAGTGTACAGTAGATATCCTCTGGGTTCTTTGCATTTCAAGTTTTCAGTTTCTTATCAATATTTTTATGTTTTTCTGCTTCTGTGGGCTATTAACTCCATTTTCCAAGTCCAAGACCAAAACCTCTCATTTGAGAACCACTGCATTTTGTAGTGAAAGAACACAAAAGCATGAGTAAATCCTGTCTACCCTACACATTGCAACCGTGTTGTAAACAGCCCCCTGCTCCCACTGCATCTGCAATGCACATGAATCATTAAGAGGAAATTCTTATAAATAGTAGAAAATGCCTGTTCATTGCTAAATTATCTTCTCACTGAAAGCTGATCTGGGCTGCAGGAATGCATGTGGGCAAATGTACTAATTCCTACACAAGTATGTTTTGGGGTATAAAACAGCTGTTTGTGGGATTGTTCTCTAGATCTAACTTTCCTCTTCTCCCATTTTTCTTTTTATACACTATGGAGTAGGATATAAGACATATTTCAATGCACCAGAGTCTAGAATGGTTGCTTGCCATGGATAATACAAATTTACTTCCTCCTGTATGGGGGTGTCCAGCACTGTTTGAAGGGAGGTGCCTCAGAGCTGCTCGGTTTTACCCTGTGCTTGTTGTGAACTCGGTGCTGATAGCTCAGAGTGAGCTTCAGTGGGTTGAGGGATTCGGCATTTGCTGCGCAGCATCCATCTGCTAATGGGATATGTTAATGGGAAACAAAATGTAGGGCTGATCCCTCCTTCCCTTCCAGCTAGAGCTGAAGTCCTGAATCGGTCATCCAGGATCTGTGTCTGCAGGTCTACGTATTGGACCCAGCCATCAGCTGAGCTCTCTTGAAGACTATTATGTCTTGTCTACAACAGAAGTGAAAATTACATGAACAACCCATCCAAACCCGGCTTCCTCTGAATCATTCCTTAACATGATCTGGCAGCCTCGCATGGGGGAATTCTCTTGTGATAGAGGAGGTTTTTAGTTCCCATTTCTAGGTCATTTTCAGCCCACCTTCGAACTTATCTCCTAAACGCAGATTCCTGAAATGCCAAGTATCTGTGCTGTTATTTCTCCTCTTGCAATGTGTGAAGTGGGTCGTAGGCAGGGCCAGTCCCTTGGCGAGTGTGTGCCCTCCTGCAAGCCTGCTTCATGGCAGGGCAGAGGGTACTTGAGACGTGAGAGAGACATATTCTACTCTCTTATAAGAGAATTCTTTTCTTCTTTCTCTGCTGTTTACCTTGACCTAAAGTAAAAATCACCTTGCGTGCTTCTCAGCTTGAAAAACAAATCAGATGCAGATTTTCCAAATAAAGTTTGTTTTCCTCCTGCTGCTGTAAAAGTCTAAAGACATTCAGCAGTGCTTCCCGGTGTGTCACTGCCTGTGGCTATCCATTTGCAGAGACAACTTTCTTCTCCGAAGTTACTGGACAGTTTTATGGATTGGATGTTATTAAAAGCCCTTGCGCTGTTATACCTGTTCCCCTTCTCTTACGAGAATAAACTACTTCAGTATAATCACTATTGTGTTGGAGAAGTTTTCAGGCAGTGTGGAGAGGACTACAGTGCTTTACATGTACAAATACAGTTAAAAAGATGCAACGTGTCTGCATATACAATCTTCGACCATTAAGTTCACTTGCCTGTAGGAATGAAGCAAAAGTAGCAGCAGTGACCCACCCTTTAAAAAAAGCACAGAGAGTGCTTTGATACTATTTCACTAACAGCGCATTGGGACAAGCCCTTGTCTAGTACCTGATCATCTTACAGCACTTCTCCCTCTTTGGCAGGACAGCTGCTCTAGGGCTCTGTCCAAGTATTCCCACTGTCCTACATGGGTGGTGGAAAACCAAAGCTAAACAGAATATTCTGGGTCAGCCAAAGCTATTCTCAACTGCTAAATTAGAATAAAGAAGCTTGCTGTTAAATCGTGAGTTCCCTTCACGGATTCACAGCCTTCCTCCTTTGATCATTTCAAGTGATATGAAGGAGAAAAATGTTCTGAAAAATGGAAGATTTCACATTCCACTCAAGTCAGCCAAAGACATAAAGTTTCTTTCATCAGTGCGAGTGTCTGTAATGCAGAGGTTAGGCAGGACAAAAAGGCTTCTACCTTCTCCTGCTAAGACTTTAATTCTTGGTAACGTTTTCTCCAGTGTCAGCAGGAGTCTTTTCAGAGCAGTTCATTCAGAAACCTTTCCTATTTCTGAAGAGAGAGTTCCAATGAAATATTACTGAGCTTTTAGTCTGATACATGTCCAAGTCATTCTCTGCATAAGTCTGTTTCTTGAACAGGCGTTCTCCTCTGTAGGTCTATCGTTCTATTTCCTTCTAGGTGGCTAACTCCGAATTTACTACGAACATTATGGAAGAATCATCATCTTTTGCTTTCCAGCTAACAACAATAGTGTTAAATCATCTTGCAAACTGTCAAGTAAATGCAGAAACCCCACTGCAAAAGCATTCTCATCAGCTTTGCCCTGGGGAAACAGCAACATCTGATCTTCAAGCCTACTGAACGACTGCATGCACCGACCCTTGCTCTGGGTGCTGCATGGAGGCTGCTGCTAATAGGCATGCCCATCCCTTGATCACAGGGGATGTAACAGATAAGGGAACAGAGCACAGACTTCCAGATTCCCAGCTGATATACTTTTAATCAGGCAGTTGGGATCCTGGAGGAAATGAGTCTGAGTCTGTGTAATTCCTAGATAACTGAAAGCCTGACCTTGCTCTGTGAATCAGGCAAACGTCCCATTGACTTCGGTTAGAGCTTTTTGAAGAGATGGGTACAGGCAGGATCTGACTCATCCTGTGCCAGAGGCAAGGTAGCACTACAGCATCTGAGCACTGTTAATAAGGCTAGAATATCCTGAATCTTTCCATGCAACAAAGTCTCAGTAATGTAAGTGAGAGAGAGATATATATAGATTAAACTATATATAACTGCACAGTCTGTGGTTATATTTTTATAGAGGGAGTTTCTGGTGATTATAAATTAAGATATCAATTCTCATATTACCAAGATCCAAAGATAAAAATATCACTATATAACAAATGCAAATATTACATGTATTTTATTTTTATGATACTTGAATGCTGACAACAATCACAAGCAGATAGTTGTTGGCCTAAGTATTTTAACAATCTTCAAATAAGGCTCCTTTTATTCCATTTTATGCTGCTTTTAAACTGATCTTCTTTTAGAGAAATATATGGAGCAGTCCCTGGGAAGATTTGTTGTACTTGGAAGATTTGTGACAATCTTTCAGTTGAAATATACATGTTCCTTAACAAAGTATTTTTTCTTCCTTTGGGTAGACAGAAATTTTATACAGGGATGAAAGCAGAATAGCTAAATTTGTGTCTAAATTTGGCTTGCATTTTTACTTATTTGTAATAAAAACATCAACAATAGTGCCATTGTTTTCTTCTATATTACAGGCAGCTATAAATAAATGGGAGAGTTCACAAAATTTCAAGGTTTCCCTTCAAGATACTCCACATGATTAGAAAAGAGCTGAAATCTGGTCCCTGGATTTTTGCTCTGGGAAATAACATGATGTAGTTGTGTGACAAAAATTTGTGACCTGTCTGTGGATCAGCTAAAATGTCATTTATAGCCTGCTCACCCTGATGATTCCCTCTAGGTGTCCCCAAGATGTCCTAGCTTTCTTCTGCTAGAGTGATATCAGGAATAAGCTGACCTTCACAAGATCACAGAGGTTCAGCGTGTGAAGTGCTGGGGGAGAGAGGGGACACACATGAAAGTCATAAACCGAAATGGCATCTGCAAATGGAAACAGTCACATTTCCTTTGGGCACAGTGGCAGGAGTCAGCAAAGACCTTCAGTAAAAGAGAACTCAGTGGCTTCAATAGCATAAATAAACCTCTGGACAAGAGATAACATCATTACTATTATCTAGCAAACCTTTATTCTAAATGGAATATTAATTTCCTATCGGCCTGATTTACCGATACACTCTGAAACGTAGCCAGGTGCAAATTCTCCCCATTTCTTAAGTTGGTTTCCTGGTGGTTTACCTACGCAGGCACTTTAAGTATAGAGATGAATGGAAAGGGTTGTATGGATAATGCAGATCAATGGCTGTCTGAAGAGTATGACTAAGAGGTAATGCCTTTTCCTGCCACTCTGAGCCGACCCCATAAAAATGCATGGCAGTCCACCCTCGCAGCCTTGCTAGTGTGGCTGCAGTTGAGCTGGCCGGGAGTCAGAGCAGAAATACACTGACATAAGGGAAGGCGGTTGCTTTTCATGGGCTCATCTACAGCACCACGGAGCTCAGGTGTTTGCGGCTGGTGACCTCAGCACGGCCCCACTAACTTGGACTCTCCTCTCCTGGTGCGACCCTGAGCCACACTGGCTAACCCAGCAGCGAGGCACTGCGTCTGGCCGTCCTCTGGGTGCTCATCTCCCTGAAGGGCAGAGGACTAGCAAAGAGATGATACGTGGACCGCAACCCATGGCTCAGCCCTGAAGGATGCACGAGAAGACAGAGATGCCCCTTTGGGAGCCTCGTGGGAGTGAGTGGATATTCCTGAAGGGCAGCACAGGGAATATGAGCTGTGAATGCTCCCAAGCCCTTCCCCAGGGCCAGCTCCTCCATCTACCTTAAGAGGAGAGCGAGGCAGTGAACATCTTTTTGCTTCTGCCCTTTTATATGGGCACATAAAAATCTAGCCAATATCCCTTCAGCTGTCCAGGGGCAATGCATTTCCCAGGAGCAGAGGGATTTAGGATGCCTCTGGAACCATGGGTTCAGCTATGAAGGGTTTGATAGGATTACACATAAATATAACAAATAAATAAATAAAAACCTGAAGCCATAGCACAGCTCCTACAGGAGCCTCTTGGCAATGATGTGGCTGCTTCCCTCCACCAGGTCCCCTCTCTTTGCTAGCTTATGAGGCACAATGGATTACCGTGCTGGCAAAAGAGCTGGAGGGGGGGAGGTTTTGCAGAGGGAGCTCCAGGGGGGTGCTCAGGCTGCCCCCTGCCCCGGGGTGCCGGGGGCACAGCCCAGCCCAGCCCCACACCCCCGCGCCGCAGGGCAGAGCCGCTGTTGCACCCGGGGTGCATCCCCGAGGTGCTGCCCGGGGTGGGGTGGAGGAAGAAGAAGAGGAGGAGGAGTAGACACCCCCACACACCACCCCCCCAGGCAGGGGGCTGCAGGGGCGGATTTCGGGCCGGTGGTGGGAGGAGAAAGCCGCGCCGGGAGGTTTTATACGGCGGGGCGGCGGCGGCAGAGCGCCGTCTCCTGCCCGGAGCCATGCGGGGCCGGGGGCTGCTCTGCGGCATCGCCCTCTCGCTGCTGCTGCCGCCGCCGCCCCGTGAGTGCGGGGTGCCCGGCCCGGGGGGGGGGGGGCTGCGCCGACCGCTCCCCACCCTGCACAAGTGCTTCTGGCTGCATGAGCCCCCGGGGAGGAGGGGAGGGTGAGTGGGGGGATCCTCTTGCTTCTCCTGCAACCAGCGCCGAGCTCTCCTCTCCCGCCCCGGCTTCACGTTCTTTAACTCCCGGGGGTGCGGATGGGGTCGGGGTCGTGAGCGGCTCCTCTTGTCTCTCCCCAGCGCGAGGGGTCGCCGCCGGCGCGGAGCTGCAGCCCGAGGCGGTGGTGCCGCGCTGGGCAGCCCGGGGGAGCCCCAGCAGCCAGAAGGTAGGTCGCGCCCAGCGCTTTACTTGTATTTTGTTTTCGAACCTCCGTATCGCTTCCAGGGGGAGGAATGATGTCGCGGTTAGCAGAGGATCTTGCGATGTGCGGTTTGGGGTTTTTTTTGTTTTATTTAAACTGAGCTCTGTGACAAGCCCCAGGGATGAGCCAGAAAGCCCACCTGCAGCACGGGGAGCTGCTGCAGCTCCTCCAAATCCCGAGGAAGGCTGGGCGAGCTGGCTGGCACATCTCGAGCACTGAGCGTGAGACTGCTCCTGGCGACTTGCATTCACTCTGTGCAAAGGCTTGTAATCGTTTGCCCTCTGTCATGCCTTAAAGCCTAGATCAAGCCTACCTGATCTACATGTCTGTGAAAGGGGAGTGAGGCAATACAATGGGTGGCATTTGGGGAACAGCCGCATAGAGGCATCTGCTTTAGGAGGAGATGAATTCCAGCTGTGAGGGTGCTTCACTAAGAAAAGCCAGCCAGCAGCTCAGGTGTGTCTAACTGTGTCTTAGACACCATATGTATCGATATAGATCTCACCCCCACTTCTCTGACATGGGCGGATGAAGTGGTGTGTCAGTAGTCTGCAGCTGTTCTGAGAACTGCTGGGGTACCAGACTTAAACATCAACCGTAAACCACAGGTCAGCTTCCCAGTGTTTGCGTTGCCACAATCAAGAAGTTATCAGTTGCATAACCAAATGAAAGAGGAAAATCCAGATGGTGTTACTTACATTGTGAACCAGAAAAAGGGAAGCCGCAGCATTATACTAAAGAAAAATCATGGCATCTCCCCATAAGTGGTGTTATTTTGGGGTTTATGTCCTCTCCATATGATGAGACTTTCTAAAACTTTTTATTGTGTCATATTAAAAAAAAAAACAGCTACAATGACTTTCTCATGATCTTAATTCTCTTTAAAATGTCCTTGCAGTGCTGCCTGGAAGTTTTGGTCCTCTCTATTATTGATACTGATACAAATACATCTGGACAGCATTTCCCCTTATACAAATTTGCTGAATCTCAGGGGTCATACTTGGTTTGTTTCAGGCAAGTTCCTGTTGGAACTAGAACGAGTGTTAGTAAAGCTTATGTACAGCTGGGATATTTCAGTTACACAGCAATTGATGGACTCTGAAGTAGTGGGATTATTGAAGGAGAAGGGAAAGCGTTATTGGTAATAATGATGTTTGCACAACCTTTGTGAAGAGACTTTTATGATGATGGACACCCTCAGATCCCCCCAGTTATGGGCAAGGCAACCTCCACTGCTTACATGTTAGTTAGCAAAACAGCAGACCTACCCTGAGATGTACTGAGCACCTGTGATTCAGTAAACTAAACTCAGCCCCTGGGAATTAGCCATTGTTGTATATACTAAATGTATTAACTTGTTTTGCATCATCTGTGTGGGCCTGGTGCAATGTCCTGGAAACTGAAGGAAAGATGAACAAAACCCAGAATATGAGCAGGGAGCTGATGAAGGGAGAAGTTTGTAACTGAGCTTGGAATTGATGAAGTGGCAAGTGAGCGTATCTCTGGGCTGACAGATCTTTCATCAGAACATCCTATTCAGTCAGCCTTGCTTTATTTTGCTTTCAGTTGATCTGTTCTGCAAAATCCTCTCCAACACTGAATTAGGAAATACTACGGGTTAATCATCTCACTGGTTTTTATGATTTATTTTTTTTTTTCTTTTTCCCTCCCAGCTGAATAGAGAAGTCTGTTCTTAGCAAATGGGTTATTTCTCTTCTGGGGTGTGTATTCATCCATCCAAAGCACTCAGATTCAGAAATCCCCAGCTGACCTTAGGTAGTGGTCCTGCTTTGAGGGAGGTAAACTGGAGTCCTCCAGAGGCCCTTCTAGTTGGTCCTCTAGAAAGCATATTCTATACTTTCAGTCTCTTGAATGACTTTTTTTTTTTGAAATGTTGGTTTTAGTGTATGCATTTGCCATTGCACTAAGAAATTAGGGTCTTTTCTGTTAATACCAGTAGGCCTTGGGGAGTCGGCTGTCCTGTGTCCTCATTCGGAGCTGTAGGCAGATTGCAAACCAGAGCTGTGCCCATGTGCTTGAACACACTGGAAAGTTGCTGTCACGGTTTCCAGTCCCTTGGCAGCCTGGGACTAACACAAGAGCAGCTGTGAAATACTGTCTGAACAATGGCTAGAGCCTAAAGACGTCTAAGGGACCCTGTTGCATGCCTTTTATTGGCATTTTCTGCAAGTAAAGGAACTATGTGAAAATCTCTGGAAGAGGCGTGATTCCTCCTGTCCTGAAATAGGCTTCTAAAAATGTCTTTTTCTGCTGTGACAACAAAGGAAGCTTTGGTTAACTAGCTCGTATATTTGACTTGTAAACCTCTGGGGCAAGTTGGGATGTCCTGTGATGTGGTCCTGAGCATAGTGTACAGGAGAAGGGGGTGCAGCGCACCCCTCCCACCCAGCTGCACCTCCAAGTGCTCCAGCACCAGGACTTGTTGCCTCGTCTGAGCCCATTATTCCTCCTGAGACACCAGGGTCACTAGCTCAGATACGGCATCCCACCAGCATGCCTGTACTGCTTCCTGGCTCTGCACGGCTGTGCCGTGGGGATGCAGCAGCGTGCCTGGAGCTGGGAGCGACCATGGCCCGTCCCTTCCCTTCCCCAGCACTCCAGGTCTGAAGGTAGGAGGAAGGTGAGGAGTGGTTTAAGGTCAGCTGCAATTTCCAGGGGAACGATTTGTGTTTCTGGATGTGTTTGTAATTATGATGATGTGTGAGTAACAGGCACCATCTCTTTTGCATGCAGCATCCATTCAGAGCTGAAGTTAAGGTAAAGGCAGAAGGCCAGGAACTCATCTTGGAATTGGAGAAAAATAGGTAAGTGTGCTTGTGCCTTGCATTGTGGTCTCACTAAAATAATGAATAAGGATTACAGTGAAGTCAACAGGAAAACCTCTACTGACTTCAACAGGGTTTTGATAAAGACAGGATGAGGAAGTCCTTTTCTGGATTTCAAGGTTATTCCAGGTCTGAGTCCCCATTGATGTTAATCAGCCAAGCAGCAGTGACTGTAACAGAGCTTTGTCAGCAAAAAGCAGATGGTGACCTGGCCCTCAGTGTGTAAACTTATTTTTGCATCATAATTCTTACTACATTAACTAGAAGATGTTGCTGATATGAAATGCACTATTTACCAAATGGCTCAATGCTTTAGAGTCAGTGTGACTCTAATGAGGATTTCATTTGCTGTGATCCGAAGAGGTCCTGCTCCGTTTCCTAGGAGAAACGATCTGACAGTTTCAATTCCATTAGTGCCCTTCATGCTAAAGTAGATTGAAAAAATGCTTTTGCATTAACTGAAATGCAACCTCCTCTCGGGCATGATACAGCAATGCTGTGTGATATCATAGGGCGTGCTGTGTATTGAATTCAGCTGAAGCTGCAGGAGATTAAGGTAGGTAGAAGGATTCTGGTCTGGAGGCTGCTCCGGAGGCTCTCTGCCCTGTGAGTACATTAGTTTCCAGTGGTGAAACAGCAGCTGGAAATTTAGCTACAAGAAGCTTGTCTTTGCTAAGCAGTCCACTTGCACTGTTGGTGTTTTAATTATTTTTTAAATGGGTCTGAAGATTTATCTATGGAAAGACAACCAAATGTGTGTTTACTAGAATCAGTAGGAATAATAACCTTGGAACAATGACCCTGGTTATATTTTAAATGTATTGTATGGACATCCCAACCACAGAGCTTGGAGGCTCAGCTTTCTTCCTGAAAGACTGAAGTGTTGGAAGATCTTATTAGTTCTGATGGCAGTGCGTAAACCTAAGTAATATTCAGGGTGTTTTGGAGGAAAACCAGATTTTTCTTGGCACTGTCTGAAGTAAAGACTGAAATCTGATGGCTGATGAAAGGCGACTACCTTCTACGAGGTGTTTCCTGTAATAGGCCACATAAGCTACTGGGAGTTTCAGTGCTGCAAAAGCTGGACACGTTTCCCAGGTAGTCATGCACCTGTGTAGAACTAAACAGAAACAGCTGGAAGTTCGGTGTGTTTTGGCATCTCTCAGCTGGGAAAATACAGAAGTGGTAGAAAAGACCAGGCACCATAAGTACTGCTAACTCAGTCTTGTCTAATGCAGGAAAAATAGCTGTCGCTGATGACAGTGGTCAGCAATGCCAGTCTCTGAACTGAACCTGGAAGCAACGTAACTGCTAATGCTGCTGGGGGTCTCCTTCCTGGTGGAAGGGCTGTCAGGCCTTGCATATTCTGCAAAGGCTAGCAAAGGTGAATTTATTTCTGGCAGAGCAGAAGCTGGCAAGAGCAACCATCCTTGCTGAATTAATCCATTTGTGCTCCAAGCATGATGACGTAACCTCCAGGTGCCTTGCGGGAGCGGTGCCGTGCTATTTCCAGTGCAGACAAACTCATTGCTGGTGTTAGTAAACAGAATTATAATAGAAGGTTTCTATTGTGTTTATTTCCTGAAATGCATTTTCATTCATTGAGATGTAAACACACAGGCTTAAGTGTGCACACACTCTTCCACTGTGGGATGAATCGCCTTACTAGGACTGATGAAACATCGCAAGTGGTTTGGAGTTTTTTATTTTTATTTTGTGTGGAAAATGCAAGTGATTCATAGATAGCAGTGCTTCATGTGGGAGTCTTGCCAGGCCTCAAGTCCTTGTTCCAGAAAGGTGATGGTACAATCCCAAAATGCAAGTCTGAACTTGATTAGATGAGAGGCTCTGGAGAGCCACCACTTTTCAGAGGCTTGTGAAGGTGCAGAAGTAGTTTAGAGACACTCAAATTAAAAGAGAAATGATGAAGCTAACAAAAAGATTAAGTCCCTGGGAGCCCTGTGGATGCTGTAATTATCAGCATCCGTAGGGCACTTCTAAGTGGAGGCAAACTGCTTCTCCTTGCCAAAGCATGCAGCAAGGCAGAGTCCAGCCTGGCTCCTCAGGTTCCCAGCCTGGGGTGGCTCCCCAGCACCCAGGAGCTCACCACTGCTATAGCTTATCTTATAGGGGAGCCTGAGGTTCTAGCTGAGGTTTGGGGTACTGAGTAGTTGCAGCATCAGGGACTTCTCTATCAGGGACTTCTTCTCTGAAGGGTTTGCTGGGCACCCAGACAGTGGGAGAGAAGGTGAAATCCCCCAAGTGGGAAGTGTCCCTTCAAAGCTGTATGAAACCTGGCTGCTCCTGGTTTTGAGTTCACATGAAAGTGAGTATAACAGAACTGCAACTTTAAGGAAGATACTTGGGGCTTTTTAAATTAAAATAAGCCCCAGAGTTCTGGGTCATTTAATTGATCCAGGTTAGAGGAGCCTCTGGAAACCAGCTTTGCTGCCAGGGCTGGTGCTTTGCTCCCCCTCTGTCCCCAGGCTCAGCACAGGGGTGCGAACACACCCGCCTGGCCTCCTGTTTTACTCTCCACATCCCAGACTCCCACCACTCAAAGAAAGCATGGAATGATTGGCATAATTCAGGTCTGGGTTATGATTTACCCAATGGTTCCCAAAGCTAGAAAGGAGATATGCCAAGCTAGTGAAACTGTTATAAGTGATGTTCTCGGTGGATTAGGCAGCCTCGTTACACATTCACTGCTCTCCTTATGGAGAGACAAAGCCGGTGAGAATATGAGCCCACTTTGAAAGTGGGGGAAAAGGAGTCATAATCTGTACAGCTTTGGTGGGGATGCACTAGCTTTGAAAGAAATGTGCTGTTTTCAATATGTGGAAGAAGTGTTCACGCCAAGCCTGTAATTTCATATTCCATATGAAAAGGACATTGTGTTCATCCACAGAGGTGAAACACAGAAATGATTGCATATCTTTCTTCAGAACTGTGCACAACTCTGTGTTTTGTAATAAGCTCAGCACACATCTGAGTTTGGGCTTCATATATCTACGAATACAATTATTGCATTAGCAGTTAACATAATGTTGCATTATTTCCTGTTCAGGAGTTTGATAAGAAGGCGGAACCACGCTGTAGTTCCAAGTAGAGTTTACAACACTAGTTAATATTTCTGAATAACAACAGAAGCATATCCCCCAAACGACTCAGGCTTCTTTTAAATGACGCAAAGCCATGTCCTGCAGCTGCAGGATTGGAAAGCTCGAAGCTGCACAAACAACAAATATATGGAGGGATGCCTATAAAGCAGCTTTAAGTTTGGCTGGGGCTTAGGAACAGCAGAATCCGAGTTGCAAACCTTGGATGAAAAGTGACTTTTTAAAAAGGCATTTGCACTTTTTAATAAAAAGCAGCTTTGAACCAAGCAGGGTTGCGGGGAGGGATGCTAACACGCTCTGAATGTGTGTGGCAGCACTGCCTGGTGTGAGCCTTTTCTTTCTAGTGAAGAGGAGAGCTCATATTTGCACAGCAGAAACCTGCATGGAATTTGTCTTCTCACCTGAGTGCAGAAAAAGTATCAACAAGGCTTTCCTCCCTATTTTCCTCTTCCTCTTTGTGTCTGTCATGGGGAGAGCAGACTTGGGAAGGTCCACTCAGCTGCAAGGGGCAGTGGAGGCTTCTCCAGAAGTCACCTTCTCCAGGAGACGTCCCTGCCTGCAGGTGAATCCCATGGGCAGTGCAGGGCAAGGCTGTGTGTTTTGGCTGCGCGTTTCAGCTGCGTATTTTGGCTGCCACCCGCCTGCAGCAGCCATGATGGTGTGGGACACTTGGTGGCAGAGCCCCAGTGGAGATGTGCAGCAACTGGCTGAGGACATCGCAAAGAAAGTCCCAAGCTCATCTGGTCTGACCTTGGGAGCAATCCAGCTAGTTATTTTTAGGCAACTGGATATGATACGGAGCACTATCATTTCCAATCTCTTCTGGCCCCACCTGGGTAGGCGACGAGCGCTCCAGCCCCGCTCAGTGCTCTCAGTGGTGCGATAAGAGATCTGTCTGTCACTTGTATTTTACCGTTTCCTGCTTTTGCTCATTTCCAGGGCCTCTTCTACCAACTGAGTAAGGAAGAAGGGAGGTTGCTGCCTGCCTCCAAGCAGGAAGGATATATAAGATTATTCCACTGATGGGTTGCACATCATCAGTGTCTAATGGGCTTCCTGCATGAGGAGGGGGTAAGGGTTATGTAAAGGAGGGAAATTGAGTTTATCCTGCTCTACTGTCTCTTGGAGTCATCAGAAAAACAGGGTTGGGACCTGGAAAGCCATAGCTGCTTTTCAGCCTCCTGATTTGCTTGGGATATTCAGTGACTTCTCTGTGTGGGGCAGGGAGGAAGAGACAAGGAAGTGAAGCCCTTTAAATCTTTTGCTCCCTGACTCATTATCAGCCAGTTACCCATTTATTTTACTTCCTTTTTCCTCTCCAGGCAACTTTTATGGTTCCCATTGGTAAGCCAAGGGGCTATGTGACAAATTTTGCTTGGGTCCTGTAACATGACTTACACAGTGAATGTCACAGATGATGTGGATGGCAAAAGGGGATGGAGAGTCTTTAGCCTGTGATATTTTCCCAGGCGTTACAAATAGCTAGTTTAGTTTCACCTCAATAGCTGGGAAGCTACTTTTTCCTTCCAAACTGCTGCTGTTCACACAATAAATATGTTCTCAGCTATATCAGCAAAGGCTCTTGAGGAAGTGAGCTTAAGAGTTCCAGGCTTTGTCTGGATGAAACTCAGGAAGAAAAAAAATTTTGAATTTCATTGATTTTTATGAAGTGCCAGGTTTTGGCTGGAGGATTCCAGAGAGGTGAAATCTCCAATTTCTCACTAGTGGTGGGTACGGAAAGAAGGCCTGCTGGCTCGTGTTGTCATGGGTCATGTGTTGGTGGTGTTCAAGATGGGGTTACCTCAGGTTTTGATAATAAATTCTGACTTTAAGGAACATTTAAGTAACTGGGAGGTAAGGGGTCAAATTCCCCTTCGTACCCTACTTGGATCCTGTTGAGAGGCAATGGAGTGGGACCACAAATTGTAGATGGAAATCTGATATCTAAACTTTCTTGGGAGAATCAATTCCCTCCACCCCCAGATGCTGGCAGCCTGGCTGGACAGATTTATTGTGATTTGAGGAAAGGGACAGGGAAAGAGATGTAAGAGATTGCAGGCTTCACTTTTCTTGGTCCCACAACTGAAAAATTAAGAGTCAATGTTTCTCATGAGAGCTTCATGGACTGTTTGGCTTTTGGTTTTTGGGAGGAAATAAAAAAATATGTCTGTCTCCTAGATACTCATGTGTGTTTTTGAATTGGCAGCTGTCCATGCAGACTAGCCCCTCTGTAAAATGAACCCAAACAAAGTTGCTAGTGGGACCAAATTATAAAAAATCCTTCTTGCTCCAGCTAGCAAGAGCACCAGCATACCGCCGGGGCCCTCTTGGTGCCTGTGGGTGATCTCCAGCTGGTGGAGCTGAGCAAGTTCATGGCAGTCCCCTGGGATGGAGGGCTCTGAGCCCCTCTTAGGCTTGTGCTAACAAGTGGTGTTTCACAGGTGAGAGAAAACTGCTCCCATTTATTAGGGAAATAGGGGTGAGGTTCTCTAGAGCAGCTGGGAAATGTGCACTCCCTCAAATGAACATGGTCATGCAAGAAAGGCCCCAGCTTTCCTTCTGCTGTTTTTGGGAGCGTTTGGGTGTGCCGTGCAGCCCCTCTCCCCCCAGCTGCTTCTCTGTTCCTCTGCGGTGGCCGGATGAGCTGGAGGCCATGCTCTTGCACCGTCCCCAAGCGCCACAGGGGCAGCTGCCCACCAAGAAAGCTGGGTTATGCCCCACGCTCTCAGCCTGCCTCTCCCGTTGAATACCATCAGCTCATGCGCGAAGTATGTGACCTTCCTGGCATGGCGTCTCGATGTGGCAAAACAGAGCCACGTTGCCCTATAATGTCAGCTCTGCACGGCAGGGCCCTTCCAGGGAGCAGCACAGCGGCATGGGGAGGAGGGTTTTGTTTCAAACAATGATATCATTGACAGGCTGGAGCAGGACCAAGATCACTCCACGTCGGTCAATAGCAGAAACAGTCTCAAGCCATCTGTACATTATGGCACTGAGCCACTCTTCCTTCGTTTGGCTTCCTTGCTTGTATTTAACCCGGCTCCCAAGGCTTTCTGGGGAACAAATCCAGCCAAGAGCAGGCTATTCCACCGTGAGCTGGATGCTGAGCCGGATCTTGGGGAATGACTGATCTTGCCGAAAGCTGGTCACTGTTGGAAAGGTGTGAGGGCTTCTCTAGAATATCCTGAGCGCTCATGTGTAGCTTACCCTGGCCTCAAACAGCCCCACGTGGCTGCAGCTGTGATCGAGGTTTAGCAAAGGAGAGTGCTTCCATCCAAAAACAGCTTTTCCTCTGACTTCATCAATTCTTCATGCTGATAACTCCTCTAATGAGGGACTCCATGCTGCCTTTTAGGAAGATGATGTGTGCTAACAATCTGCCAGCTGCCTGACTGGATCTCGGAAGCCTTTAAATGATGTTATTTTGCATCCAGATTTTTGCAGCTTCGTCTCGAGCTGCTGGAGAGGTAGTCACTGACACATATAATGTAACATTAAGGATCAAATCATGCTGTTTTTTCCAGGCTTTCCTTCTCCAGCAAGGAGGTGAGCTTTGTGCTCTTCTGGAAACAGTGAAGCAGGTCTGTCAGTGCTTTGCAGGGCTGAGCTCCCTTGGAATCAGCCGTTCAGCCTGGCAGTGATGCTGTCCTGAAATGATGGCAGATAAGGTTTTGGTGTATGTGTGTCTCACTAATCTCTCCTGTTTATCCAACAACTGGTACACATGGAGAAGAGGGACAAGACTGGCTGATAACTCTGGTGCACTCTGAGATGGAAAGAAGGCTTCTTTTCTATTTATTTACAGTTTGGTGGAAAGCTCGATGCTAGCTGAGGAAGTGAGCTGGGCTGGGAATGAACTTTCACAGGCTCAAAGTGACATAGCACCCCAAGAGTGTTGCAAGATGTCCTGTTGTTTTTCCTCTTTCCTCACTGCCCTCCCCACCACACACCGTGCAATGCACAGTGATAGCCCTTCTCAGCAGTGCTGCAAGAGCCCCAAGGCTCCCCTGCATTAAGGCAGGGAAAGGTCTTCAAAACAGGACTGTTTCAAGCTCAGAATAAGAAGCTGAACTTTTCATAGGGAGCCTGCAATGTAGGATAGGAGTCAACTGGTGGAGAGAGGCTTGAAAGTCGTAACATGGCACTGCTCAACCAGATGCTGCATGCTTTCAGCTCAGCAGCTGCATAAGTATCCCTAAAAATTCAGGCAGACCTCTCAGCTCCTTAATCCACCCTAGAAGGGGCTAGAGCCTGAGTCTGCTGGTAGGAAGAGATGTGCACACACCGTGTGTGGTGTGGCATCATCCTGTGCCCTGAAACCTGGTGTGCCGGGTGCTGGTGCTCAGCATGGCGCAGCTCGGCACTGGGGCTGGGCGGCAACACCGTGGGGCTGGGTGGGAGTCAAAGCACTGAGGAGTTTTATGGTCAATGCTGGAGGAGAGAAAAAATAGCTATTCATAGTGAATGCTTTCCAAGAATAAAGGAGCAGGAAGAAAACATAAGCGTGCTTGTTTGGGAACAAAACAAGCAGCCTGTGCAAGCCTCAGCTACTGGAAATCCATGGGCTGGTGTCTAATTCTGGCTTTAGCAGCACTGGGCAGATGCACACTGGTTTACTGTCTACTCTCAAGATGACAGTCTTACACAGACCAGATACCTGCCAGAGCACGTTGCTTGAGGCTATTTCCTGCGAGTTAATGCAATCTGTTAATTAAACATCTGTTTCTTGCAGCCTCATGCTGAGCAAGCTATTGCAGTCAGGGAGATGGAATTATTTTCTGTGGGATGGTGCTTCTGTGTTTTATCTTCAGTTTACAGACAGGAGATAGCTGAACGCAGCAATCTCTCCTTCCAATCACTGACAGGATCTAGTGATGAGAATTAACACATCAGAAAGAAACAAAATGAGCTTTCCTGAGCTATAGTGAACTTTGAAAGTGGAGATAAAACCTGTTGTGTTCCCGACATCCAATGCTATCAAATACAACAGTGGCCACAGTTTTGTCTGACCCTAAGCCATCGGTACTTGTTCAGGTGTCTGAGCCTTTGGATGCCGGATGGGGGAAGCACTTTTAAACACTCTGATAAAAGGTTGCGTTTCCTGTTGCTCTGGCCTAATTTAATTAGATACCACAAGCACCCAATCCCTTATTTAAACAGAGAGGCTTTCAAGGTAGATTAGACCTGACTGCCACATACCAAAAAGCAAGGCAGATGGAAAAAGCTTTGGTTTTGCTACCCATACAGCTTTCTTCATCCAGCCTAAAGAAATCAAGCAAAGAAAAAAAGAAAACTTTTGCTTTCTTGCTTTCTTGCAGGTCATAGTTCAAAAATCTGGTGCATGAAATGCATTAAACAGGGATGCAGAAGGACTGAACGGCAGCTGCAGTGTTGCTGGCATCGCGCTGCCCAGGATGCATGTGGCATCCTCGTGCCATGGCAAGTGTGGCACTTTGGTGGCCTGACAGCACTGCAGGGTTGCTGCAGAAGTGTGCTTCATAGATGGGGCATGTTCTATGATCCTTCTCCAAATTTTTGGAAGTGAGGCCGTTGTTTTAAAAAACTGTTTTAAACCTACATTTTACGGCTGCTGAGATGGACACAGGATATGACCTTCTTGGTTTGGCCCAGATTTTGACTTGCTGTACTTTTTTACATCACTGTTTAGCAAATGCAGATGTTTAAAAAGAAGGGGAAGGCTGTTTCCTCTGGAACAAAATCAAAACGCTTACTAGTTAGTGCACAGGAGCTCCTTTTATAGACTTTTGGTCTGACTCTGGGCTGAAGACAGGGAGAATATTGTCTATATGAGGATGACACGAACAAATTCAAATTGGGGAATCAGCATTTTCCTAGGACAAAGATGTGAATCGGCTTCTGGGCAAAAGTTGAAATGCAGATACAGATTGGTTTATAATTGTACTCAGATTTGGGCACTGGAGAGAATCTGGATTTGAGCTGAGAACTTGCACCAGTGCCCAGATGTGTCCTGAACTGGCCTGTGGTGTGCGTGCTACGCTGGACTTGGTGCTTTGAATCCAGTCCCAGTATATTTGGGGCATAAATTGGCAGTAGTAAAGGAAACTCTGCACAGAGACTTGTACCCATTAAGGGGTGATGATGATGTTGGGTTTCTGGGTTTTTTTTAAAGTCCTCACCTAAAAATTGAGTTGTTCGCTTGCAGCTGTTGGAACTGGATCTCGGCACCTAATTGAATTCAGGGACAGGCTCTCCTTTATTGTTTTAATTTAATAAATGACTTGAAAGAGCACTTAGGAAGATGGCTTGCTGCACCCTTTCAGAAGTGGACGTGCTCCATGAGAAGTGCTCAGCTCCTGCCAGGGCAGCAGATAGACGGATGTGGCAAGGTCAATTACGCTTCCACCTTCCGACCCTCTGCCATCACAGCACGCTCTGCACAGGGAAGCACAGCCTGCGGCGCCAGTCCTGCAGCAGCTCCCGTGGCTCCTGTGCCACCAGGAAGCCATTAGCCACAGCCTCCCCGGGGACAGCGTGTTAACAAGTGCCTCGCAGGCGGAAAGCGCTGGTCCAGAGCAGAGTACAGAGATACAGCGCAGCTGGTGTCCCACACGTACTTGTCTCCCGCCTGCCCTCTCTGTTTGTTGCAGTTGGTTTCGCGCTACAGGTAGCAAATAGCGACCACCCCAAGTCCACAACGGTGGTTCACAGCAACAGGAATATTTATACTGACTTCAGAAAGAGCTGGATCTAGCCGATTTTCTAGCACACCTAGGAAGCAGAAATCCAGGTCTAAAGAAAGGTCTTACTGTCTCTTTTTTTCTTTTCTTTCACCCCCCTCCACCATGTCTGCAGAAACCTCTTTGCACCAGGCTACACTGAGACTCATTACAGCCAGACTGGACAACCCCAGACCATCTCTCTGACCCACACGGTGAGTGCAGAGCGCTTTCCCTCCCACAGCATGCAGGGGAGACCGGGCAGGGGGCCCAGAGAGGCGGGTGAGCTTCTTTCTCCAGAGCCTGCAGCAGAGGCTGCAGGTCCCCACAGCTTTAAGCTGAAGGGGAGGGCAGTCTGGCTTTCTGACCTGGGGGGTTCCAGTGAGAAGGTGTCTCCATCCCCCCAAAATAGTAAAAACATCTTACTGTTTTGCCTGAGCTCTGCTATGAGAGCCAAGGTCAGCTGCCAGCATTGCTCCCCTCTCTCTGGGTGCTGGGGAATCCTTCATTCCTCCCGCTGCTCATCCTCTTGCTTTTAGTTTTGCCACTGGGTACTCCACGCTGGGGACGTTCCCAGCCTTCAGGAAAACCAGCCCGTGTAAGCTGGCTCCTGTTCACTAAAAATCCCATAAATTACTGATCTCACACAGGCCTTGGCTGACTCTCTGCTGCAGTGGCACAAAGATGTGCATTGGTTGCGATGCAAAAAGAAGAGATAAAAACCCCATGAGATCATCTTTACTAATGCTGCCCTGGGGCGAGGGGAAGGGGTGCGATGAATATGTTGGCGTTTCTGCCCCAAAGCCTCCTTGTCCCTGCCAGAGGCAGCCTTTGTCTTGCCAGGAACCCCCAGACAGGGACTTCCCTACTGCCCATGGCGTCACCCTCTCTGGGGCTGAAGACACGTCCTTTGGGGCCTGACCCAGGGCCAGCTGCCATCAATAGGCAGCTCCTGTTACAGGCAGAAAGCTTTGGATCGGCCTTAATGCTGCAGCCATCTGAGCTGCTTCCTTGGGGATTCAAAGCTCTTAATTTTTAATGGCAACAAGGAGCCGTTTGATGCACTCGCACAGGCCACACGTGGCAGCTGAAAGGCCAAACTTCGATGCAGACTCACGGAGAGTTAGTTATGATAGTCAACTGCCAAATGCAGTGGAAAGAGAACAATTACTGGAGATCGGCAGTACTTGCATGGGACTCAATGATGCCTAAATATAGCACACATCCATCCCGAAACTGCATTGCCAACCCTGCTCCCCTCTGCCTTCCAGGACCACTGCTTTTACCACGGGGTCGTGCGGGGCTGGGAGCACTCCAGCGTCATGCTCAGCACGTGCCGAGGGCTGCGGTAAGTGCCTGGTGATGCCGGAGCTGCAGGAATGCCTCTGCTCAGCTCCTCACTGTGCTGCTGCGCAAGCTCTGCTCCCCAGCAGCCTGGCTGCTGTATTTCTTTCTGGGCAGATAGACCTGTTCTCAAATGCCCCCAGCCAAGGGTCCTGGGCATAGAAGGGAGCGTGTCAGGGGAAATGCAGAAATTTGGGTATCATTAGTAACCACGGCCTCCTAGGCAGCTCCTAGACTCCTTCCCCCTTTGTGCTGGCAACGTGGACTCGTGCAAAGAGTGAGTTCAACTCAAGAGTCCACTGGAGCAAAAGACTCTCTTGTTAGTGACTCAGGGCTGCATCCGTTACAGAGACAGGGACAGGACTCGCCACATCCCAGCCCAATACTGTACACTAATGCAGAATCCAGCTCCTTCTCCCAGTCTTTCACACCTGGCAAGTTTTTGTGTGTGTTTTGGGGCAAAGTCTTCAAGTTTGAACTTCCTCCTGGGTTGTCAGCCCCGCTCTCTGCTTTCTCCCTGGGTGGTGCTGGGTTTGTGTGTGTTATGCATTTAAAACCTTCGCTCTAGTAGTAATGGAGTCTTTGGCAGGAGAAGACGGTCTATATCCTCAGCAGGAGTAAATGAAACAGCTCGTTGCGACTAAGGAGCTGCATTCATTTACACCAGTTCAGAGTTTGTTTCCAAAACACCACATGGGCTTTATTGATATTAGTGGTCATCTGCTCTTGAGCGCTGATTGGAAGCTGTGCTGATGGGACTGGTTCCAGCCAGGAAACAGCCTGTGCCAAAGCAAACCTGAGACATCTTAAATGAATGTAGCACAGGCCAAAGAGCCCAGTGAGATAAACAGGACAGTGCAGCCACCTGTGGCTTGCAATAAATAATGCAAAAGCAAAAGTAGTCACAGGTGTGCCTTGCTTCTGTCAGCCTGCGTCTTCCTGGGCTCTGCCTTCCAGCTGCAGAGGAGATAGAAATGTCTTGGTGTGCACATGCAGTAGGGTTCCTGCACCCCTGAGCTGTCAGTGTGTGCTGGCAACTCCTCGACATTGTTTTCTAATTGCTGGGAAGGCATGGGAGCTGAGCACACACGGGTGTTTTCACTCTGAGCCTTCACAGGGAGGCATGCTGCCTGTCGAGCCACACATCTTCTAGTGGGCATCAAACACAGATTTCCAGCTCTCCTGGCTGTAACATGCTCAACCATACGAGAAAGGTTTGAGAAAACCAGAACCATACGGCTATGTGCAAGTCCCAGAGAGAACTGTGATTTTTTTCTGTTGACAAACAAAGTCTTCACATTTTTTAGGTCAGTTCTGTTAAAGACAAATTTCTTCAATTGGTTGAAAAGCTTCCACTGCCCCTACAGAAAAAGCTGTACTTTAAAATTCAGTACTTCTCAGGTTAGCGCTGTTGCAGCACATGCTCCAATAGCCCCTTAATTGAATGTCTGAGGCCCACTGAATAGATTTTAATGTATGCAAGCTCAGGTATTCCCCCCTCTGAACTCAAAATATTCCCATGATTTTTATTAATGAACTGAATGGCCTGGTAAGGATAAGTGCCTTGCCAGGGTCAGACAGGAACTCAGCAGCAGAAGAAGAAGGATTTCTCTCCGGTTAGTAATTAACTTTCCCTCTTATTGCTTCCCGTTTCAACAGAGGACTTATCGTATTGAGCAGCAATTCCAGCTATATCTTAGAGCCGGTTCCCGACAGCCCAAACCAGCACTTGATCTACAGGTTGGATGACCTGAGGTTGCAGAGAGGAGCCTGTGGCTACCAGGGCTTGGGGGACGCAGCTGAAGACTGGCTCAGGGACTTCACAACCGGGATGAAACCACCCCGCCAGAGGGTGAGCAGGGCTCAAACCAGGTCCATGCATGATGCTCCAAATTTCCCCCCTCTTCCAAGCCCAAGGAGCCTGCTGTTCTCTGGGAGCATAGCTCAGAAAGTGAAATGAAGGAGAATATTTAAGAGGGTTTGTAGCAAGCTGGTTGCCAAATAGTGAATCCAGCAGGGAAATAAATGAGTGTTGGGGACCATTGTGTAGTGTGAGGAATCTGGGCTGTAGCTGTTCCTGCACAAATTTGTGCATCCGATACATGAACAAACGGGTGGGCTGGGGACAGGCACGTGGGCACTTGCTGTAGCTAAACTGACTCCTGATACTTGGTTGCTATAAGTCGATCACATCTGGAGGTCCCTGTGTGTGACGAGGTGGGGTGAATGGCCAGTGAAAAACAAACTGAGAAAAATGACCTGTACATATGTTTTGCAAAGAGTTTCTTGGGGGATATTGGGGAAATAACCTGTGTTGCTGCTGCCACAGGTGAAACGGGAGACTCTGCAGGCTACGAAATACGTGGAGCTTCTGCTTGTGGCTGATTATGCAGAGGTAAGAAATGGGATCATGTTGATACCAACTGAGCACTGGGCCCAGAGTGAGAATCCCACCTGCAGCATCTCCTGGGGCGGAGAGGGCAGATGGAGCTCAACAGGTTTCCTCTTGCCATCCCAACGGTCCTACTCCCACCAGCAGACAGGGAGAGCTGTGTCTTGGTCACTTTTGTCCTAGCAGCCATGACCCCTCTGCCACCATCGTGAGCCACCCTTGACCAGGGGAGAGATGCAGGTTGTGATTTGGATGAAGGACTAGGGTTGGAGGTCAGTTCTGGCCTCCCAAGGTACCAGTGGTCAGCCCTAGTTATTGATGGGAGAGACTGCCTTCAGCCTAGGGTGACTTGTGGGTTTCCAGGAACGACGTGCTACTGACTCTGCAGTACACTTAATCTCTAGAGAAGATAACCGTGATTATCCTCTGCTCTGAGCTGGTAGCAGATATATAAACAGACATTTTTAAGGCTCCAGATCATAGAATAGGGCTGGAAGAGACCCAGTGAAGTCAGCAATCCCTCCCCCATCCCCAGCCTGGATGGCACGCCAGATGTACTTACTGACAGTGCAAACCGCACAGTGGTTTGCTGATCATTTAATCTCCAGCACAGACAGGAGTCAGGCTGGTCCTATTCATAATTTACAACTTGAAACTCCAATAAGGAAAGCCATGTAGCACTCTGGGCTGTAATTTATTCTGAACAAAACTAAAGAGGCAGAACCTATTTTGGTTTCTTTATTAGGCAGCAGGATACCAGGGAAACTATGAGAAAAGACATTATACTCAGGAGCTGCCATATGTTGTTCACCATTTGATTAGACAAGCTGGGGTAGACACGCTCGCAGCGTTGTCATTAACTGCCCTTGCTTTACTGTCTCCCTCGCTAGAAGAAAAGTCCCAGGTTTTGTCGTCTGTTAAACAAAAATCTAAACATTTTACACCTTTAATTCCTTGAATCAAACAGTTTGCTAAAATTAACTCGTTAATTGCCAGGTGATTTAAATAGGCAAATTGGTTGGATGAGTGAGATGCATCCCCATTCGTTGGATGAGTGAGATGTGATGACTGCTACGGCAGCCTTGACCTCAGACATGGAGTCATGTTACCATATATTTTACCTGGCACATTTGTCAGTTCTTTGTCAGCCCCTGGGTCTGGGGGCTCTGACAAGTTTGGGTTGTTCCGCTGTGTTACTACCACCACTTGAGTAACATCGCCGCAGTGGGATGCCAGGGATGAATTCTGAATATACATGTATGGGTGGGCTTATAGTCAGATGTACAGTGAAGGAAGGCTTTTGGGCTTCACTTCATAGTTACCTGCTTATTCCCAGAGTAACGTGACTTGTTTTAACACATTTCAGCTCTTCCTAGTTGCCTTTGTGCTGCCTGACATGTTCATTTTGTTCAGTTTCAGAAGCATCACTTCAACATTGAAGCAACAAGGCTTAAATTAGTGGAGGCTGCTAATTACGTAGATAAGGTGAGATCAGGTGTGTGTGAAATGAGGAAAGCAAAGCCCAAATCATGAATTATGAGAATGAATTGTGACAGAGGAAGACTGCCTTCTTGGGAGAGAGCATAATGTTTTGGCGGTTCTCCCCAGTGACTTGGGGAGTGGAGAGCATCTGCCAAACAATTCTGTTGTTGGACATCAGGAACGGGGTGGGGGAATCTCCATTCCTTACCTTGGAGCCAGCATGAGCACCTCTGTGTTTTAATGCATCTCTGTATTAACTGTGTTACCTGAATAATGCTTTTTGATGAGGGACTAAGGTATTCACTTCAAATTGTAGAAATCCTGGCAAGTAGAGCTGGAAGGAGCCTTCAGAGGTCATCCTTGCAGTGGTACCCAGTGCTGCTGAAGTAAACTGCACTACTTTTCAGATCTACTCCATTCATACTCCCCTTCTCCCCTTAAACTCCTTCCACCACTCCCTTTACCCCACCGCCCATGAAGACTTGTCCTGTTTGTACTTGACGTGGGCAGCAGATTATTTCCTTCCTCTTTTCAGGAATTTTGACATATCTAAAGATAAACATGATGTCAGTCTCCAGTCTTTGCTTCTCTAGATTATCTCTTCGTCATTCATTTGAAAATGAAAGTTCAGCGTCTCTAGTTCAATCGAGTTTAGGTTTGTGCTGTGGTGCTAAGTTGCAATGCATTTCCAGAGGGATCATCTTCTCTGGACATGTGTATCTGTAGTAACATTTAGCAGGGTTTATATTCAAGATTTAAAACACAGTAAAATAAATTAGTGGTGCTCATTTTGTCATCTCTTTTCCTTCGTGTATCTTAGTTTTACAGATCCCTGAATATCCGGATTGCCTTGGTGGGGCTGGAGATCTGGAGTAATTGGAATAAATGCGATGTAACTGAGAATCCCTACTCCACCCTGAAGTCCTTTCTGGCCTGGAGTAGCAAGGAGCGGGTGCACAGAAAACACGATAATGCCCAACTAATCACGTAAGTTTATTTCTCCTGAAATAACCTGATTTTGACAAGTGGGTTGGGTGGGTGGGAAGTCAGTATGTAAGATTATATCATTCTAAGATTCAGAGTGGCAGATTTATGTAGAGGCCTCTCAGCCAGCATTAAGCTCTGGCACCCAGAGCACAACCACGTTAGGAAAAGTGGGAGGTCCCAGGCTATGCAGCAGTCTCAATACACATGCATCAAAGTGCATCAGCTTCCTTCTGTGTGTGTATCACAAGCAGCTGCACATGATCTGTCACAGCTACATCTACAATTTCAAGAAAATCTGAACAATAAGCAAGACCTGTAAAGGGGAGCTAAGCCCTTTGTGGAAGGCATTCATTCCTAACTCATCCCACTGAGACACAGGGGACACAGTGCTGGGAGCTAGCTGATGGTCTGTGACTCATCCTACTGATCTCATTAGGGCCAGTAGCTATGGCCAGCAGTGCAGAAGTCACTGAAAGAAAAATTTGCAGCAGCTCTTAGACCTCCTTACCTCTTCCATGGTAATTCATCCACCAGTAAATAGTCGTGAGTCAGAGGAGAAACCTGTAGGACTGAAATGCAGAGATACAATGCCTTTTCCCTTGTTTTGTTTGTCTGTTGTTGTTTTTTTTCCCTTTAACATTACCGTATTTCTTCTTCATCTGGTCATGTCCTGAGCACAATTTCCAGGGCTCCCATTTCAGACCTGCCGGCGGGGACAGTGCAGAATTCCAGCTCGCCAGGCAGGAGCTGAGTGTGGCTGCACCCCAAAGGTGTCATCTAGTACTCTGTCAAGTCCTTGAATCCCAAGCTGGCAAATATCAGGCTTAAGGTTAAATTAAGTATTCACAAACAGTACCCACTTAAGGATCCAGAAACAGTCTTTTCTGTGCTTGTTGCAAAGCTCAGTGGGAGCACTTATTGGCACCAGACCATTATATAAAATAGGATTGGCCGGTTGGCCCATAAAACAAAGTAGTAGTCCAAGAAAAATAGGTCTTAAGGCTTTGTAGCTCTACTATAATGTCCTGTACTTGATGATGCTACTGAAGAAAATGTATTCACCTGACACTGTGTGTATGTGTAAAGCTGTGGACTGCAGGATGCATTTCCCTGCCTTGCCTTCTCAAGTGCCTCAGTGCCATTTCATGGTCTTTCTGGGTTGATTTCAGAGGTGTGCCCTTCCAAGGTACCACAGTAGGCTTGGCTCCTGTGATGGCCATGTGCTCTGAGTTCCAGTCAGGAGGAGTAAACATGGTAAGTAATTGCTAATACCTAATATGATGTTTCTTGCCAGCAGTGAATACATAGGATAGATGCCTCCTAAAGCCCAGGAAGAAAATATTTCCCGTGAAGGCCTCTAGCTCACCTGCTCATAGGCAGGAATACCTTCATAGATGTTTTCTGCGTGTAGTAATGAGAAGTGCTGCTTACCCATTGACTCAGAGGTGCACAGGACAGGCACAGGTAAAATGCTGACGTGCCTCTTTGACCTTGCACAGGATCACTCTGATAATGCCATTGGTGTTGCTGCTACCATTGCCCATGAGATGGGGCACAATTTTGGCATGAATCATGATTCAGCTGGCTGCTGTACTACCCCTGCAGAAGATGGAGGCTGCATCATGGCTTCTGCAACTGGGTGAGTTCGTCTTACAGGGTCTCATGGAGAAATGCAAAGGGCTTTGTTACAAGAGCCTTGGTGGAGTAAAAGCTAGAAATGCAGACTGAAGGTGGGTTTGTTGCTGCCTATTGAGCCAGTGTGTTTATAGAGAATATACTGCTGGGCAAACCCTGGCTGATGTATCAGTAGCAATTTGCTAAATTCCCGATGAACTTCTTCCTGCCTGAGACTGGCCTTAGGTAATGTAGGGACCTGGCAGCATTTAGAAGTGGAGCTCTAAACTGTCTGATAAAAAGGAAAATTTTCCTATCTTCTGTTCTGAGAGACTGTCTCAGGACCCCTCTAACCCCTCGTCTCTGAGTTTGTGCTTTCCACTGTGTCCTACCAAATGATCCGTCACCCCAAAACAAGCTCAATGCATATACGCACACGTCCTTCTGCAAAACCTGGACTGCCTATTGCCAGCAAGTACAGAGAAACAAGGGGTGACCAGAACATGTGTGGCCTTGGCATGTAGAGGTTTATGTGGGTTTCATTTGTGTTGCACATGAGATGTGTAGATAGATAGTTGATGGGGTTTCTAAAGCATCTCGTGCAAAAGCTAACGTGCATTATAATGTCGTAACGAGAGGAAAAAGGATTGCTTGAGGAAAGAACTGATTTTTATTAAAAGGCACAGTGATAGGGCTATATTTCTAAGTCAGAAGACATGAAAACAGATTGACTGCATGTTGTCTTAAGAATACTGCTTCATTTCAGTAAGCCACAGAAAGCCTGTGTTTAAAAGGGAAGAAATAGCTGGCTTCAAGAGAAAGAGGAAGGAAGAGTGACTCTGGAAACCCACAGGGATTCTAGAGCTCATTTTGGATGAGGAACCACAACAGCTTCTACATTTCAGTCACGTAAAAACGTCAGAGGAACCCATTCACTTAAAGCCACATTCCCTGTTTCCTCAAGCCTTCCTCCTTGGGGTTTAGCAGGTTTTAACAAAGTTTTCTCCATAGTTATCTTCTTTTATGTGCATGATTTCCTCCAAATAAGGAAAAACATTTATGTGAGAAGTGAAAACATAGTGGCATGCAAGTAGAATATGCAACGTGAACGCATACATGCACGGTCATATATAGAGTGCATAGGTTCTGGCATTGTAGCAACAGAAATTAATAATTCATGTTGCAGAAAATATTCACATCCTTTGCAATGAGGCACTAGGAAAAAGGAAATATTATTTTTAGCAGTTAAAATCACAAGCAGTTTTTCACAGTCCGAGTACTGGATTCTCAGGCTTGTTCAAGCAGTTAGGAATAAGCCACAGCGTCAGTATTGAGCAGGTAAGAACAGCCATACTTGTCAGCTATCAAAGTCAAATCTAACTCAACATATTTTGTTTCAATAAAGTTTATTTTTTAAGGCCATTATATTACTAGACAGTCTTGCAGTGCTATCTCACCTTATCTTCAAATGTAATCCAGATGGATCTGATTTTGAACAGGCACGCAAAATCACAATCCACTTTAGCACAACTTCATAGACTTCAGAGGGAGACCTGTGTCCTTTGGCACTTGTCAGCGTTTGCACGTGCTCATTTTTGGTTCTCTAAACCATTGCCCAGATCTGTCTTGATGTTTTTCTACACTGTCCATATTCAGGCACCCATTCCCCAAGGTGTTCAACCAGTGCAATAGAAAAGAGCTGGAGAAGTACCTGCAGTCTGGTGGAGGGATGTGTCTCTCCAATATGCCGGATACCAAAAAAATGTATGGTGGGAAGAAATGTGGAAATGGCTACTTGGAAGAGGGGGAGGAGTGTGACTGTGGAGACGTGGAGGTAACAATTGTTCAGATCCAACCATTTGGGGTTTAGTGGGGCACAATGATTTTGTTATATATTTTTTAAATACAGTTATGTGATACGTAAACAGCTTTTGTTTATGCAGGAGATATGCATACCTTCCCTATATGCAAATGTATACGCAACGGAAGCCAAGGTTGTAAAGTATCATGTCTAACTAAATTCCCAGTGTGTAGTACAACGCATCCCAGAACTCAGGGATGGTGTAATCCATGGCTGAACAGAGGTGATGGAAACTTCATTTAAAAGAGAAAAGGAAAAGTTATCTTAGATGTTGCAGTTTCATATATAAGTTCACTTTACCTACTGCTCCATTCCTGATAAGGATGGGGCTTCTCTTAGCACAGCATCTCACTTCTCCAAATCCATACTTTGACTAGTAAGACAAAACCAGCAGCCCAGACTCACCAGGTCTAAAGAGCACAACCTATAGTAACCAGTCAGTCCAACAGAGGATACAATTACGCAGTACTGTAATTCAGCACATGCTGGGTATCATGAACATATTGTGGAAGGAAAGCTGTTACTTTGTTTGCATGTAATGTATGAGAACAGATTAGCGTCAGCCTCACACTTCAATGCTCTGGCATGTTCTTGTCTTGAACATCTGCCTTGTAAACTGCTGCATCTCGCTGTCTTCCAGGAATGCAATAACCTCTGCTGCGACGCCAGCACCTGCTCCCTGAAGCTGGGTGCCGAATGTGCCCACGGCAGCTGCTGTCATCAGTGCAAGGTGGGATCTCTGGGTTTTCCTAAGAGAGGAGAGGGAATAATGGTGGTGGAAGTGTGAGGCTGAAAAATGGAGGGGAAAGGGGAGCAAACACAGCCAAACATGGAGCTCAGCTCCTCACCTGCAAGCAATGTGGTCTGATTTTTAGGTGCAACAGCTATGAGTGCAATCAAACTAGTGGGGTCCTTTCTTCTAGCTGACTAATTTAATTGGCTCCTGTGATAAGTTAAGATAAGCTGTGAATGCTGCTAGTGTGAAGTCACACTGCCTCTCTTAAACACTTAGTGATGGGATGAATCAGAATGAATATCTCTCTCCTTTGGCTCTAGAAGAAATTTAGACAGAGGTCTTAGAGCACACACTTCCTCCGGGGATTAGGCTGGATGCTATCTTTGCTCCGAACTCTCTTTTCTGGGATGCAGTTGAATTCCTTTAGCCCAGGTGCTTGCTGAAGAAACACTAGCAAAGAGGATTGTATGCATGTGACCACTATCATTTTAAATCTCAGCTTTCCTTATAGAGGCTGGTTAAAATGTGTTTCTGATTTTGGAGCCAAAGAGCTCAAGCTTTGACAACAAACTATCTCAAAAATAAACATAGGCAAACATCTCTCTCAAGCTCATTTTTGTGTTTGCGCATTTTCTGCGTGCTCTTACTGACCTGTCCTGAGCATGTGGAAAATAATTTTCCAGGAATCCACCTGAACTCATTCCTTTCACAGGAGACTTGGAAAAAGCTCCTAGATGTAACTGTGTATGCCCTTCTGTTCTCCATGTCCATGGTGGACAGGACAAGAATGAACTGGGTAAACTTGTAAGCAAGGGAGACACAAGTTACGCATTAGGAAAATGTCTCCAGCAGAAATGACAGGCAAACGCTGAAACAAACTTCCCAAACAGGGAGGGTTTTGAGAATAGATTACGCAAACATCTGTCAGAAATGATTTGGGTAAATCAGATCCTACCCTAGGGTGGAGGGAGATGGATCAGTGTCCCCTGAGATCTAGCAGCCTTATTTTCTGTGCATGATCTCATTGCTACCTAGGGAAGGGATCCAGTCATTAATTTGAATCTACACAGCTCACCCAGTTAATGAAGTTACAGAGTCATTTGGATCACTGCTGACCTCAAAAAACCTAAGACAAGGTGGATGAAGAGACGCATGCAAGACTTTTTCTCATCTACAGGGAGACATTGTGCGGACATGAAACCACAAAGGAGCCGAGCAATAATTCAATTTTTTTCCCTTTGTATCTTTTTAGCTGATGTCTCCAGGAACTCTCTGCAGGGAAAGATCAGGACTCTGTGACCTCCCAGAATATTGCACTGGCGAGTCACCGTTTTGCCCCCCCAACTCTTACCAAATCGATGGGGCTTCCTGTGATGGAGGAAAGGCGTATTGCTACAGTGGCATGTGTCTCACTTATAAAGACCAGTGCTTGCAGCTGTGGGGGCCTGGTAAGGACACTACTTGCAGCGCAATCCGTTGTCCTTTGAACAGGCAATATTATGTGGCATCCTACTATTATTCACTCTGTGTAAGGCAGTAGTACCTTCCAGACCCGTTATCAGTGGCAAAGTCTGAGGAGCCTTTTCTCCTGCCTTGCTCGCTTGGAGGAGGCAGTAAAAATTTCCCATGCTCAAACCATTCCAGGAAAAGAACAACTGAATGGTTGGCATGGGGTGAGATGGGCTGCCAGGCTCCACAGGAATCAGCCACGTGAGTCTCTTCCATGCAGGAGCAAGGCCAGCACCAGACGCCTGCTTTGAGAAGGTTAACGCGGCTGGAGACATCTATGGGAACTGTGGGAAGGACAGCTACGGCAACTACAGGAAGTGTGAGATGAGGTAGAAAGCAGAGTGGCAGCCAAGAGTTGCTCGTTGGAGAAGATGTTTTTATATATTACAAAATTATGGGCCAGTAGATAAAACTGATCCATGCTTTGGTTTCACTCCCTCCCTCTGCCTCCTGGGAAACCAGCCACATCCTCGTCAGACTTAGAGCCCTTACGACTGCAGCTTTAAGTTTACCATTTTCCCTGCTTTTTGCATTTTAAACATCTAGTTGATATTTTTTCAAAGCAACAGAAGAGGGGGTTTTCAAATCCGTAAGTTAAATGTAGCTTTTTAACTGAGACAAAAACTTCTTAGTCTTATCTGTGATTTTATTGAAGCTGGCCTACCCATGGGGACAGTGAAATGGTACCTTCAGTACCCATCAGACAATGTTGCTTGGGCTAGCTCTTGGGAAGTGCTTGCTCTTTTGCCATTGAACAATGGCTCAACACTGCTGCTTTAATTTACGTGTAGATCTGATGCCTGCAAAACATTCAGCAAGCCAGAAATAATCACTTTAGCCTTTCCTTTGAAATCAGAGATGCTAAATGTGGGAAGATCCAGTGCCAGAGCTCTGCTTCCAAACCCCTGCAGTCCAATGCGGTGGCCATAGACACAACTATCCGCATGCAGAGGACACAGCTGAGGTGCCGAGGGACCCATGTGTACAGATCTGAGAGCGAAGAAAAGGAGATGCTGGATCCTGGCTTGGTGCTGACGGGAACAAAATGTGGGAGCCATCATGTAGGTACAGTCCTGCCTGCAATGGTTTTGGGGAGGTTCAAGGTATCACTTTTCCATCTGGAAAGTGCTTTGTGGTTATCAAGCCATTGATTGAGCAAAGCAAGAGAAAAATAATTTCTTAGAGGCTTCTGAGAAGTAATGGAAGAATACACACCAAAGGCCATACCTTAAGTCTTTGCCAGATGAAGCCCAGGGCCAGTGCTAAATTTGGCATTTGCTAGTAGGTTGAGGTTGTCTTGCTTAGACGTGACACACAATTAGAAATCAAGACACCTGAGAGCTCCTCCACCGACTTGCCACATGGGCATGGCCAAGCTATCGACTTCTGGGTTCTCTGATGTGTGTTAGCTGGGATTTAGGGTCGTGATTAAATGTTTGCTTGGGAACCGGGTTAACTTCATGGCCTGTTGTCCTGCCCATGGTATTACTTGTATTGACAAGGTGTCTGGGACCCTGCAAGTCACAAAATAGTAAGGCAGTGATATGGTACATAAACCAAAGAGCTAACGCTAAGTTTTTGGATCCTTTCTCTGCAGGTTTGCTTTGAGGGACGCTGCCAGAACACATCCATCATCTTTGAGTCTGAAAGCTGTAGCAAGAAGTGCCATGGGCATGGAGTACGTGTCTTCCTTTTCATCTCCATTTCATACTGAAGCAGGACGGGCTGCCATTCATCTGTGGGTGGTTGTTCAGCTCAGTTCTGATACCATGCTGAGGTTCGCTATGGACTTCTGCTTCTTGATTATTAACTTGCACATTCCTTTCATGTTTGATGCATTTTCTGGTCTGTGAGTTTCCCTTTGACATAGGATTTAAGGAGGTCCACAGGAGGCATATGAATTGCAGTGAATGGAAAACAAGAAGGGGTAATCTTACAGAAAATCTTCTGGGCCCAGTTGAGAATGAATCAAAAAAAAGTCAGACTTACTGAGGGAAAAACATAGTAAAAAGTCATGTTTGGAACAGTTTATCCCAAACTGTGCTCTGCTGTGCCCCCAGGGAATGGAAAGAAAAGGCTGGTGAGAATTTTTTATACTTTTTGTAGATGTTTCTGGCACAAAACATCAGCATCTCTCCATCCCCATATTCCAGTTAGGCAATGGAGAGGAGCGATAAATGCGGCAGCATACAGCAGTGTGTGCCTCTCTGAGCAGCTTGGGAGGCCCCATGATGTACCCGACAAGGAGAGGGACTCACCCTGCTCTTTCATTCCCAGTCTGCTTCATTTCTTACGATCCATGAAGCTGTAGGAAGTGATTGTCAGCTATTCCACAGAATCAAATGAAACGCTACAATTAGCACAGGATATCCCTAATCAGAGGGATCAGCCCCCACTCCAGGGGCTGCCTAGACGATAAAAGAAATAGCAATGGGCAAAGCAATAAAGCTAAACAATAAGAAATCTTCACTGGATGGAAGGGAAGACTCTTCAGTTAAGTTTTTGTCCTTCAGTTTAGAGATAAGAACAAGAGAAAGGCATTTCTAAATGCTGTTTTCTCCTGAATCCAGGTTAGTGGCACTTCAGCTGAAGAACCCTTGTCTTTTGGAGAAAGGGAGAATTTCTGAGGAAACAAAAGGCACTTTCGCTCCCTCAAAAGAAAATGTTTTCAGGCACTTAACTCCCTATTTAGGCCAGTAAGAGTTTCTTCTGTAGTGTTTTATCCAGCAAGGGCTTGATTTTTTTTAGCTTGCAGATTCTTTAGTAGCTGACACTAAAGTCTCTGAGTCTTCCCGCTCCAGGTCTGCAATAACAACAAGAACTGCCACTGCAACCAGGGGTGGGCCCCTCCGTTTTGCAACAAGCAGGGGAGGGGAGGAAGCTTGGACAGTGGTCCTCCCATGCCCGAAGGTGAGTGGGACCAGCTCTACCATGGTGGCACTTCAGAAGGACTTGAGTTAAATTGGGAGCAGAGAGTTTTCCATTTAACTAACTCTACTTTCTTGCCCTCAGGCCCTTCAGCGGTCGTGATAACTCTCGCAGTCCTGGCTCCCATTCTCCTTCTCATTGGAATCATGTTTTTACTCTATTATCTGAAATGCTGGAATAAGTTTGCTGTCTGTTCTCTAAAGAAGAACCTGCAGTTCAGGTAAATTGTCAGTGCTGTGCCTTGTCTGCTTGCATCCACCCCCTTTCAGTGTCAGGACAGAAGAGAAATTGCAAAGGCTGTGAGGAATATAACTAAATGGGTTTGTTGGTATAGTTAGTATTTGCTTCTCATTTTTTTACTTCAATTAAAATATAATGGAAAATACAGCAAAGAAAAAGGAGAAAACGTCTCAATGAAATAACACTTTTTTTTCTCTCATTGTCAGCGACACGTCTGGAAACGGGCACGCAAACCCTGCCTTCAAATTGAAAACCCCCCAGGAGCAGAGGAAGGTAGGGGCAAGGTCATCTTCCACCTCCCTGGGGAGAGATGCAGCTGCCCTAAGATGTGGGATGTGGTTCCCTCTCACACTGCAATTAGGGAGTGGTTTTATCAAAGGATGGGGAAAATTGACAGACGTCACCCATGGCTGAAAGTCAGTGGGAGCTGAAGGTAGTATCTATTTCTAGTGATTTCCTTAAAGGCAGGAGCTGGGATTTGACCAGGCCTGTGTGGCTCCTTGTCTCTCCTGATAGATCCTCTTGTGTCACATCCCCCTCTCAAAACTGTAGAAATTGCAAACCCTGGGTTTATTTGCAAACGTCACTTATAACGCTAATGCCTGAGTTACTCTGTTCTCTTGATTCCCATTTCTGCCTCATGATCCCAGATTGTCCCAGTCTATCTAATCAATGCCTACTAGACATATACAACACATACCAGTGTTGCAGGCAGTGTTTTCTACTATGTGGCTCATAGACCTCATGTAGATCCTCAAAAGCGTAGCAGAGAGTAAAAAGGTGGTTTGAAATGGAAATACCTAACTCTGGGGATTTGTGGGTCTTCTGCACAGGTGATTGGCTTCCCTGAAATCCCATCAAAACCTCCTCCCCAGCAAGCTCTAGGGCTCCGAATAAACACTCAGCAGCCATCCGCCTTCTCCACTGGCTACAGCTGCGGCGTGGGGCAGCCCGCCGGGCCAGCGCAGCCGGCACCTGCAAAGGACGTTGCCCGGCGGACACCCCCAAGCAGGCCAGCGCCTCCTGCTCCCAAACCCCCTGTCTCTCAGGTACGGAGTCGTGCTGCTGTTCTGCAGATGCGGTTTGATGGGAGGTTTGTTCTGAGTGAGGCTGGCGAAGCCTCTCTAACCCTGGTGGGGGTGTAGGAGTTACTGTGCTCACTAGTGCATGCTCCATCTTGCAATGGACAATTATCTGTGGTCCTCCTTGCTCTGTAGTGTAGCTGACAATGACCGTGCTGGACGCTAGCATGCACAATTACTCTTAATTCAGGTCCGCCGATACCTCTGACCTGGACCTGAAGTCAGGTAGCTTGGATCACAAAGCAGCATTCACTTTACCAAGGTCATCTAAACGTTTTTTAGCTGCAAATTAAATAGATAATTTGCCGGGAACGAAAGGACTGTAAAGATTTTTCCCTAAGCAAGCCTAGCATAGCTCCTCTTACCATTTGCATGTATTTTACCTCCTGGAAACGAGCCCTTCTGAGATTACCAGTTAGTGGTAAGTCTGAAGTTCAGTACTGAGTACAGGATCTCCTTTTCTTGGGATAATCCCCCAGGTATCTTGGATTTAGCCATTCCTGGACTAAAGCCTCGGAAGCCTCAGACAAATTTTGACATGGAGCAGAAATAGGACCTTTAGCATGTTGCATAGGAAACATTAGACTGACCCCACTTTATGTGAGCATCCTAGCCATGAGGTTATTTTGAGGGTTATAAGGAACAGGTATTGATTTACTTCTTTTGCTGGCAATTTTGTTCTAAGCTTAGTACAGACCCCACATTCTTATGGAAGAGACGGCAAATCACTCAGACTGACTTAAACCCATTTTACCAAAATATTTCCCTACCAGCTTTATTAGGTTAGGGCCAGCAAAGAAACAAAGGGCTCAGTTACAGGGGATAGCAGGAGGCTGGCTCCCAGGCAGTCTCTTTCTGAAGGATATAGAGGAAAACAACCCCAAAATATTTTAGTGAATGGGATTTCTTTCTAGCTCCATTGTTGCTGTGAACAGCTGGCACTTCAGCAGGAAAGAAAACTAAAACAAAAGCAGGAAGCTGACTGTAGTCAATAAGGAACAGGTATCCTTCCCAGCTGGTTGTTGACAAGTTCCCCACAATCTCCATTGTGTTCCCTCCCCAATGCATCCAGTCTCTTTATCTCAGTCAGACCTGCTAGATGGAATTTTTTCTTTCCTGGGATTTCCAAAAGAAGCCTTGCCATTTCTGAGTTGGAGGAGAGCCACAAGATGTAGAAGATACAGGGGAAGTAATTAATTTCACTGTTCGCTAGTGTCAGTGTCCTTCCTAGACGTTTGCAGTATCTGCCAGATTTGCTTTCTTGCTATTCCTGTAGGAGCTCTTTGGACCCGGCAGTCAGTGGGATTTAGTCTGCCTTGTCCTTCCTGCAGTCACAGGGCAAGGTCCTTGGAGAGCAACAGATCCCCAAGCATCGGCTGCTGCAGCCATCGAGCATCGCATTTATGCATAGTCTAAGGAAACCGCAGGGTTTTTGGGTGCCCTCCAAGTTGTGGGTGCAGCTGTGTTTATTAAATCAACACCTGTAAGGCAGCGACTTAGCGCAGAGACTAAGCAACAGCAGGCAGGCAGTTCTTGTGTAGGTAACTTCTCCCCAGAGGCATGCTTTACACTGAAATTCATTAGACGAATGGAAAATATAATGCTCTGAGTATCCTATTAGGGACAGCTGTGCGCACAAACAAAGTAATAACTGATTGTAGGTGCGTGCAGGGCGGCGTGTGTTTGTATGGGCACACGTATATACATGTATATAGGGTTTACAGGCATTGTATGGGCAATCATATAGTGAGTGTATGTGTGTGAAACTTGCTTCCAACCTTAAGTGCATCAATAATGTGGCTAATTAAAAGGCTCTGGAACATAGCTTCCCTATTACTTGCAAAATTCAAGGCTTAAAATTTCTGGATCCTCTCGTAGCCAGAATATGATGTGCTTTCAGCCCGCAGCTCCATTTAGGAGGCAGAGCAAGGTAACCCTCTTACCCTGTTTGGTTGTCCTCGGTTTGAAGCCAGCTGCCCAGCAGCCTAAGGCCACCCGGTCCTCATGAAACTTGATAGGTGAAAAACTCGTACATGTTGAAAACCACTCATCACCTGCATAACACAATAAGCCATAGCGACAGCCAGCTGTGCTCCCTCCTTGCTTCAGAGAGGGAGAGGTCTTTGCAAGCATGTTTTTACCTGTGTCCCTTCAGTCCTTTGTCTCAGGCAGGGATGCTACAGGCTGACTTGTGATGGGGACTCCTGCCCAGTCTGTAAGGTTTCTCCTGTTTTTCATCATGCAGCCATTAGATTGTAATATCCCTGGGGCTAACTCCAGACCAGAGACCTCGAGGTGGGCAGCTGCATACCCAGTCTGCTGTCTCAGACCTACAAAAAAGAAAAAAACCCAAGAGGTCCAAAGGACCTGTGGCCATACCCAGTTCAGGCCATGTACAGTGAATGCAAATATTATCTCTGTTTTCAGGTTGGGCATCTATCCAGGCTGAGAATTTAAAACTATTTCTTTCTTGCGTAGGATATTTCTAGGCCCCGGCCACCCCAAAGAGCTCTGCCAGCTAACCCTGTCCCAGCCAGACCCAGAGCCTGGCCGGGGAACAGCCCTGCCGTCTTGCTGCCTCCTGCACACACCAGAACCCCAGGACGACTCCAGCCTGCGGCGGAGGTAGGCACTGAGTGCAGTGATGGGAAGCACAGCAGTGTCCCCTCACCACTGGGGAATAAAAGTACTCTGAAGGGAGTAACCTTGCTACCGTACTGCAAAACACCTTCATGCACAGCCCCGGCGGGTGGAAACAGAGAGGCTGTTGGGTTGGTTGCCTTTATGGCAGGGGTCTCTGCTTTTACCTATTCCTTATTAAGCATTTACTGGGTTAAGCAAAACAGTTAATTCAGTCCTCCACATCCCTGAGCACTTCCTCAGATAAGACATTTGTGTGAGTGGGGCTGAGCAATGCGGGGATCAAGGTGCGTGTGACCCAGAACTGTTAGTGAAGAGCAGCAAAACACCAAGGTCCGCAAAACACCAACGTCCACACAACACTTGAGGACACCGCTAAGAAACAGAAATTCTCTCCAGCCTCTCTAGCCATGGCTAAGGAGATGCTTTCTCTGCAGGGAGTGTTTCCCAAAATTGTCCTTAATAAGCACAGTTAATAAGGGACTTTTAGTCACTGAGTTCAGCTCCCTGCAAGCTGGACCCCTTAACACAAAACACCTCCACTCCACAGACCACAGGTGCTGCCTCCAGCCTGCACTATACTTGAGGCCAGCTGTGAAAAATGGAGAAAACTGCGTAAACTTCATTGTGCTCCTGGTGGGAGAGTTTCCTATGTGATGCGTTAGGGTGTGAATGCATGTGAACGGAGATGGGCTTCCCCTGGCTGGCTGTAACATCAGGTCCAGGAGGGAGAGAGGGCAGCATTTGCTCTTTCATCAGTGCTCACTCCTCTCTCTTTTCCCGTTTTCCATCTCACCCAGAATACTGGTGCTGGGACAGCTGGAGCAGCGAACGTCTTGAAAGTGGGACAGCTGGGCTCCCGTGGGCACTCATGAAGCAGTCTGTGCCTGGCCTGCTCTGACCTTCACAGGGGACTGGATGGCCTTCATCAACCAAAAAAGCATTCAGGGCCACAGACAGTGTCTCGGTTCCTCTCCTCTAGTGTCACCTGTTTCCTATGTGACTCGACAAGCTGCAGTCAGGCTTGGCAGGAGTGCCCCCAGGAACTGTGCCGGTACATGCCAAGCTGAACTCAACCCTCTTTGCTGATAGCCTTTTCCGTATAGGGATGACTTGTTTATACGGTATTTAAATATTATTGTGCAATATCCAGTGCTGGGATGGGGTGATTGGGGCTTCACGTGTTTTTAATCAGTTATTTAAGTGTTACAAGGGAGAACAATCTGTGTAGGTGCTGGCCCTGATGGGCTTTCATGCAAGACCCAGCCCTGTTGGCTTCCTCAGCCCATCCACGCAGCTGCAGGAGCGTACGTTGGTGCTATACAGAAACCGCTGCCTCTTGGGAAAGCAGAAGGCAGCCGTTGATGACTTTCTTCAGCTTATTCTCAGTTTACAGTGGGTGGCAAGTGGGGCCACGACAGGGAGCAAACCATGGAAATATTCCTGGTTAAAATAATTTGTGGGTCACCATGGATTTTGATTAGCTTTAATAGAGCAGATTAATTATTTTCCCCATATAACCATCTTTAGCAAGAGCATTGCAACCTGTCTGTCCTCCAGCACTCGCTTGTCTTGCCTCAGTACTGTAAGACCCGACAGCATCCCCAGCGTGGCCCGTGCGCTCTCATCTGTGTCATTGGGGCACAGTCAAGGTACGACAGGGAAACCCTCTGGCCAAGATACAGAGCAAATGGCCAGAAGGAAGCTCAGCAAAAGCCAATGCTGAAACCTCCTCTCCAGCATACGGTACCGTGGATAATCAGTAGACACTTTTGCATGTGTCTCCTCAGGCTTCGGTCTGTGCTGAGCAGTAATTCAGCATGGGCTGTCTGCTCCCCATACCAGTGAGAAACCTACCTTAAAATTGCCCAGGTGGTAGAACAGCAGAAATATTAATGCAACACATGGTGCTTTTGTAGGGCAGCTCATTTACTCCAGGTTTTTTCTCCAGGACATGGATGGAGAGAGCTGTCTGTGTGCACTTTAAGCAGCTGATGGTTCTGACCCTGAGGACCTTCCCTTATGAATTTAGGGTTTTTTCTCCTAATAGTTTGGGCTTTTGTACGTGTTTTCTCAGGATTTTAAATTAAGACCTTTTGTTACGCCAAATTTTTTTCTTTTTTTTTTTCCTTGAAATGACTTCCTAGGAGAACACAGGGAATTCTGGAGCTATGGTTACAACAGTTGTTGTGTCTGATTTATTACGGACAAATCCTCAAACAGTGTGATTGCTGCTGCACATGTGAGAAACTGTATTATTGGCATAAAGAAAAAAAGTTTTGCCTGATGGTTCTCTTTCCCTAAGCTGTACTGATTGAAAAAAACAGATAAACCCTAAGCACTCATTAAATTTGTAGTTATATGTAGCAGTATATCTGTAGGATGACTTAAACCACACTAGTTTTCGCAACTTTACTACCTCTTTCTCCACAAGGAAACAGTACACAGGGTGCGTCTTGAATTTCTGGTTGATTATTCCTTATCTTGATCATTTTGGGCCTTTTCTTAACTTCTATATGCCTGGAAAACAAACCAACCTAAAATACTTCTCTCTGAAATAAGGGGTGGCAAGTGAAAGACATCAGCTTTCTAATCTTTATGTCTTTTTCTATAGTTGGGGGTATATTACGTATAAACAACCTATATTCAAACAACCCCCAAATTTGTTGTTTCTTGGGGTGCAGTTAATGTGGCTATGTAATGGCATGTTTTACTGCTCACAGGTGGAGCAGTAAGCTGGGCACATACTGTACATACACTGTAGTAGTACAGCTTCAACCACAAGATCTTGATCTTATATCTGAGCCCTTGCTGAAGACAGCAGCATACTTCTGCTGCCATCCCTGATCTTTATCAAATGGCCACCAAAAATCACTAAGGATATTTTCACTGCATTTCATGTGAACATGGGATCAAGCTTTTAAAAAATTCCCCTGGAAACACAAAGCTCAGAGAACTGGTCGTGCCCAAACCCAAATGCAAAACTTCATTGCTGGAATATCATAAAGTCTCCAAAAGGTAGTTTTAAGTAAGTCCTTTTAATTTTTTATATGCGTGCAAGTTGAGTGAATAAGAATAGGGGAACTGCAGGAGGGGTAAAAGATGGTAAAACATGATTTTTTTGAAAGATAATGTTACTTGGGAGAACATATACCAAAATACATCTCGATTTCTCCTGTTTCCACATATTAATGGTTTACAATAATGCTCTCTGTGCATCTATGCAAATACTTGAAGAATGCAATTCATTGTGCCTTTTGCTTGGTTTTAATAAATGTCAGTTGTCATTAACAAATATTCTGTCGCTCTGTACTATTTTGGTTCAAATCTTCATTTTATATGCGGCATTTGTCCAGAGATGGCATGATATCTGGAGGAACGGCTTTTATGAAATTCAGTTCTAGGCAGTGAGAAGGATGAGTCCCGTTTACAATCTATTTCTAAAATAAAATGCATAAAGCATTATACCAATTAGGATGCCAAAAACAAAGCTAGAGTTAATTACTTGGATTATTTTCTGCTACCAAAGGAGGGCGCTGCTGCTTTACTCTCTGCCCCAAATGCTCTTTCTGCTGTACTCAGCTGTCCTTCAGCCTGTTTATCCTTTACAGCTACACCAATAAGATCAGAGAAATCATTAAAAACTTTCAGATCCACCTGCAAGGGATTTTTTTTTTTAGAAAAAGCCTTTATTTCCCTTTCCACATTCCAAAAAAAAGTACTGAAATGTTATTAAAACAAGAGATTGCATATTCCTCTCCCCCCCCCGACCCCAAATTGCATTTGCTCAGCAACGCCCAGACCCAGGTATAATCAGGTCAGCATCTCAGACAGCATCAGTGTGTGCTGTGGTCCAGGGCTAACCCAGCCAGAGCTGCCTCCAGACTGAGCCAGCTTGGCAAAGCCACTCAGGCTTCGCTGCTCCCCGTTTAGGATTTGCTGTGAGCAAATGGGCTCCAGTCTCCTTGTGTTGTAAGACCTAGCAGCAAGATGGGAGAAACTTTTAACTGCGGTAATACCTTCCTTTTTCACCTTCCAGCTCAAAACATTATTTCTCCCATCCCTTCATCCTCACCATTGATACACATCCAAGGGGGTTTTGAAGGTGAGCTGTGAGCAAGAGTCCAGGTAACATCCATACTATATTGAGAAAGATGGAGAGGGGTGAACAGGACCACTCTGGGATAAACTGCATCCCTACAGCTCTGCAGAGCATCACCCACTTATGCCTGCTTGCAGTTTAACATGCAGCTCAGACCTCCCTCTAAAAAAAAAAGAAATAAAAGCTTTTGGGCTTAAATGATAGCAGGACAGGTCATAGGGCTCAAAGAGTTGGGGGCTCTCCAAGGTCAAGACACTTCCTAAGAAAAAAAATACTTAAAATTTACAGCCACTTGGTCTTTCAGGCTGAAGAGATTTTCACAGACCACAAAAAGTCTTGAAGACAGTGGCAGTGTTTCTCCTGACATGGAGTTTACCCTGCCAGAGCTCCCCAGCCTGAGCCAGGGCTGCCCCTTGCTGGGGTGAGGTCTGGATCAGGCCCAGCAGCTTCACCAACCACATCAACATAGCCCGGGCACCGTAGCTGCTAAGGAAAAAAACCCAAACAAACAAAAACCCACATAAAACTAATTAACACTGTGCTGCAGGGAAACTCCTACACCTCACAAAAAACAAAAGCTGAAAAAGATTTCTCTGCCACAGTCCTGTAAAAACACTTCATGGCTTGGGTCTTGCCACCGAGCCTCAGTGAACGTCTATTCCAAAATTCGCCAGGTTTTGCCCATATTCACCAATATTCTTGGCAGAGCAAGTAATTAAACATGGATGAGCAGAGTCTGAATAGCAGGCGTGCACCACTCAGTCCTTGTCTCTCGCCTCCATTTGAGATACTGGTGTGTATTTCAGAGTTCACGCAAGCGTCTAGAAAGGAAAAAAAAGACAAAAAACACTAATCAATGACTCAATCAGGGCCTGGAAATAAACACATCAATGGCCACCCAGGGGAAGGAGCGCAAGAATAAACATTAGCCCTGCCAAGAATAAGAGATGGGAAGGGGCCTCCGAGAGGAGCTTTGTCCCAGAAGTATCATATTTCAAGAGGATTTTAATTTTCAGTGGCTGCATGTATTAAAGCCCAGTAAGGATTAAACATACCCCTTGCTGCCACACCATGACACAGACTCAATCCAAAAGCCCACAGAAAGACTTGGCTTGACTCTACCAAGCTTTGGATAAGACACCATTGGCTTTATTTTCTGCTTTTCCTTTTTTAAATTGCTCACTAGCATCTGGAATACTGACATCAACCCATTCACCCAACCTCCAGACCATCACATATAACACACTAGGTGTAGATCATGAATACTTTGGGTTTATCCTCTGGGGCGATGCTGGAGTTGTCCACCTCTATCAGGATGTTCTTGTCATCTCGGGTGACCGGCGCTTGCTCTCCACTCTGGAGGACTTGTGGTAGATTCCCTAAACTGACATCCATGTCTTTGAAGGCATGGAGTAAAAACACCCCTAAAATGATGGTGAGGAAGCCACAAACTGTCCCAATGATGTCGACTACGGTCATGGCGACCCACTCCTTAAAGAGGATGATGGAAGTTGTGATGACAATGGTGGTGAACAGCACATAGTAGATGGGAAACACCAAAGAGGTGTTGAAAATGTCTAGAGACTTATTGAGGTAGTTAATTTGTGTCGTGATGGATGCCACCAGTGTGATGACTAGGATCCACGTCAATGGGTGCTGCAGCACAGGCCGGCCAGCAAAGAAGCCCTTGATGGCAATACCCAGGCCCTTGACTGAGGACACGGAGAAGGCACCAATAACGGAACAGATGGTGAGGTAGATGAGGATGTTGCTCTGGCCATAGCGGGGTGCGAGGTAGAAGATCAGGAGGAAGCAGACAGCCAAGAGGATCGCAGCATAAGCGAGGAAACCTGGAAGAGGGAGAGAAGTAACTCAAAACTGAGCAGCGGGCATGGGGAGCAGTATGCACTGCCCAGCCTCAAGAGAAAAAACACAACCTCCTGTGTACCTGGCTCTTTCAGTTTAGAAGACATTTCATCCAGAGTGGTGACCTCCTCATCCTCTGGGGCATGTATCACCATCACGGTGCTGCCCACGAGGCTGAGCATGCAGCCCAGCTTTCCCAACAAGTTGAGCCGTTCTCCAAGCAAATATGAAGACAGGATGGCACTGCACGGGACAGAAAAACGTCAGCTGGTGCTTTAAAGTCCTTTAAAGAATGAATAGCAGCTAAAATAAGGTAAAGAAAGCCTTCATGTGATACAAGGACACAAATTCGGAGTAAATTTTTTGGATTCCAGTGTGTTAATACACAATCACATTGCATCTACTGACAGCTGAACCTGCAGTAATGCAGGTCTGATCTATAGATCACAGCTCATGTATCAGCAAGGTGAAAAAATCCTGAATGTTTTAGCACATCCTCAGAAATATTTTCAGGGTCTACAGATTCACTCATGAGCTGTTGGGCATTACGGAGCCTTTAGCACCCAAGGAAATTACTTCAAAGACTAGTGTAACAGAGAAAAAACCCCCAACCTAACAACAAAAGGGTTACATTAATTTTAACTAAATCATCAGAACTATTAAGCCCCAGAGAAACTCTGAAGGTACTGGGGCTATAGATATATCTGCAAAAATATCTAGTTGTCCATAAACATTTGGGGCAAGACACTGGAGCAGTCCTAACTCTCAGTTTGCTCGTGCATTTCACAATAACAGTCCTTCCGTAAAACCTTCAGTACCTGGAGTCATATGTTTTGATATGAATGTCCTTTTTAAAAATAAAGACATAAAATAGGGTTTCAGCCCTTTTGGCAACAGACAGAAGTATAAAAACACAACATCAGAGCACTCTAAAAGCCTAGAAAATAAAAGGCAAACGAAAGTTTAAAACCAAGCCTGATATTTTTGACTCTTTTATATTTTTAATACTGTTCACTACAAGAACAAAACAAAACAAAAAAACCAACCTTGAATTGGCTAAAGAGCTGGAATAAGGAAGGAAGTAACACATATTTGCAATAATTTAACCTGAAGTGTATGTGGCTGCTATCCACATACAGCATTTCCAGAAGAGCATGCTACTTAATTCAGTGGTTTCCAAATGATCCCCCAAAAGGACAACAACTGCCAGGGTGTTTTTTAGAAAACACTAAGACGTTTTTTCCTTTAGGCAAAATAAATCATATTAGCATCACTTCAAGTCTTTCTATCTTACAAGACAAACAGGCAAACAAAAAGGCAAATTGGAAGCTATAGACACACAAATCACCTTATGAGCACGCTCAGAGCCCCCAGAGGCGTGACAATAGTTGCAGGAGCAAAGGCATAGGCGGCAAAGTTGGCAGCTTCGCCTCCACCCACTAAACAAACACAAGAAAAATAAATACCAGTGAGTTACAGTATACTTTTTGTGTTTTCTCTTGTGGGCTTGCAAACTAGTAAGACGACAGTTAGAGAGTGGGTTTTATTATGGAGGTTTCATGCTGCTGCTAAACAGGGCCAGATAGTGGGTGAAAATCTCTCTATTACAAATTAACGCAAGCAGAGAGACACCCCTGGAGCCCTGCACTCACAGGGAGAAGGGCTAGGGGGTGCCAGGGCTTGGCCATATCACAACTGACCCACATTAACTCATTCAGCCCCCACAGCCCAGCCAGGCAGCTGCAGCGTGTGTGGGTGATTAATGAGGGGGTGGGCGGTTGTGGGAGCTGCTGGGAGGTTGCTCCTCGCCTACAAAGTGTCTCCTTGGGGCTCTGGTGTCCCTCTCTGGCTGAGCTGTCTTTGTCCCTTGAGCAGTGAGTATTGTGTGCTTGCTTATGGGTTGTGCTATGGTGGTTGCACAGCAGGAGCTGCAAGGGCAGAGCAAGGTGGGGGCACCTTGAGCTGCTGCTGCAGCAGTGAGTGCCAGAAAAGACTGCTCTGAAAAACCCTCTGCTGTTCTTTGCACAGCTGTGAGTCCAATTTGAGAAGATGCCGTAATGTTGCAGCATGAAAAGAAGGATTTAAGGCTTGCTCTAAGGCAAAGCAAGCTTTGCTCAAGAAAGGAGCTGCTACCAACACCTCCTTGCTATCTCCCTTGTGCTGCGGCAGTAATCTTTCCTGGAGCCCCCAGGCATGCAGGGGAGGCTGTCTGCCCTGTGCCGAGTACGCAGGCCGACCAGCCAGCTGACTTATTAAAACCTGGCTTTTCATGCTTTTGATCAGGTAAAACTGAGCTAGCAAGTCCTACCAGCCCTGCAGGAGGATGGCGAGGGAGATCCTATGTGGCTCACTGCCTCCACACTCCTTGAGGTACCTCTGCTGATGATTGGGGAACTTGCCAGGAAAAAAGGCTTTAAGCCACCAGATGCTGGGCTTGTTCCACACCTGATTCACAGGGACAGACCCTGGAAAAGCTGCAAACCCAGGGAAACAGCTTCTACTTACTGGTTAACAAGCCAGCCCACCAGAGCCAGTCCTTTAGGTAGCCGTGGCCTCCGTCTCCTGGGGAAGCAAAGCACACAGATATGCAGGAGTGAACAACCATGTTCTGCGGAGTAAGAGATGAGAAACGTCCCTTTGCAGAGGGATAAATTGCAAGGGGCAGAGTGTGACAAAGAAAACAGCCTGGAAGGACAGAATATGTGGACGTGCCATCCTATGTGGAAATTATGTTGCGTCAAGGGATCAGTGGAAACTGGCACTTAGGTCTGGACAATGCAAATACAATAAAAGCAGTTGTTTAATCCTGGGTGGCAATGGGAATGGCACCCACTGCCCCAAAGCCACAGAGGTTATCGCCTTGGGGTGCAGCCTGCCCTGCTGCAGCATGGAGCTTGGGGCTGCCCTTCAGCCCTGGGAGCCGTGGTCATCCTTGCTGGTTCATCAGGATGCATCGGCCCCTAAATCCAGCAATAAACACCCCAGCTGAGGTCCTATGGACTGGTCATGTTTCATCTTGCATGTTCCACTTGCCTGTTCACTATGGGGCACTCCTGGAGCAGAGGGATGAAGGATGGCAGGGGCTGCTCTGTGCTGGGTGCCCCCCACCCAAAGGCTGCTCCCTGGGACACTGCCACCCTGCATCCTGCCCGCAGGGAGCCTGCGCTTCACCTCGCATTGCACTGGCTTGCTGTGGAGTCTCGTGCACGGGCGCTAAGGTAAGGCAATGACTTTTTCCAAACCCAGCTCAAGTAGGGGTTATAGCCGTGAAAGATGAAGGGGGGAAAAACTGGTCGGTTGCTCTGTGCGGGCATGTGGTGCCTTAGTTCGTGTTGCTGGATGGTCGTGGTGAAGGCTTCCTGCATCCTGTCCCAGGAGCTATCTGCTCCTTTTGTACGCTGCTTTGTATCACAGTTGTATCATAGGGCCTCAGCCTGAACTGCCAGAAATCCTACTGTTAACTTTATGTGGAACAGTCATTATGCGGCTAAGTGTTTCTGATGAAAAACGATTCCTGGTATTGGAACAACTCAATGAAAAAAATGTGCATATAAATGAGGAAGAATGGACATACCGTGTTGGGAACTAATCCAGCTCTGGTCTTAACCCACAAGCTGTTGGATGTAAGGAGCTTGAGCCTGCTGACATTGTGAACCCTGATTTTACTGGGTCAGAGAGAGCCCGTGTTTTTGATAAGTCTGAGCTGACCGGAGCTGTCAGTAACAGTAGTGTTTGACCTGCCTTGGAGAAAAGTGATGTGCTCAGATAGTAGGGGTGAAACACTGGGACTGAGAGATTAAAGGGTGAGATAGGGAAAGGGGGAGGGAAGAGGCAGACAGGAATTTGCTAGAATTCAGCCCCTTCTGGTTCCTCAAGTTCACAAATGCTCAAGTTCAAATGCTGTGCTTTGGTATTCCTTAGAAATTGCTGGGTGGTTTTGTTTTTTGTTTGGTTGGGTTTTTTTCTCAAGAACTCTTTTCGTTAGCTGTAGTTTTCTGTCATTAATCTCTAATTCCTGGTTAAACATCCTGAAAAATAGGGAGGGGTTTGCTCTTGTTTTACTCACTTGGCTCTGTTGTGGGAGGAGTTCATGGAGGGAAAGAGGAGAGAGACATCTTCCACAATTGAAACAATACTGATATTTCATTGTGCAAATATATGGCAAAAAGCAAACCCATGTGAGTTCAGCAGTTGCATGCAGCCAGCCTAATGGCAGGGGATGGAGACAGACTTGAGACTGAACTGCGGCTCAGGTGCTGTTGGTAGCTTTGCTGCTCGCCTCCTGGTTGACTCCGGACAGTCACTTCATCATTCTATGCCTCTGTGTCCTCATATGGGGACACAGTAAAATGGGGACAGTGATACTGACTTCCTTTGTAAATGATTTAAGAATTGTTCCTAGGCCAGAACTGGGAAGCAGTAGTATTTTAATTATCATTATTTTGTTTTGTAGTTATGCAAGTAGGTCAGCTGCCAGGTAGGACTTACGCTGCTGCTAGAGCGAATGTTTGCAATGCTGATGGGATACGTCCAATTCCACAGTGCAATTCTGCTGTAGGCAGTGCTCCTCCACCATTTCCCATCCATAGATACGTGCACATAAACACATGCCTCGCTCTAAGAGCTTGGTGCTAGGGGAAAGTTATCTACATGTTGTTGAGCAACATACTTCAGAAAACTTTCTGAAAACCACAAGCAGAGTTCACACAGATTGCAGGCGTGCAGTCCTGCATTAATAAATGGCTCTTGCTAATGCAATTAAAGCACATGGGGCCACATCCTTGCCTCAGTGACTTGGTGGCAAAGCTGCCTAGTGCATCAATAAGAGCAAGAGTGGGGTCATGGAGCTGTGCTGCTCTGCTCTGGTCTGTGGCATGGGGATGACTTGCACCTTTGTGCAAAGGGGCACATTTCAAAGAGCTTTCAACACTCTGCTTCCTCCTGGCCTCACACTTTCCCATGCAAGAGCTGTGATGGGCACGTATTGTTCTTCTGGTGGGTGCACATCTGATCACACAGTGCATGTGACTTGCTATTTGCAGTGCAAGGCAGGGGAATGCTGCTTTTAGCTGAGCCCTTCCAATGCAGGGCTCTGTAAATTAGCTCCTCAGCTTCAGCACACCACTGCTCTCCGAGTCTCACACACAAACATACACACAGAAAAGGTCTGTCTTACATTGCTGATGGAAGGCTGATGTGTACCCAGAGGTGTTCCCCTGCCATATAAGTGCTGAATTTAGATGATGCATGTGGTTCTGGGAACAGGTGGACCTCCTCCCTCCTGCCCCCCACAAAAGCCTTACCTGCCCTGGTGCCTCCCTTCTCCACCAGCCGTAGCAGCCCCTTCTTCTTGAGGATGACGCTGCTTCCAATGAGGAAGCTGGAGAAGACAGCCAAGCCCAGGCCAATGTAGAATCCATAACTGCTTTCCAGCTGAGTTACCCAGAAGTTATCCAAAGTCCCGTTGTCCTGGACAGAGTCAGCTGGGTCAGCATTGCTGATCACCTGGCACACGACCCGGTGGGAAAGGCACGAAAGGGTGACCAGAGACCCTGTGAGACCACCATGGAGATAAAACAGCAAATTACTGATATGACTATCAGCTGCGCCCCTGTTGCTCTTTGGACTCATTCAGATGTCCCTCTGAACAGCCACCTGTGCTGCCACCCTAACAGCACATACCCATCAGCTCTCAAAAACTCAGGACACCTCTTTACTCACGTGTGGAAATGGCAAGGTGTTAAGTGACAGATTTATGGAGTGCAGTTCAAGCAGCTCATTGACGCTGAATGTGTCTGCCAGTCTGCACACTGAACTGGGAGGCCACAAGGACCACTATAATAACGTAATTTTAATTTCCAAGTACCTATGCCAGAGTGTCTCCACCAAACTCCAATGTTATGAATTTGAACTATGCCTTATCAACACCCAACCTTGTTGATTCAAAGGCTTTGGTGCTTTCCAGCCAACTAATCCTCACATCTGCCAGCTCGTATGCAGCTTACAGCTTTGGGTTTAATGTGGAGTGATGCCAGTACTTTGTAACTGTGCATCTGTTCCAGCTCTGTGTACCGAGCGGTGTCATGGGATTGCTCGTAAGACAACAACAGGCTCGTCCCGGACCAAAGTTTCATCTATACATTGCCTCTACTGTCTAATGGTTTTATTCTACCTATTTGCAGAGTTCCTGAGTGCTTGTAAAGCACACCAAGTCCTGCCAGTGTGGAAGGACTGAAAGCAAGCATGGTTTTCTGCTGTTAACACCAAAAGCACTAATGCCCCGTGTCTCTAGCCAAGGTGTGTTGCTGTGCGTGGGTGGGAAAACTGTTGAGTTTCTTCCTTCCCTCACGCTCCTACCACACCCAGCAGGTCTGCCTATTGCAATCTTTACTCCAAGTGTAGTAAAGACAGGGTGACTGCAACTGTGGGGAACAGAACAGCCAGGTGGAGTGTCACAAAACTCCCTTTGTAGTAAAGGACTTTAATTTTCTGTCTGAACTCATGTAGGAATTATGGAGCAAGTATTTGTGTCTCTGCAGGCAGGGGTATGCAATGGCTACACTGCTCACAGTACTGCCGGCAGCCTGGGCATGGGTCCCACCTTTTTCCTGAACCAAGAGACTGGATTAGATCTTCTGCAGCTGCACCCCGTGGCCCCCGCACATGTAGCTGAGGATTTGGATCCGAACTGGATCCAACCTTTTTCTAATGGAAAAAAATCCCAGTGACTTTCTAGATGAGTTCCCAAAGGTTCCCTAATAGGTTTCTTTTCTAATGGAAAAACATCCTTGATTGTGGAAATATTTCCTGGGGTACAGGGGGGATGCCTTGCCTGTCGGCTGGGTAAAAGTCTCTGCAATGTGCTACTGGGCACAAGCATAAGGCAGTGGGATGGCATGATTACCGACTGGATTAGGTAATCTTTAAAGGAAGAAAAAAAAAAAAAATCCTAGCTTCTCTGTAAGCGCTGTAAGGCTGACAGCGCAGTGCTTGCTGCTGGCAGAGCGGGCTGTGTGTGGCTTGCGGATAAAGGGAGTTTTCCCATTCCTATACAGACCTCAAAAAAAGGAAAAGAAACCCCAAACCCAGAAAAACAGAGCAGTAACAGAGAACAGCCCCAAAGCCGGGTGGGGGGATAAGGCCGGGGGGTGTAGCGGCCTCAGCACCCGCGGCGGGGAGCCAGGGCTGCCGCCCCTCTCCCCGGGAACCCTGCCGCCGCTGGAGCGGGGCGGGCAGGGCTGAGCCCCGGGGCTCGTCCCGCTTCCCCCCCGCGCTGCTGGGCCGGACCGGGGTGCACCCACCGTTGCTGCAGCTGCTGTTCGCCTCCAGCAGCTCCATCTCCTTCGTCCTCCGGACGGCTCACAGCATCCCGGCGCCGAGGGTAGCAGCCGCTGCTGGCGGGACTGGGCAGGGCTGGGCCGGGCTGCCAGCACACCTGCCCGCCCGGCTCCTCCTCCGGGACGGGACCGGCCCGCCGCTGGGCTCGGTGCACCGGCAGCAGATGCCCGCGCAAGCCTTCCACGCTCCCAGGGGCAAGCCACCTCCCCCTGCGACCCTTGCGCCCCCAGCCCCGGCTGCACGGGCCCCGTTGCTGCCCTGGCCTCGTGTCCCCTGCCTGCCCCCTGCCTGCTCGGGGGCTGGAGGGAGAGAGGAGGAGGGTATGGTGGCAGCAGCGGGTGGGTTCAACAGCCTTTGCACAGATCTGGGAGGAGGCTCCCCTTGCCTCAGCGCAGACAGGGGTTTCTGCTCTGGAGTGTGTTTTCCTTCTTGCAGTGGTCGGGAGAAGGTGCGGTGGGAGCAGGAGGCTGCACTTCTGGTTAGGTGGTGTGTGAGCCCAGTTGCAGTGGCGGAGCTGTGGGACAGTGGGTGTACGCGGGGCGGGTTGTGCACGCTGCAAAGCTGTGGACTTCATACGTGTGCGGAGTATGGTGAAACAGAAAGTAGAAGTAAACAAGAGAAATTAAATTCTGTATTCCTGAAGATACCTCCTCTTACTAAAAGAGACTGTAACTGCTGTTAATGTAGCAAGGAAACATTTCAGAAAGTGTCTTGTTGCTTCAAGCATTGATGTTTATTTTTCCTCCACTTACTGCTATGGCTGTGTGCAGTAGGTTGTAGGACTGAAGGACGAGGTTGGGGAGCTGAGAAATATGTGGAAGTCTAGGGAGGATGGATATATCCTAATGGAGGTTGTGCAGGGTTCCCTGCATCATGTACTCAATGGGCAAAGGCATGTTCTCTGCTGAAGATCAGGCCAAATTTCCCTAATGGACCTTCCTGACTTTTGAGTTGTAGAGGGGAAGGCCACGCTCCAGGCAAAGGTGCATTTGAAAAAGAAAGATCAACAAAGGATGAGTCTGTAATGACAAGGCCACTCTTGTGCTGTAAAGTGTTGCACAAAAGGAGATCAGAGATCCAGGGCACAATTTCACCACCAGCAGCAGCAGCTGTGACTTAAGACTTAGCTGCCTCTGTGCTGAATCCCAGTCCTGAGAAAGTCAGCTCCAGCCCATGGGCTCCTCCATCACTTAAATTCATTTTACACTCTTTTATTTTGTGACTATTTAGTTGGCAGGTCTCACTCATCAAGGCCACATGGTTCAGCCTGTACTATAGGGGGGCTGTAGCTCCCCCATCACTCCCTGTCCCACTGCAGCCGAAGCCTCTCTTGCTGATATTAGCGTGTGAACGTTTCGGAGCATGTTGCACACCAGTGTGTTTTGCCTTCATCCCCACCCTACTCTGCCGACGACCTCCCTTCCTGTGTTTGTGCACGGTGGCCATGTGTACACAGAAACCTACTGCCAATACAAAAGCCCTTTCGTTGCAGCAGGAGCCATTAGCTAGATTTCACTGTAGGTCAGCACAGATAAGTAAAACCAATAGTAAAACCGGTAGCTTTTCTTCAGCAAGCTCACATTTATAGGTAGAAATGGTATCTGTCATAAAGCAATATAAAGATGTAAGATCTGCAGGATATGAACGTGTCTGAAAATTTGCTTTTTTTTCCCTATATTACCTGTTACTACAGAAATTGCCCTTAGATCATCAAGCTGCAGCACTGCTAGCACCACATGGCTCCTTCACTCAGCGCCTAATCCTATCTCTGTACAACTGTTTTCTCCAGCAAATGTAATGTTCAAGTGTTTTGTGAGTCATTTGATTTTAATCGGGTCTGTTCATCAGTCACAGACCTGTGGGTCACTGGCTGGGAGAGACTGAGCCAGCCGAATCCCACATCCTCCCCTTTATCACAGGAGCACTTGAGAATCAATCCAAATTGTGTGGCAGCGGGTTTTGATGTAGGAAATGAAAAGTGTGCTGATTTATCAGTGATCTGGGAGCAACTTCTGCTGCTGTTGTATATTACGCAGGCAAAAGGCACCCTGGGCAAGACAATGGTGGCAGGATTTGGCCTTTATTTAGTAAATTTACTCGCTGATGCTGGTTAAGAGCTATTCATGCAATGTGCAAATACGAGGCTGACTGCAGAAACCACGGTGATGGCAGAGTGGGACAAGTGTTTGCTGTGTTTGCAGGGCTGACTGCCTGCGGCTGGCTGCGGGAATTCATGTCCCCCGTCCCCTCGCAGGCTGCTCTGCCTGCTCGCTCTGGTGCTCAGGGGCACTGTGGGGCTCTTCCCTTTGCTGGACCTTCTCCAACACCCCGAGGTCTTGCTCGTAGCTGGGGAGTCCTAATGGTAATGGGGTTATTGGCAGTTAAACTGCGTCCCAAATAATTTCCAAGCTTTTGTGGGTGAGTGTTGTTGCCATCTGTGCAGAGCGCAGTTGCTCACTGCACACAAAGAGGTGTTAGGGAGGGAGCAAATTTTTATGGAAGGGATCTGGGGTTAAAATAATCCTTTTGGTCATGGTGCAACCTCATAAATTACTGCCACAGCAGAGAGGGTGGTGCAGTCAAAAGTAAAAGGTACTTTGGGCCACAGCTTTACCTTCCCCTGTCAGGTTGATTTCCTAAAGGAAGAGGCTAATGTGACCACATACACGTGTGTTTATATAACCCCCCTTCATCCCCAAAGATATTTGACCCCATGGGTCACTTTTGCCAGATTTGACAAGAGGTGAGATCTCCAAAGAGAAGCTGTTTTCAGTTCTGGGAAGAGAGGAGACATGACAGGGAAAAGGTCCCAAAAGGAGGGGACACCACAGTGTGAGCTGACTCTATCAGACATCAGGGAAGGAGCGTGCCTAGTTGTCACCACTGTGGGAGAAGCTTCAGTCAGATCTTGCAATCGACCACGGGACACAAGTGTGTCACGTATTTCTTTCTCTCTGGTGCAGGGGCTGTGGGGGTGTGGTATATAAAATCACTAAGTCACAGGAATTGCATTTGATAGATTTAGCAAGGCTGCGTATGGCAATATGGGAGTTAAAAGCCAGGTAGGATTGGCATGGAATTGCCTACTACCCTTAGTCAAGGGCAAGTTGAGACTGATAACAATAAAGCAGGGATGCAACCAATGCCTCTTTTATTGCTTCATATCCTCATTTTAATGGGAAGGCTGTAATTAAGGGAGTTCAGCTCCAAGCTATGACCTCACTGGTTGATACTCGCATCAGATGTTTCCTTAAAAATAACTCATCAGAAATCAGGGAGTCTGCCTTAGCAGCTCATCTTCTAACAATGCAGTTCCTCCTGAAATACTGGTTTCCAGGCCAAAAAACTTGACTGGAATCCAGGGGGTAGAGCAAGACAGCTTTGCATGCAAATAACCTCTTTAGCAACATCAAAAGGCCTTTCTTTCCCCTGCTCTTCTCTGCTCATCTCTTCTGGTCTGGAAAAAATGATGGAAAAATACTGGGTATCAGACGTATTCTGCTGACAGGTGATGGGAACTTTTGCCCTTGGATGTCTGCTAGGCACGGTTCCTGTGGAAACTTTCAGAACAGGGTTGCAATATTGTGCTGTGGCTTTGTATAGTTTGAGGGCTCCAAGGAGCCATTTGCTGCTTCAAAGAGAGCGTAAATCCTCTTTCTGACAATGACCTGATTGTGTAGGGGTTAAGGGAATTGCCTGGTGTTCAGATGACTGCAGGATGCTCAAAGCTTGAAAGACTGGACTTTGTTGAGCAGACAGCTTTTAATTCAGCCTGTCTCAAGGTAGCCGTGTCTGCAGTGGCTGAGGCTGTTATTTTGTGCTACAGGAGTTCAGACACCACCACCAACACGGAGAGTTCCCAAGCCCATCACACCCATGGTGGGTTCCCACCCTTGCTGTACTGCCCTCCTTGTGCCAGTGCACGTACCTGTGGGTCTGTGCTGTGGAGCAGCTGGGTGATCCAAGGTCATTAGGCCATAAAACACACCCCAACTCGTTTCTCCCAGGGCTGTTAAATTTTTTATCCAGATCAGTTCAGTGATCCAGATCACTGTGGCCCCATAAACCATGTACGTTGGCAGAACAGGAGTGCTGGGTTGGTGATGGATAGGAGGTGGATGTTCAGCGGGCATCGGAGGCCTTAAGGCATCAGAGCAGCAGTGGGTGCCACGAGGTGAACAGACTTGTAATCAGCAGATGTTTGTTTGCAGACCTCTTATCTGCCAGGTGTTTGCATCAGAACTCTAAATCAAGCAAAACTAGATGTGAAAGGCACTCCTGGCTTGCAGAAGAGGTCACAGAAAGGGTCATTTTGTTATGCTTTTGAAAGAATAAAACAATCATTAATGAACGGTTCTTTGCATTGGTGAAGTGCCTTTAATCTGAAGATGTAAAGATATTTAGAAATATTAGGAAGAAGAAAGATGCGGGCCTGTATCTTTGATGCTGGTCCCTTAGGGTTGGTTGTCCAAAATGCAGAGTCTTGGACCCCGATACTCAAAGCAAGTATTGCTTCTGGCTCCAGGTGAGACCATGCAGTCTGAGAGCTATCGGCACTTCTTAGGACTGGTGTTAGTACTGGGGTGTCCATGGGACAGCAGCTAAAATTAGCTTGAAAAAAAAAGGGGGGAAAAAAAAAATCTTGATGGAAGAAAGGATGAAACCCAAACAACCTGCCTAGTATCAATGGCTGAGTCAGGAAGAAAGCCCTGCTCTCTCCTCTGCCATTCCCCATTGCAGACCCATGTTGAAATCAGTAAACATTGGGCAACTTTCAACCATCGGGCAAATACTCCACAGCAGTATGTTACACACAGGGCTGCAGGCACATCATGTGTCCTGTGACTTAAAGCACATCGGAAAGATCAACAGAGCTGCCTGGTCATGGTGTAAAGTTCACTTCCAATTTTATGTGAAGCATCATTGCATTTTTATTCTTCTTAAGCTAGGAAGCTGTTCCCATGAGGAAACCTTGGGAAGAAGCTGTGAAAGGGAACATCAGTTACTGTATTTTGTCTAGAGCTGATGAAGCATAGGTGCTCCCACGCCCATAGATCCACATCAGTTATTTCACCCTAATTCCTCAGCTCCCAGAAGGTCTTTTCCCCTCGGTTCCCACTGCTCTTCGTGCAGTCAGCAACCACGGCTGCTCCTCGGATGTTTTTAACACAAACCTAAGAATGGTTTCAAATGGAAATTTGGAAAAAAAATAGCAAGGAGAGTCTCCTGGAATAAACAAGCCCCTGTTGAGTTGACAAGGCTGTGGTAATGAGAGGAAATTAGCTCCTCAGTTTAGCTTTGAGTAGGGCCTGTCAAATTCTATTAAAAATAATTATATAATTTTCCCTCCCCCAGCCCTCTTACACTAAAACAAGTTTTCAAATGAAAATTTGTTGTGGAAGGATGTTTTTATCAAAAATCATTAACTTTTTGATAGGAAAATTTGTTTGTTTTGGTGTTGGCTACAAAGCTTCTTTTTTTTTTTTTTGGTTTTGACAAAAGCTTGACGTTTTTATCAACAAAATGCTGCCATTATTCCTCTTAGCTTTTTCTTTGTGCCAGGTGCAATTGGAGGCTCTCCCCAAATAATAGGTATCGTATTGATGATGACACCACAAGGTAAAGTCTGCCCATTTCATGAATGAGCTCAATTTTTATTTCTCTTCATCACAAAAGTCATCCCACATTTGTTGTACACACGGTTGGTTGCTGTGTTATGGGACATATCACCATGTACCAGATGCTTTACTCTTGCAGAAGCATTTCTAATGGAGATGGAAGCTTCTGTTAGCTGAATTTTAGAACAACAGCAAAAAATAATAATACAAAACCAAAATATCATCTTCAGCTGCATAGCAAATATGAATCAAAAATTTAACACCGTATCAGATCACGAGCGTAAATATACCTCACCATAAATAAAATTCATTGTACAAAATAACTCAAGCAGCTTTTCATACAAATATGGTACATTTGACAAGAGTTTTTGAGAATATTTTCTTGGGTTTTTTACACCTTCAATTCTTTTTTCTTTTGTTCTCAAACACACATGAACCTACTGGACTGGAGTAATGCAGAAGAAAAAGGACTAACATGTTGTTCAATGCTAATAAGCGCTGTCAGAGTTTAAAAGAAAAACCATTGAAGTGCTGAGCTTGAACTAGTTTGCTTCCCCTTTCTATTGTATTGTTGAAAGTCAAGTGTAGCATCATCCAAGAAAGGCATTTGCACTGCGAACAGTCACATTTTATAATGTCAAAGCTGGAGGGAACATTAAAATAACCTAGACTGACTTCATTCAAGACACAGGCCATCCTTTCTTCCCCTGTAATTCCTGTATCGAGCCAACAACTTGTCTCTGAAGTAGATGTTCCAAGTGGTGGCTGTTAAATCCCGGGGAGTTTGCAGACTACTTCAGCGTAAGCAGGAAAACGTAGTTAAAAAAGCAAGCCCATAGTTAGTGGACTTAAAGTATCCAGACACAGGTCCACATTCCCCTAGGAAAAAAAAATTAGGGGTCTGCAGATTGTAAAAGGCTGAAAGCTATAGGATTAGAGCATATCTGCAAGGAAGACACCCAAACTTGGCAGAAAGTCTGCAAGTGTGGAGAATATGCCTGACCCTGTGGCAATCTGTTACTATTTAGCCCTACTGTTACAAATTTGCTCCCTATTTCCATTAACAATTATGACATTAAAAAAAGGATAGGAGGAAAAAAATTCCATTTTCATGGAGTTCTTTAAAGACCTAAGCCTGGTCCTCTTTCTCATACACAGCCAAGGAGAGTTAGAGAACTGAAGCTAAAGACTATTTGCATCCTTTAGATAATAAAAGGGCAATAACATCAAATCTCAGAAATGAAGACCATAAGATTATTCCTAGCTGATATCTCATACTACTTGAGCAACAAGGCAAAACATCTGCATACACTCTACAGTCAAAAACACTTTACAAATTGTTCATGCACTTTGGACATTTTGCTCAAAACATTTAATCCCTCAGAATCTGAAGGGATTTTACATTTTTGCCAGCAAATCTGAGGGCAACAAATAGATTTCATCTACCTGTTCTTTCAAGTACATGCAACTGTGTTTTGCAGGATTTCAGAGAATTATTATGGCAAAACTACAGCAAAAGAATGCAAAGTGATATTCATGATTAGGTAAAATATCTCATGACTCACTCCAGACCTAAACAGATGAAAACAGGCATTTAAATCCACCTTACTATATTCTATTTTGTCTAGGTAGCTGAGACTGGGCTGCGCGGTACAGTTCATCCTTTTGTAGTAACTTCTTGCTCATGCTGGTTTCTGAGAAGACTCCAACATCCCGTAACATGTCAGACGCAGTAAGACATTTAATTTGTGCTGTGCCCAGAGGTGGCTCTGAGAGCCAGACAGGGACTTGTGTCACCTTTTCAGCAACACTTTCATACCAAAATAACAAGCACTTACTATTTAGGTCAGGAAAAATAGGATCTTGGTTGGATCTATCTTCCTCGTATCTTGTTTTCCACAAAAAATAAAGTGCTTGATTCTCCTCTTCCTTTTAAAAATATATATCTGTAGATACCCTCACTCCAGTAGTGTAGAAATGTTGGAACGTGATGGAAAACCAGAACTGACATCCTTAGTGGAAAAGTAAATAGAGAGCAAGAGCCCTGCAGTGTCATCGAGTCCCAGATGCTCTTCTGCTGCTCTTCCTCACGACATGGAGGAAACAACTCGCCTTGCCAGGGCTGGGTCCTTCCCTGCCACTCAAAGATTTCAGCCAGACTTCCTGAGATTTCATTTTACTTTCAGATTACTGTGCCACACAATTTCCTCCCTGCAGCTTAAATGTCTGTCTCAGTAATTAAAGGAAACTCAAGGTGTGAAAACGTCCAGCACTTTTCACGTGTGGGGTATTTATTGATTATCAAGGGAGTAGGTGGTGAGCATCTGCAAGAACAAATTCATCCCACCCAGCAAGATCTCCTCTTGCTAATAGTAGTTTGCTGGCTGTTGTTTCCTAAGACAAAATACTCCAGCTGGGACATTTCTACTCATTAATTATATGTTCCCTCTGAGAGAATAAATGCCCAGGCTCTGCCTTTTTAACATCTGTAATAGCATGCAGTTTACAAGGCATGATGAAATGCATGAAAGGAATATATATTATCACATCTGTATACTGTAACAGCAATTATCTGCTGTGACCTGGCTAAAGCTGAGAAATTAAAATATTGCCAGTGGTGAGGCTAGCATCATTTTCTCTTGGAACATGTGGTTTGATCTCCTTTAATTTCAAGCACAAGCTTTTGTATCACTTCAGTGAGACTACTGAGGGGAAGCAGGAAAGACCATGAGTTACGAAATCCTCCTTGAAGTTCCTACTGAATTTGTTCTCAGTATCCAGGGATCTTAGATTAGCTGAGTGGGAAAAGGAAACGGACTCCAGTGTTCCCTCTGAATGCCCTTAAACCTGGAAAATTCTGGGTATTTTTTAATGCTTCTCCTGTATTTTACCTCTTCTAAACAATCACATCATTTCTGAGTGATGGGAAGTTTCCTAAGCCCTGCTGATAGTCACCATTCTCTGAAGAAAGATATTTGGTCGCTGTGCCACTAGAAATTTATCTAAAACAAGGGAAAATAGCATCCCAGAACACACACAGATTACACATGCCAGCTCTCATCCTTGGCCAAAGCTCAAAGATCATGTATGTTCGAGGTAACTACACCTGCCTCCTGTCAGGACCAGTGATTATTTCCACCCAAATGAATACGTTCAAGAGCGCATTCACGTGAACGCAGCCTCTTCCGTAGTCCATCAGAAATCTTGTTTAGGCCATGGAAGATGTGTCTTCAGGGGAGAACCCTTTGCATTAAAATAAGTGGATGTCCCATAGCAGGGAAAAAGCCAGGCCATTTTCTCTTTCCCCAGCTCTCTGAAGTACTGAGGAGTTATTTGGCAACTACATCATCGCTATTCTGAAACCCACGTGCCAAAGCTCCCTTTAACAGATGCTAGAAAGGCCAACGACACGGCAGAGCGTGAACCTAGCCCCAGCCTGGGGCAGGCAGCCATCCAAGACCAGCCCGACACGGCTCCTCTGTGCCCATCACTTGATCCTCAGGGTGCTGCCACAGGTGACATCCTGCCTTCATCCCTTCTTCCTGCCAAAGAGTGAATCAGGGGGTTGTCTTCAGACCCTCCTGCTCCATGGCTGGTGGCACATGTCATTGGGGGTGTTGATTTGCCCCATTGCTTCTGCAGTGGGAGCAGGCTCCCGGCACTGCGGAAGCATGGAGCTCTTCCACCAGGACCCCCACGTTTGGGGCTGCAGTATGGCTTCAGAGTGATGCGTTCGATTGGATGAATTGCAGGGAAAAACCGGACCACTTCATGGAAGAAAAGCACATTTCGCCCGCCCGCCCCCACCCACCCCCAAGTCTGAAAGCTACAAGTAAAACCGATCACAGGGATGGTATAGAAGAACATGCATTCAAACAGGGCCGGATGGTAAGATGCGTACTCGTGTGTAGTAGGCATACCCAGTCTTACTTTGTTGCCAGGTCTCACGCCATCGAGTTCACCCCTCCCAGCTGTTCTGGGCTCAGTCCCTTCTCCCTTCCCAACCCGCGCAGGCTCAGTGTCCACACTAGCAGGTGGTGGCCAGCGACTGGTGGATTGGGGGCTGGAAGCAGCGCACGTGCTCCACTGTGGAACTGTCTGTTTCCACCGACTTCATGTACTTGTTCAGGATGGCAAAAATCTCGTTGTTCAGGATCTGATACTTCCTGATCCTGTCGGCCATCTTCTTCAAGGGCTGGAGGGATAGTGAGGGAGAAAAACAGTAGATGAAGAGAGTCTTATGTCATCTGACCAGCTAGAAAGTACCAGTACCTCTGCCCTGCTGCTGGAAACCTCTGCTAAAGCAAAGCAGCTATAACACGTTACAGTTCCACTTAGCACCTCCGAGGGACCGGTGACTCACTTCATTATAGGGTTTGATGACTCAAGACAGAGCATTAACAAGGCCAGTGAGTGGTCCTAAGTTAACCGTTCTAAAGTCTATACTCCCAGCTGCTTATTGATAAAGCCACTGAGATCACAGGATGGTTGCTGGAAATACCAGCTTCTCAGCTCCAGCTTCCCAACCCCAGGAAGAAGGGAAAAGCTTTGGGAGAAAAAAGATTTGATTGTCAAGCCAATTAAAACCTTGGCCTCTCTGCTGAGACTGCAGATGGAAACCTCACAGCGAGTGTGTCCAGTTTGAATAAGGTTAACACCGGGCAAGGTTGTAATTTATGAGTTTGGACAAAGCAAGATAGAAAACAGGGAGAGAAGTGTGCTGGTTCGGGTCCTTTGGGACCTCACCCTTCAACTTACCACGTTTTTTATGATTTCATCTTTCCCGTCCTGCCTCTGCACCTTCAGCAGGTGGTAGCAGAAGTCAAAGAGGTCAAAGCGCCGTTGCTGTCCAAGGAGAACAATGATAGAGCAACCTGCCCAGTTCAGACCATCTCCAAAGCACTGCCTGGAAGGAGAACAGGGTGATGGGGTGGGGAGAGAAGACAGGATAGAGTTAGGTAAGAGAAGTCCTACCATGGCACCAGGAACTTTCCTTGGTGAATTCCTAGAGAAATCAGATTCAGTCCTACTCCTATGAAGTGGGTATACACCTAGAGAAAATGAACTCAGAAGGAGATATGCAGAATTACACCAGGGCCAGGCTGTGCGGAGTGCATCACAGGGTAAGATGGATGGGGACCTAGCCTCTGACTTGGGCTGTTGGCCCATCTACCCATCTCCTTCTGCATGTCACCTTGGGCCTGTCCCTTTACATTGCTCTTTTCCCCAGCAGTTCAGATAGAAAGCTCTCTGGGCATCTTTTTATGTCCGTGCACAACAAAGTCCTTTCATCAAGGACCCACGTTCCTCCTCGACCTCTACACTAGCAGAGGCTATCGCTGCAGCTGAGGGCACCCCGGGGGCTTGCCGGCCCCGCTAGCTCATTAGCGGCATTAACGGCAGAGCCGGCCGACGGACACTCACTCTGCAGTGAACTCGTTGGTGCCCACGGGGATGCAGTACACAAACTGCATGGCACTCCAGAGCCGGTGAAACTCCACGCACTCGTCCACGTGCATGACCCCGTTCGTCGGGGGTGGCCCGCGCCAGATCGGGTCCTGCAGGTAGCTCCTAATTCGTGTCAGGATCACCTCGAACATGGACAGCCCGCAGCATAACCGCTCCTTGGTCAGCAAGTCACCCTCGCGGGCGATGGCTATTTGCTGAGGAGGAGGACAACCAAAGAAACAGAAGTGACGATGTAATACAGACGGACCCACTCTGGACTTAACGCTTCCCGGTCTCCCCTGCTCTTTCAAAGTTAACACACAACCCATGCAAGGTCCAACCTTACCTCTGATGGCTGCTCCCATGGCACGCCCCACCAGAGAATACTCATCCCTCAAACGGAAGACGACTGAATATTGTGCTCAATTATATTTCACCGACCTAAGTATCTTTTGAAATAACTACGTACGTCAGAAAACAAAAGTTGAAGGCAAAGCTCTGATCAGAAATACTGATCCTTAATTCTGTTAGCATGCTGTTCTATTAGTGCTACTCAGTGTTGCTGGGTTTAATTTCATGATTTCTGCAGATTATGAAAATAAAACAGGAGAGAACAGGGACATTTTGCTTCCCAGGACATTGCCATCATCTCTTTAAAATGTAGATAGCCTATGGCTTTCTTGATTTCTTTTGTAGTTAGGATTAAAAAGCTCTGAGGAAGATTAGAAGCCACCGGAACCTTAATACTGGAAAACCTGTGGTTTATAAGAAAGTCACATAATATTTTTTTCCAGATGTGGAAGCTTTACATGTGTGGAGAATTTCTGTGACATCCCCACTCAGATTTACATGTACAAATCTGGAATGGCTCCATTGGATGGAGTTCATGTGGCTTTTACACTAGAGGAAAATTAAAAGAGAATTGACTTCATTTCAGCCCCATTGCTCCCCCAGAGAAAAAAAAAAAGGGAGATTTTAAATAAGCAAGCAGGGCCTCCCCCTGGCACGGGAGCACTGACCCCACTGAGCTCACTGAGTGGGGCTGGGGTACAAGCATGGAGTTTGCTCACTGCCCTGATATCCTCTTAGCTGCCACATTTCATCCCATTTCCAGTAGCATTACAGACTTCTCTTTGCAGTGCTGCCAAAAATAACACGGGAAATGGGAGCCAGGCGCTGTTAGAGCCGTGCCCGTGGCTGTGGGAGGCTCCGGCTCCGGCTCTGCCGTGCTCACCCCAGTAGATGAGCGGCTGCCAGGGCACCCTGGTCCCGCAGGCAGAGCCTTTTACCCCTCTCACCACTTTGGCAGAGGCATGCAGAGCAAGCGTGACATTTACCAACCCCCTGCCTATCCCAGAGGGCTTCCTGGAGCTTTAAGTAGTTTTTAAGCATTTGCTCCATTTTCAGCTGTCCCTGTAATGCCTATAAAAATGTAATCCCGATCAGAATCACGATGGGGTCTCAGAGCATCTGGTACAATGGGCAGGCATGTGTCCTGGCCAGATATTAAGAACGTGAATTATGCTCGATTTACTTGGGTCATCTTTATTCCACTCTAAAAAGCCACGAATGTGCCTGCATATCCCCTTTCCTGACTATTAGCTTATGCTGGCAGTAACCTAAAGCGTTTTTAGTTTGGTGGCTATTGAAATTAGAAGCGTCACAATTCCTGCTTGTGCCACAATTTCAAGGACGTTCTGGGAACCTCAGATCAATTAATGTTCAACTAATAGTAAATATCAAGGGAAAGCTGTATTGCTGTGCAGAGGCCAGATTGGGTCTGGGATCCCTAGATCTGTTAAACGCAGGAATGATATCACCAGTTTCATGGCACGTACTTGCATATGTTTGCTTAGCAAGTAAAGATTTATTTTATCCAGCTTGTTTTTATAGCTAAAGACTGTACACTTTCTCTCTCCTCACCTGCTCCAAGCTCTTATGGGTACAGATTAGCATCTGCACACACTATTCTATGATGGCAAAATGGGACACAGTAGAAGTAAAGCCATTTCAAATATAAATCAGGTGTTAGCGTTACTGTTTGCTAAGATATAGTGATAGAACACGTACTTTTGAGAACAAACTAGTCCAATGATCTTAGTATACTGTTTCTGAAGAAATCTTAATCTAGAAGGGGATGTATTTTGCTTTCAAAAGATGTAGTGCCACTCAGTTATGCACATTCACAGACAGAATTTGGTTCTAAAATTCATCACCGTAAGACCAGTCTTTGATACAGGACTACTACCGTTGGGTAGATATCTAACATGGTGAAGGCAGCTGGAGAGCTATTAGTCTTGTGGCCAGATCTGCCTCACAGTCTGGGGCCCCACTGGTTTCTAAGATCAGGAGAGGCAAAAGGGTGCACTTGAGATAAATGGTCAAAGGATGCCACTGTGCAGGCTCAACTATTCCTTCTGTCTTCAAAAGGAAAGGCTCCCATTAATTCCAGTGAAAAAAATCAGACTGACCAAGCACTTTTGAAAATCCCTTACTAAATACCCCTATGATCAGCATTAAAAGGGAGAGGATCCCTTTAGTGAACCCCTTGACCCTCCTGGTTCTTTATGAATCACCTATCAAACAGCTGCTTCTGGATTCCCAATGCAAAACAATTATTTACAACAATCACCAACAGTTTTCCTGCCATTGCACAAATCCAGTTGTGCCATACATACCTCTTTTACAGCTTGTTAACTGGCAAGCTTGCAAGAACTGTACTCAAAGCCTCCAAAGACTGATAGATCCCCACTAACTACAGCAACCTCTGGCTCAGCCCCTTCACAGCATGTAATTATATGAAATGCATAGGGCCATCTTTTGGGAGAGGCATCTAGCAGGCAACTTCTGCTCAGATTCTGGACAATTCCTAGAAGACACTTATGCGTTCTGCAGGAAAAAAACCCGTATGGCCTGTGTCCAAAACTGCATTTCCAAAATGCATGTCCAAAACTGCATAAGGAGCAAGCTTAGAAGCTATGGAGGCACCTATAGGAAGTGACTCTTGTGTTTACTTGCATCTGAGCTCAAAAAAAATCTGGTACTCTACTGTACCTGTGTGATGAATATGGGAACAGCTTACGGAAAAATTGATTTTTAGTGGGACGTGAAATACCTTTTGTTTTCATCACCATCGTAACTATGGCAGGGATAAGCAACGAGTGGACTCTAATAGCAGATTTCAATGATGATTTTGCATGGAAAGAAGGAGAGATAGAAAGACCAACACAAAGACACAAAAACACAGAGGTGAATTCTTTTTCTCGAGTGTCTCCTTTAAAAGGAAGTCAATGGGAAGTGAGAGAAGTGTCTACAAAGTAAGACAAAGCCCTCAGTTATCCAGCCAATTTCTTTGTTTCATATGATTTCCAGTGAAGCAAAGTTCAAAATGTCCTTGATCCATCAGAAAAACAAGAAAAAAAAAAAAATCAACAACTTTCTGCCTGCCATAGATCTGTCACCCATAAAACTGAGTGTTCGTTCCATTCCCTCGGCAGTACATTACAGAAAAGGGTGTTGATTCATTTAATACTTTGAATGATTTTTATCCCATCAAACCCCACTAAGTAGGCAGTGGAAGTTTGGCTATTGATATCAATGGAGCTCAGATTTTGCCGATAACATTGATCCATCTACAGAGATATTTTTAACAGTACTCAGTTTCTGCACAAGAGATCTTTTCCAAGCTGAGACCCACCTCAAGAAGACACTTAAATGGAGCCATAATTTTAAGCATGTGCTGAAGCTCTAAGCATGTACTAGGAGGGAAACCATTCTCAGGTGTATTCCTTGACAGGGATGAGCTTAAAAATGGACCACACTGCAGCCCTAAAATGGGATCCCCAAAAGTGATGGCAATTGATTAAGTCAGGGACAGCCCTGCAAAGTTTCCCCTCAAACCACCCCAGCAATTCTCCATCTTTTTAAAATGGAGAAGAAGAGTTTTTCAGAGTTGTTCTTACTCAGAGCTGGCTTCTAGCATGCTTGCCTTACAGCTCCCTGCCAGCTCTCCAGACCGGAGGCGCAACACACCATCTCTGGACCTGCTCACAAATTTCCCTTCAAAGTGTCTGCTAGGGCAAGGATTCTGATTTTCTTGTCCGATTGATGTTTTGGGAGGGGGAGAGGAAAAAAAAAAAAAAAAAAAAGGATCACTTTCCCAAGGCCAAAGAGGCCATCTGGGGACTGCTATGAATTTTTAACAGCCATCCCTTTCAATGAAATCCTTACCTGCGGAGTGCCCAGCCTCTCTATTAAGGGAACCAGGTGAAGTGGGGCATACTTGGCTTCGAGACGCTTCATGCGCACCTCCAAGCGTTCTCCTTCTGTCAAGCGAGCAGCAAACAGTGAAATGAGAGGAGGAAGTGGAGACCCGCAATTTCCGCCGAGTTTGCTCAGAGCTGCCCCCCAGCAACCATCCAACGAGACTTTGGATCAGTGAGCCAAACCAACAGCAAATGAGGGAACCAGTGATGCAGAGAAGGGAGGGATGTGCGATTGCAGTCTCAGCAGCAGCTTAATCACACATGTCCAAAAGCATGTTCCTGTTACTGATCACTCCTGTTGAGATGGACATTTCATGCTGTCATTCTCCAAAGAGGCTGTGAAATGGCTTTAAAACCTTAAGGGAACCCCCAAACTGACTACGGTTTCAGTCTGTAACTAGGCTACAGAAAATGCACCCTTGGCATTTGTTTCCACCTGACTTTTGGCTGTATCTGCTTATCTGTTTTGAGGGGGAAGCAGGGCCAGAACTAATCCTCAGCAGAAATGGGAGAGAAACAGCTTCTGGGCAGAGACCTCTGAGTCTGTCGACTGCTTCCCTCTCAGCTTCTTACCTTTGATGTAGACCCTGGGCAAAATATTTTGGAAGGGAGCAGCATGCAGCAAATCACAAACTTCTTCCTGGGACTGAGGCAGGAAGAAAGAAAGATAAAGTAAGTTAAAAAATACCTATAGGGGTTGAGTGTATGGCTCAGGGGCCTGGGCAACACTACAACAATTCATGTCTATGGCACCTACTCAAATGCAACCCAGCTCAGTAGTAACTCCAATGGTTTGAACCTAAATGAACTAAAACTGGAAGAAACACCTCTCAACTTAAGCCAGGAAGTTTCCTTAACTCAAATAAGTTACTTCCTGCCTGTACAAGGCCAGAGTTTTATATTTATTTTCTGTCCCACTTACTACAAGTAAGTGGGGACAAAGAACATGGAGGTTTCAGTTTCATCTTACCCTGATGACTTCCTGCTGTTTATTTTTACAGAGTGCCCAGGTGGAAATTACGCTTTGCTTAGTTATTTTAGGATGTGTACATGTAAAATATACTGATGCACGGCTCTATTGCAAATAGGTACATAATACGTTGGTCTGAAATGATTTGGTTGTTCATACGGTGTTCTCAGCCAGGGCTATCAGACCAGAATCCCAGTGGTGTAGGCACCAGGGAGAATAATACAGAAGTCCAGAGAGGAATAACATCATGAGATGCCACCTGAGAGAATGCATGCCGATGCACTTGAGAAAAAATAATCCCAAACACAGATGCACAAGGAGGAGAAACCTAGAAATAGGCAGGTGGAGACTGAGGAGCGATGGCTGACAATACATTGTATACGAGTCTGCAATGGGAAACAGCAGCAAGGAAACCAAAGCTGTTAAACACAGAGGCATTGCGTCACAACAAGGCATTAGTTTGCTCCTACAAAAGTCTAGTTCTAGGACATGCTTTCAGTTCTGAGCTTATTGTAGAGATTTAGACATGCTCGAAAGCAAGTCATGACAGCGCAGCAGAAGATATTTGGGGGCCAGATGGAATGACTCGACTGGCTCTGTTTGGGATGCACAGGTGGATACCCCACCTTCCAGCCAACAGGGAGAAGACAGTGTAGCATGGAGCTGCAGGAGGCTGTACTGGCGCATGGATGCTGGGATGAGAGCAAGTTTGTGGGAGTGCAGTTTGTGACACAGTGCTGGAGGGACAGGAACAGTCCGGGGTCCCTCCATGGGCAGAGAGATGCTGATGCTAACGGAGTGTGCCTGTCACCTTGGTTATTTTGTTTGCAAAACACTGTTTGTTCCTAGATGAATGTTCTTTCACTGCTGTTTCCCTCTGATAAAGAGTATTTTTACCATTTGTGGCCTGCATTCACCTGATATCTGTCCCAAAATTAGTCATGTTATTAATAGATTTCCTCCCCAAGGCCCATTACCTGAGAGTAAGAATTCTGCTTAGAAATTTAGTCCCAAGCAACCCCTCATTCCTCAAATTTAAACAATAAAAAGGGGACAGAATGGAGCAGACTGCGCATCTTCAGAGCAGTCTCTGCCAGCAAATACCACCAGCTTTAGATCATTCTGACAGCTATGAAGATAACTACACTATAAAAGCAATTGCTCCTGCTGCGTAAGAGCTCTATCAGAGGGAAAATCTTGTTACGTGATGGTTCTACGCATCTGACATCTGCCAGTGAGTGAGAACCAGTGCCTGCTGCGTGCAAAATGTCTTTATATTCTGAATCTATTTCTGTGTGGAAAAACAGAGGATCAGAGAGGGAGAGACTTTGGCCGGCATGGAAAGTGGGCAGATGCGGACTTTGATGGGCAACCTTCCTAAAGGGACCCCCAAATTCTCACCGTCTTCTTTTCTTTATTTTCTGCTATTCTAAAATGCCAGCATATTGCTGATGTACAGCTCCTGGGACTGGAGGAACATTTTTGCTTTCAAATGAAGGCTTTCTAAAAGAAACCACCATGTGTCCCTTAAGTGTCCATTTAAAGATGGGACAGAAAAGGCAAACGCAATACATCCAGCATAAAATCCAACACTGAGAACAGCAGAAAGCAGTGACGAAGCCACAAAAGGAACAGAAACTGCCAGGATATAGTGGGCATCTCTGGTCATTCTATAAAATAAAGCCAAGCTGCTAGGTGATATACATCTCTAGCTTTCTTAATCTTACACAACTACTGCTCACTGAATGTGTTTGATACACCATATCAGGAACTAAAAGTCTCTATATCTGGGGTTAAAATGCAAAGGCAAGGGCAGAAATACCCATTTTGAGGACATGCAGAGATTTTCAGTTTTCTCTGTGCTCTATGGTTGGATAGAACTTGGAATCTTTGAACTTCCTTCCGGTTTTGCTCTGAACAAAACTTTCTAGCTTTGCTTGGAAATCCTACCTTATGCTAGGGAAGTCTTTCTGAAATATTTCTGGAAACACTGAAACAACCCTGCCAAAACCATTATAGACATGAAATATGCATTTTTAATGTAAAATGGTGTTGTTGAACACTCCTCAGTTGGCTCTAGGCCAAACTGAGATGCATTCATTATGAAGTAAATTTATTGTGTGAAAAATTAGAAGCTAAGAAGATACGTGGCACTCAGCCATAGCCTTTGCCCCATACCAGAAAGGGCATCACATGAGCTGAGAGGCTCAGAGACTTGTGCACGTGCAAAACACTTGTGCAGGGGGCAATACCAAGTCGTCACTCCAGCTAAGTTTTCAGTGAAGATAAGTCATAGGAAATATAACATCAGCTCTTCTGAGATTTCCTTCCTGTTGGATTGCTTTATCCTTATCACCATTAGAATCAATCAGGTTTTTTTCATTGCACTGGAACCCCAAAAGAGCAGAGGGCTCAAATCTACTTCTCACTGTACAAACGTATATAAAAAAGTATTGATCCCTGCCCCAGAGAGCTTACAATCTAGAAATAAGCTCCACTTGGTTTTATTTCTGAGAAGGATGAACAAGGGGTAGCTTTGGGTCCAAGAATTAAATCTAGATCTTCCAGTATTCAGATTCTCCTTCAGCAATCCCAGATGTCAGTGACCAAGTGCCAATGCACACCATCCCTGTGGACATGCCCACAGACTCCAGTAACACAGCCCCAGAGAGACCCTGAGCACACAAGAAGCTCGAAAATAACATTTCCCAAACTCTTTTGCTGGAGATCCCACTTCCACTTATACTCTTGAGCTGGCAATTTCAAGTACGATCGGTTGGTGCAGGGGGTTTTGCCTTACCAGAGCCTGCTCGATTAGGAGGCAGAAGAGAATGGCATTGCCCACTTCTCTGAGGCTCTGGAACACATCGGTCTTCAGCTCTGCATACTCAATTATGTCCTTCAGCTGATGGTGGAAAAACTCCAGGATTCCTTAAAAGACAAGGAAGGACAGTCAGAAAAGCAAGAGCAGAATCACCCTCCGATAACTTGGATAACAAGACAATCAGTGCCTGGTATTTCCTTAATCACAAATTGCAAGCTGTAACTGCTAAAAGGATAGACAGAGGCTGGCATTGGGGAGAACTAGCACGCATGTCTTATCCTGCTTTCAGTAACCCTTGGGAAATAGGGAGTAATTCATATGAAGTCCTTGGATTTCCTCATCAGAGGAAAAAAGAGATTCAAGACTGTACTGGATGTCTTGGTGCTGGCTCCTGTATACCAGCCAGAGTTTCCCCATCCAGCTCAATGGCAAACTGCAGTCATGCTGCAAAAAATCTTTGCATCAACTACGTAGAGCTTTTGAAAAGTATCAGTGAACCCACAATAACAAAAGCTTACAAAATCCTGAAAACAAAACAGAAGCTACCAGAAGACTTTCCCTTATCAGCCACCTGTGTGTTCAAAGGGAAATTTCCAACAGGAGATTTCCTGGAAAAGTTTCCTATACGTGTTCCAGTGTCAATAGCAAAGCAGCTGAAAGCGTGTCTCAGCAAGCCTGGCTGCATGTTGCACTGGCATGTCAGGTGCCAAACCTTGTTTAATTACTAGTGTGTGCCTGAGTAAGTGCTATACCAACACGTGGGCGAGCTCTTGCTCAAGCGTCTGTCTGTAGCACCCACCTGGAGAACCATATTCATGTCTTGGCAAGCGGCATATCTTGGGCATTACTTCGATCAGAGTCTTCACATACTGCAGGATGGTGCCTTGTAGCTGTCGGAGACAAAGGGAGGTTAATGATGGCTTCTCCTGGCGTTGGTTTTGAAAGAGGCTGGTTGTGGATGGGTCCACATTTGACAGCACAGGGTGAAACTTCAGCTGGAATCCAAGAAGAACTTGCTTAATTTGGATTTCACTCAAATATAAAATTCAGCCCAAGTGTATGGAGTTAGGAGTGCTTTTACAGCTTCCTCCTAAATAATAAATCACAGCTGCATGGATTTTCGATTTCAAAATACAGCTTGCCGTGTTTGCATTGTTTGCAGCTGAAATCCAAACAAGGCTCAGCCTTAGATCCAGCTGGACTTGTGCTCCTAACCCAAAAAGCATTTCACTAGAGCTGCTAAAGGAGTCATTCCCCAGCACAGGAAATGCTCCTTCCACCTGAGGAATGATCACCAGATACTCAGAGTTTAAAAAAGAATTTACATGCATGTAGAACAAGGTTCTGCGGATCTGATGTTTTGAACTAATATGAACAAGAGCAAAGTATATTTCTTAGTTAAAAGTGCTTGCTGTCATTTGGAGTTATACACCTGCATCCTGTAGATACATTATATGGGATTATGCACTAAACACTATTTAGCCAAACATAAAATCTTTGTGCTGAGTGCTGTCTGATCTCACACACCAGCTACAGCATTTTCAACTAAGTGACACAAATTACATCTTCAGTAACTATGGTGCTTTACAGTAGGGAAACTGGATATATGCTTGAGATTTTCAGTTTTACATTGCTTTGTTAGACAAGTTCAAAACTACATCATTGCAGTCAAAACAGAATTTAAATATTTATAATGAATGAAAATCGTCTTTGCAGTAAAGCCAGGATTTTAGTAGAAAAGCATGACCTGAAAAATTATACATTTTTGCACACTCCCTCCTCCCTTCTTAATGCTCGGTATTGTTAGTGCCCTTAGGGAGCACATGGGATCATTTCCTTGTGGACATCACATTTCTCTTCTGAAAAGGAAGAGAGAACTAGAAAGCAGATAGGGCTATTGGCAGCCTGGCTTCAGAATACCTGATGGAAATGGGCAGTATGGCTTGAATAAGGACTCACCTATAGCAGGGATTTTCTTATAGACTCAACAAGTTGGTTTCATCAGTTTTGCTACCTGCTCTCTACCTTCCTGCAGCTCTCCAGGGGTATCACAAGGTGGTGAGACAGAGTGCTCTTGTGCTATTGCTGAGCACGAGCATGTGTCTTGAAGGTCTCCCAGACTGCAGCACAGGCAGTGCTGAGGGACCGTGAGTGCCGTGTCCCACCTGATCACTTCCCAGTGGCTTTTAGCAAAGCAGCGTGCCAACTCCACCACCCCCAGATGTAGGTGGCTGATCACAGTTAACACTTCAAGATGGTGGAAACACTCCATCATCCCACAGGAATCAGTGGGATTCCTCAGCAACAGTGAAAATCAGACCATTAATACAAGTGTTTCAGTGTGGATCAAGGGACATGAAGGTGCCCAGATGTGAACACCCTGAACCAAAAGCCCAGGCTGACTGTCCAACCTGCACCTCTCAAGGCATCAAGGTTTCTCCATTGCCAGGGTTAGGCTCAGAATTACCAGGCTCTTGACGATCTTCAATAGCTCTTCCATGACCACTGCGATGCCTTGATAGCCAAGAAGCCTGCAGATCGTCTTGAAATGAGGTGGCCCCACAAAATTGCGGTAGGAGCTATAGATGTGACTGTAGGCAATGTTGAGAGGCTGAGAAATTAGAAGCACAATGACAGTTAGACAGGAGCATTCACCAGACCTGTAAGTAATTCTCTTATCACAGTATTATGTTCCATCACTTCAAATAATTTTTAAGGAAGAGAAGGAGAAATAATAATACCCACGACAATTCCCATTTCTTCTAATTCTTGTGGCAAAGAGGAGACTGCTTTTCTTCCTACGTAGTCAGATATGTTCTAATCTGTCAGGTCACAAGGTTTATTATCCTGCTATGTAGCAACACCACTTTCATTTCCAAGGTAATTTAGTCTCCCATACATTCCCAATCAAGGATTTCAGTTCACTGGCCCTTTGCCTCTTCAAACCCAAATTCTTCTCCACTAAGCCAAAAAGCTTTATATACAGGTAACCAGACAATTTTTTTTTCTATGGGCACTTGCTTTAAATGAGGCTTATTAAGAAAAGTAGCAACTGCAGCATCTGAGCTTAAGGGCAGTTGGAAGAGACACAGAAAAGTTCCTTTTTGCATCCTGCAAAGCTCTACATCCCCCTCTGTACTTAACAGACATCTCCATGGGACTGTGAAAAGGGCAAGAATCTAACCCTGGTCTAGGGAGAATAGTACCCAGGGCTCTGGTCCCCCAAAATTTTTAGCAGCAGAAAACAGAAAGTGATTTCCAGGAATGTACTCTATCAGTGTAATCTTGGAAATGTGGAAATTGCTGCAAAGTTCTATCACTGGAACATTTATAGGATCCATTTGGTGTGAGGGAAACAGAAGTAGGGGGAATTAATTCACTTGTGTGATCTGCAAAAAAAATACTGAAAATCAGATTTAGCTGAGACACCGCATGCTCGGCTCGGGCTCTGCAATAGAAGTGTTGGCATCATGATTCAGCCCAGCAGACAAGGGCTTGCAGTCTCCCCCCACGACACCTATAACTGTAAGTTAAACAGCAAAGAAGAACACTCTTGAAAAGATTCTGGCATGTAGTGTTCCTTCCAGCAAAACACAGATAAACTCCTGGCTCATGCTTACCAAAAGATCTTTCTTAAACAAGGATAAGAAAACAAATTAAACTGTATCCCAAATGCACCATGCAAGGCTGACTTCGCTTCTTGTGTGAATGCTGCATACGAGGGGCACGCTGCATCCTCATGCAGCAGGGAGCTCGCTTCCCTGCAGATACTGCAGACCCCACTCTACAGGGATTCCCTTCCCTGCCAGTAACGGAGCCAAGGGAGAGGAGGGACCAGTGCGTTGAAGAGCTTAGGGTGAAAGAGAGCAAGTGCTGAAGTAGCAGAACAGGACAAAAAGTTGCCTATCCTCCAACACTGCTGCTCCCAGCAATTGCAATACAGCCAGCTGAAGGCTTCGGTTGTCCTCCAATTCTGACTCACGTCCTCGAGATTTACTTTAACACTTCATTTGAGTTACTAATGAGTTACAAAGTGAAGTCATGTGCTAAGAATCGGAAAAGTATTTTGCTCTCAGATATAGAATTTCAGCAGACTGATGTACTGATTGTGCTTTCATAGACTTCTCAGTTGCTTTAATCAATTAATTGTCCCTCATTTTGTTAGAGCCCCACTGCTCTGGTCCAGCAGCTTATTGCCTACTATAATTCCTAGGTGCTCTTTGAAAGAGCTAGCAGAAAGAAGACACAGTTAGAAAGTGCCCTACTTTCTGTGAAATATAATTTCACCTCCTGGTCCCGGTAGGTGAAAAAAATCTTTTATAGTATTATGTACGGAAAGGCTACCTTGGAGGCTCTGTAGTGCATTCATTCACAATGAGCATGAACTTTCTCTCCCATCAAAACTAAGCAAAAGGGCTCCAAGTAAGTACAGGCCAGAGTTTAAAACTTGTTTAGGCAGACAGAAACCTACTTTCAAAGCTCCTTGGATGCCAACTCCTGTTAAGAGAATGGCATTTAAGCATCCTGCTTAGGCTTCTATCTGCATCCTTAGATAACCAAGTCTATAAAAATCTATTTGGTAGACACTGATCCAAAGCCACTAGATATGCACACTGATATATGTGAAAAACAGCAATAGTTTATGTTTTGAAAAGTGTCTGTTTAAACACCAGGTAACGCCCAGCCTGGAACATTTGCCAAATGGCCAACACGATCATCCCGGAGGGAAGCCAGTAACCTGCCAGGGCCCCAGCCCAGCCACGCTCCCCCGGCGTTTTGTTGCTGTGGCTTTTGCAATGTGTTGGTCCAGCCCCGGGCATCCCCAGAAAGCGCCGTGCTGCAGGGGTGATCCAGGCGGCCTTGAGATGGCTTCTCGCACCTTCCTTCCATGCCTCCCCGTAGGCTCCTTTACCCTGTTATTTCCCCACGATTAGCACACCGGTGGCTCGTCCAGACTAGGGGGGGGAACTAAATATCCCCATTTCAGTGGGCTCATGAATCCACACTCATTTCTGGAAGCCTCTTTGCTACTCCACAGCTAGGAGACAGGTCGTCTGTCTGCACACGTGCCATGGTCCCCTGAGACGGGCTACCACCAGTACCCAGTTGTGGAGCAACTGGTCACATTTTCCCCATTATGGGGCTGACATTTCGCTATATGGGCAGCGAGTGGCCGGTGCTGCTGTGCAGCCGCCCACCTCGCAGCACTCCCTTGTCTCTCAGCGGGCTAACGGGGCTGGACAGCAGCTTTCAAGCAGGCTTTTCCCTCAAGTGGAGGTCTCGGCAATAAGCCTGATTGGGAGAAGACACATTTTAGGACATGCATTGGCTGCAGACGAGCCGGATGATTCATCCCCGCCTGTCTGCAAGATGAGGTAGGTTCATCGAGCTCTCTGCAGAGCCACACAGCACATTAGCAGCAAGCTTGCGTCTAATAATAATACTCTGCCAGCAATTAAAAATATAACTCCATTTAAGGGTGAGATACACAGCTTGGGGTAAAGACTGTAGGATGTAAAAAATGACACCAGTGGGTATTTTAAGACAAAACAGCTGAAGGTACAAGCTGGCTGCATGGCACGGCTCGCTCCCCCGCGCTGGGCGGCCGCTTCACCCCCTCGGAGAGCCAGAGCAAAGCCCCTGATCTCACCGCCTCTTGGGACCAGCAGTTGCTGAAGACACTGCGGAGGTTTGCCCCACCTTTGGTTTGGGGCCAAACGGGCAGGTTTTGGGGCCGGGAGGCTGGGAGTGCAGGCAGGCTGGGATTTGCAGCGCAGGGCAGAGTTCTCAGTGTCGCGCAGAGTCCAGGTGTCCCACCCTGCACCCAGATCTCAGGGACAGCCATCCGTACTTGGGAGCATGTAGGGAAGGCCCTCACATTGCTTTGGGAGCTCAGGAGGTTACTAGGGATGCTCCGGAGCAGATTCAGCAGCAAATGAAGCAAAACAAAACTCAGTTGTCATTTGCATGTCTTTGAGCTTGTTGTTGGCAATCACCCAGACCTGTCTGAGCTCACCTGAGGGAAGGCAGGGAGAGTTTTATCTGATAAAATAGATCAGAGAGAGAGATAATAGACAGATAATACTGCCTGTGCCAGAACCCCCTTGGAAAAATGAAGAGCTAACAAAAGAGGAATATACTTAGAGACAAAAAAGGACTTGCACACAGCCCAAGACTAGTCCAGGCTCCTAGCCAACCTAACTTCAGTGCGACAGCTGAGATGGTGTCTTAGAAAGTGAAAAACAGTTCTGACCAGAATTGTCAGAGGAGGGTCTCTAAGTCAAACAGCCTAAATATGGCCTCGTTCCTTCCCCTGCCACAAGCAACCTTCACTCTCCCTATAAAGCTTTTACCATATTCAGCTGTATCAGCCAGTTGCCAAGACTTTCATGCAAAAAAAAATACATATTCCCTAGCTGGGATGGACAGGACATGTACAATGCAGCAGGCATGTTTATATACTGTATTGAGACTGTGTCTGTGTATATTCTGTGTCTCAGCATAATGCCTCACTATACCAACTACTGATTTTCAGGGACTGTATACACTGCTATTATTTACAACAAGCCGATGGCCACGGCAGGCCGGGTAGCACAGCCCACGCAGTCGGCTGGAGGGGATCAGCAGCCCCCGCTGCCAACACCTCCTGCAGCAACCACAGCTCCTTAATGCCTCTGTGCTGTTGCTGCAGACATGGCAGCAGAAAATAGAGCGGCTCCATCCCATTCACACACTTAACTATTTTTACAAGCTCCGGCAGCACGGACTGTCCTTCGGGTTACATCTGCCTGCATGCTCGTTAAAAAAAAGGGGGGCAAAATCAAGCAGGGGAAGGGAAACAGGGATTTCCAGAGAGTCTGGCATGACCCTGGGTCTGGCAGTGCCAAGAAAAACAGAAGCAGTCATGAAAATACATAAATGAAGCCCAATCTAAAGGATTTACAGAGCTAAGAAGTGGTTAACGAGCAGTAAGTAGTGGGTTGCTGGTAATTTTGCAGCTTCTTCGTCAGAGACTTGGCAACCTGCTGTGTTTTATAAGTGGCTGAATGACAGAAAATGGTTCAGTTTCTGCTGGCCACTGAAGCGTGCCTGCCGTTTGCATCCTATGATGAGGGGCGAGGGGTTCCAGGCAAGGCCACAGCTGGGTCCACCCGCAGATATGGGGAACACCAGTGCTGGAGCAGTCCTGCTACTGGCATGGTTTTGGCGTCTTCTCATCCTGGGAAATGAGAATTTCAAGCTCATCACCAGCATAAACTGGTGCAAGCTTGATTTTGGGAGCAGGTAATACTAACATCACTGAAAGCTTTGCTCTGGTTTCCTTTGAGCTAGCGGTATTGATCACAACGTGCAGAAAGGTCAGCAGGACCCTTTGCTGGCCTAATCCAAATATTTCCCTTTTCCTCGGTTTCCTCTCTTCCTGCTAACACATTTTATTTGTGAACAATTGAAATTTAATTTCGAAGCAACTGTGAACACTGATAAACTCAACAACCCAAACACCATAAGAAAGCAGTTCTCTCATGAAAACGTTACCACCTTGTGTAATCCACCTTTCTGAAGCACGGATTTGTATCCTCGGCTCTCTCCCTGCGGGCAAGGATGTACTTTACTCACAGCATGGGACTAGCTAAGAGCTCTCTTTCCCCCTGCTCTTGTAAGCGGGACCGAGCCATGTAAAAGGCAGGAAGCCACCTGGGAGCACTTCCATTTCCATCCCTGCCCATAATTATTTTCATCTCTGCTCCCAGTTTTCAGCTCGCTGGCAGCCACAGCTCACTCACAGAGACAGAAGGGAATACAGATCTTGGAAGACAAAACCAAAACATCCAGAACTGCAAAACGTAAATCAAAAGCAAGGGTCACACATACTCCCCAGGATTGTAATAGCCCCTCCTGATGCAGTTTGCATCATCTCATCACTGTTGATGTTTAGAAGCTCTTTGAAACATTGCAAGCACCTTTCCAGGAACGACATGGAATGAGTAACTCCAGACCCAGAACCAACATTTCCTCTGGGAAAGTTCCTCTCTTGAACACATTTTGGCTTCAGAGAGCAGCGAGTCACTTGTTCGGAGCCTTTCCTTACTGGTCCCAGTGCCACATCTGTCCCCTTCTGGCCACAGACTCGAGCTGCTCCCCCGAACACCACTGGCACTCGCTTTGCCTCTCCCTCCTGCCCTCTCACCAGACTGACGGGACATCCCCGAGTTGTCTATAAGGCAGGGGCATGCTAAGAAGAGCTCCCATGGGAGTTCAGCAGGAGGTCGAGGTCTTTGAAAACCCAGCTCCTACTCCCATCACACAGCTTAGAAAACATACCCCAGACCCTGCTGGGGGGCAGTGATGGTCTTGCTGAGGGACTGTGAATAGGGGGAAAAAAAGAAAACCCCAACCAACCCAAACAAGCCAGCAAACAAAACTACCTGGCTTGTTTTTTCTGCCTCGGAGACAGATCACCCAGGCAGAAGCTTTTAGGGATAACATTCCAAAATCACTCGAAGATGCCTGCCCATCCCTTCTTATTGGTTGCTATGGTGAGAGATGACGGAGCCCCAGATGGGTATAATACGAGGCAGCGCACAGGGAAGGGATTTAGCAGAGGCAGGAGGGAGGCGAGCGGTGGGAAGAGGGGAAGGCGCTGCCCGCCCGTGGCCACGCTGCTCACCAGCACCGACGGGCCATCGCGGACCTGCCCGGGGAGGTAAGCGGCTGCCTGCGGCTCCGGGAGGGCTCAGCGATTGATTGATTCTGCTCTTCATGTAAGAATGGTTAAAACAGCCATTAAGATGAGCTGATTCTTGAGTGAATCAAAGGAAAGTTAGTTATAGTAAAAGAGAGAGGAAGAAGGAAAAAAAGAAACCGGTTCTATTGCATGCAGCTCTTGCTCAAAGCACTCGGCCGGTTGGGAGAGATAACCCTGCAACGAGGCTCACAGAGCACTTTGGGGATCTAAAGGAGTGATGTACTGAAGTGATTTGTGGCTGTTGCTAAACAGTAATTTGTTAGTAGTCAGTGTCTTATCTGGGGGAGACCTTTGTACTTATTATTATTCATATATTTTTATTTCCCTAAAGGCATTGATTTTATATTTCACCAATCTTCAGATTTCACATTTAAGATCCTGATATTACAGTGTGAGATGCTGCAGGAACAGAAAGAGTTTATACTCTATTAAGCAACAAGTAAGGTACAGAAAATGCAGCAACTTAAACCAGTGAATTAATCATTATACAGCTTTTTAAATGGCATTTAGGTGTAAAAATCAACATATCTACTGGCAGCTTCACAAGGCAAGTTGGAGCTAATTTAATGATCAGTTTATGTTAATCACACTTGCAGTATCCTTTCTATTCCATGGGAAACAAAAAAGCTAAAAAAGCTTCCTATATAGACAACTAGTCAGAAAGAAGAGGTTTTTTTTAAAAACCTAACTAGAGCATAAAGTATGCCCTATGTCCCAGTTGGTTTTTTTGGTTATGAAGCAGGGTGATACAGTAGTTTGGGCACCAGCAGGATTTATCTTTTGTAATTTTAGCCGTCTAAGACCTAGCATCTAATCTAAGCCAGCCAGGCATAGTCCTGAGTCCAATCTAAGGGCCAGTAAAGCCGGTGGAAGGACTTCACTGATATCAGCGGCCTTTGAGCCTGTACATGAACCGGGAAACTCAGCCTCTCCCTGCATCTGGTTTCAGGGGCACGATGAACATCGAAGTGCACAACATCACTTACACCAGTGCCACCGTCTCCTGGGCCATGAACAACCCCTGTCCAGAGAACTACTACCACATCATGTACCGCCCCAACTGGAACAGTGTCTTCGCCGGCTATTTACGCCAAAACTTCCACCGCGAGGAGCGAGTTCCTCACCCCCTCAGCTCCCTCATCCTCCACCGACTCACACCATCCACCATCTATGTCCTCTGCATCACATGCAAGAACTCTTACCCCTCCGGCAACCACTGCACCACCTTCCACACTCTGGACAAAACCCCCCTGGTTTTCGGCGGCTCTAAGCACGAACCTACCACCTCCATGTGGATGGTGAGCAGCCTGCTGCTCCTCTGCTTCATCGCTCTCCTGGCCTATGGCTGCCTGCAGTTCTGGTCTGCACGGTGCCACCGGGCTGCGAGGCTGAAGCATCCCAACACCAGCCCTGAAGAACTGGGTGAAGGGAGCAGCTCACCAGAGGGGCCACTGAACGACGGACTGAGAGAGGAGCTTCTGGAAGTCCCCATGACCACTGTGTTAATGAGGAGCTCCACTTTCATGAGGGAGAGTCCGTATAACTCCCCCCACTGCTTTTTTTCCTATAAAAACAGCGATGATAAAACGGCCATCTTGCCGCAGCACAGCCTTCAATGAGAGCAAAATACAAGGAGACCCTGCTTAGAGGTTTGGTTCGTGCTGCTCTTTCCCAGCTCTTGCCAACAGGACTGTCTGTGCGTCCACGGGGGCTGTTTGTCCCAGGGTAGAACATGAGGTGGGAGCATTGGTTGCAGGGAGAAGTATTTTTGTCAAGTGACAAAAATATTCTCATTTGCTGAGGGTTTTTTATAAAGAAACCAAGTCAGCTCTCTGGGAATGGCCAGGCTCGGCTGACTGTAGTATCATTAGGTAATGTGCATCAGTGCTGTAGGTTCAGTTTAGAGTCATCAATCAACGTGCACAAGAAATAAACTCCACTCAAGCAGTTTCACACTTGAGTGATCCTCCACTAGCATCACACCCCAAGCCCTCATAACGCCTGTATAAACAGTCATCGCAGCCTGACAAAAGAGCTTTTTGTCAGTATTAAGTAGTCTATATTTGCACACACAAGTATTTTAGTAATTCCCATTTTGAAGTACAAATGGGATTCCTGAAGTGGTACCTTCCTTGGGGAGGAGCACTGCTTTGGAGCTCCAACTTGCTCTCCTCTTTGTGCATTTAGATGGATGTGACTTGGTCTCAGTGCCAACACCAAGCACAGAGCAGTGTCAGCATCCCCTAACGTAGGCACATTACGGAGAAGAATGTGGGAAAACAACAGCAAAAGCACGCTGAATCCGCTTCTTGCATGGCTTTTTGGTTTCACACGGCAACGTGACCCTGCACATTTGCACCTGCCATTCTGTTAATGAACTAGTTCTCGCATTTCTTTCTTTCTAAATAAATACTTCCAACACCCACCCCTTCTGGCTGTTGTGGCTCATTTACTGACCTTGGATCCATAGAGGTAATACGGCTGAACATTGGCTGGCTTGTCCCGCTGGGGTTCTTGCGTGAACGGGATTGCTGTCCTCACAAACCTGCGGCAGGCACGGGAGACGGGGAGGAAAGCGCTCAGAGCCCGGTTAATTGTGCTGAGTGCATATATGGCACGGGCTGGGATGAACTGCAGTTGCAGACTAATTAGCAATTCAGCACCTGAGCTACATGAACTGGAATGCAAACTCCTACCCCAATCTATTGGTGGTGTAAACCACGTCAGTTTAACCTACAAAGGCAGGGTTTCTTCTCAATTGGGGCAGGCAAGAAACCCATATATGAGTAGCTACCACAGCTCTGCTGCTCAGTAAACCAACCCTCTAAACCAAACTAGCTCAGTTGCTTGCAATCACTGTCCAACTTTGTTGCTTGAATTTGTTACTAACATTTTCAAGGCCAAGGGGAGCTGGTGGGCTTTAACTTCATTTTAACTGTAACTGTTGCATCCCATAGGGAATGAAAACCTCACTGCAATGCATGTGAATTTTACGTGGCAGGTTTGACATTTTGGAAAGCAAAGCAGGGTCTCCAGGTGCCCCCTGCCTTGCTTTTTCTCCTCACCTGTTGGTGGATCCATTGTAGCAGTAGTTGGGTAGAAAGTCAAAGTTGAGCTCCCAGAAGACGTGGAGGGTGATGCGCCCATAGGGCGCGGAGACATTGTGGTTGGCCTCCCTGAACATGGCATCAAAGCTGTCCAAAGTCATGTGCTTGCACAGCAACCTGTGAGTCAGGCGATTTATTTCCAAGAGCCACTCCAGCTCCTGCAGCACATAAAGCAGCAGCAAATGCAACATATTACCAAGATGACGATAGAAACAGCTGATTTAATTGCCAGGGGAATGATTTTATAGCCACACCCACACAGAACTTTCCAGGTGAGGCTGTAGCAAATGCTAAAGACATCAGTTTAACTCAGTGGCCGAGGCCAATTGCACTTCTACTCAAGGGGTCCCGGTCCAGTATCTCCTAAACCTGCAGGAAACAAAATTAATTTGTTCCCCACTGAGCACTGGCTTGCTTTCACATCAGAATCCTTCAAAGGTGGAAACTGGTAATTTTACAGTACTTGACTCTGATGCTCCTGTAATGTATCAAAGGCAGCAAATCCTGTACACGCACAAACAATGTCTCAGCCACCTTCATCCAACAGGGGGAATTAAAGTCAAGATTTCCTTCTCCCAGATCACAGGACTCTCTTGTATGAGCTCTGCAAAATCTAACTGCTGACTGTCACCTTATGATTTACGCAGATACTTAATCGTCCCATAATAATGCAATTAAAGCTGCATAAATAGAAATAGTAGAGACTCAGCAGCATAAAGGAGGATACATGGCTGGCTGAAACCTACTGTAGGTGGAACCTGAAGCAGAAGACAGTTGACTGTGTATCCATAGCAGTGTATTATTCTCTCTATTCATACTCTCAGTCAATAACAGTTCTTACCACTATGGATGTCAGGTCCTCACTCTCAAAGCGGCTAATGGCCTGGTCTAACGATTTGTACATCGCTGCTGAGATACGCTGGGTAATGAGCCTGTTCAGGTCAATTGATCTACCCAGCAACTGGGAAAAGAAGGGAAGATATTTGCATGTTATATACAGATGGAGAAAAGGTACTTTTTTTTTTTAAACAGACATGAATTAAAACCAAATATCCAAGTCTGCTTAAATGTGAAAGTGGTGATGCAAACACCTCGGTTGAGTTCACCATGACTTAAGAGGGAAGGAGGGAAATGTGGAGCATAACTCATTTTTCCCTTGGGCCCCATGCCCTGAGTGCAGTGTGTCAGAAACAGGTTCAACCCTTCTCATTCCAGCACCGACCTTGATTGAGCCCAGCACTAGGATGCCAGCCACCAAGAAAAGGATAATAGACCAAGAGTTATGAGTACGGGAGTCTACTGCTTGCACTGTACCTGGACATGCCTCTGCTTGAGCAGTGTTTCATAGCGGTTGGATGGTGGGTATGGAATAATCACCCCATAATTCTTACATTCAGCCCGGAAACGTTTGTCCAATAAAACACTGAAAAAGGGAAGCAGTGTCAGGAAAAAAAGAAACATACGCTATCAGCTTCTCTCTGGATCTTTTCCAGAGTTGTTTTCATCCTTCTTTTCATCTTGCTCTGAATGCCAAGAAATTTCCACACAGTAATAACTGCTTTCACTACTAAATTACAGAGCAGCGGTTGTTATCTGGGGACTGCCATGCTGTTGTCCATAATTCTTAGCTTTTATGGCTAAAACATTCCAGAAGATAAAAGACTGTGCTGAAAGATATCACTAGAGCAAGGTACTGGTGTGCTCCCTCCTTGAAGATCTGCTGTGGGATCATTTGGTTGGTGACGGTGATTGCTCTCCTTCTCTAGGGCCAAATGTGACCTAGAGACAAAACTCCTTGCAGAGTTACACCGAAGACTTCATTCACCTTTGGGGACATGGGAGGAGGACTCTCATTAGAGTTCATCCATGTTCTTTAAATGGTTAGAAGGAAATGTCACGAAGGGCCTATCTCCGCACAAGGGAACAGTGATTCTGCAGAAGCCCTACAGTCAGCTGGTCTGATGTGTGACCTAAGATACTGAGTACCCTTCTGGCCATTACAAGTCCTGCTGCTTTACTAGGGTGAGGACAAGTGCATGTTCCTGCTTCTTAGAGATAGGAGGCTTCCACTCCTTATCTGCCTGGTACACAAACAGAAGTCAAGCAAGGACATGTCTTCAATGGGCTCGGTTTGCTTTTCTGCTGCTCTCACAAATTGTGCTCAGACAGCTACTTAGGATGCCAATTGTTATTTTTTCACGTTTAACCACGTCTCCTTGCCACCATTAATTCATTTTCCTCATCTACACTGGTCTGACATGGACAGCCAGCTCTGTGGGACAGGGATGATCTATTTTGTTATGTCTACCTGCAGCGGCTACTCCCTGAGGGGAACCTTTTGGGTAACAGCAATTTGGATGCAGCGCTATCATCACTCATCATCAGCAGTCAGGTTCTCCTACCTGCCAGCCATTGCTTTATAATAGGCAAAGATCTGATCTGCCAGCTTGTACACAAATTGATCAAAGCACAAATTCACCTGGGGGGAGAAAAAACAAGACACGGTGAGGGTGTCACCAGCACAGAGCAGCCCCTTCCTACGCATGTAAGATCAATACAACTCAACACAGAGCTCTAATTTAATACAAACACGTATGTCACACTATCTAAAAACCACACTGCAGTTCTCACATGCTAAAGGTAAGCAGAAAATTGCAGTTACGTTTCTCTCTTATAGTTTCTGCATGTTCTTACAGGTCCTGGTCCCCCATCCTCAATCATCCTTCCCTCTCAGGGATCTCCGGTTTGTCATTTTCCTCTGATGTCTCAACTCTCTGCCCATCAGACAGCCTCTTCCGTGCCTCCAGTGTTTGACAGCCTTTGGCTTCCGCTGTTCCCCATGAGTACAGCTGAGCTGAAGCCCTTAATCAGCAGAGCCTGTAAGCTCTCTGGAAATTTTGATCTTTTGAAAACTTCTCAGTCTGACGGGGTATTTTTTTCAGGAGATGCCTGTAACGAATTCACTGAACTGCTGGGTGGGGCTGTCAAACAGGGCAATGTGACCCCAATGAGCTCTTTCCATATAATAAAGATGAAGAGAACTTACTTCAGCTTCAATTTCATCGTATAGAAACTGCTTTTTGAACTTGGTCAAGGCATAGTATGCGCTGTCATTATAGAGGTCCAAGGGGTACAGTACGTACCTGAGGGCAAGAAGACAGATCATGTCTTAAATTAACTTTGGAGCATATCAGCATAAATGGCAGCCAGTGGATGTGCCCTGCTCGGTGCAAAAAATGGCTTTTCTCTGACTTCACTCCTATCACCTCCACTCACTCCAGCCCCTCAAATACTCCCTCTTGCTCCTTGTGTCCTGCTGGAAGCAGCTAGAACAGATCTGGATCTGAGCTAACTGTGACGTGTTCAATTAACACTTGTTCCTTCTCTGCCCTTAAAAAAACTTTTGTCCTGCCCTCACTCCACAGAGTGCTCTGACAATGGCCGTAAAATGGAAAACAAAGTTTTCCTAATGAGGAAGATATTATGAACATAATTATACTTGCATAACAGCAATTCCTCTCATCATTTATCACGTATATTAAAAAAAAGTGTTTAGACGCCTTAGCCAGGGCCCACATCCCTTTAGTTGCACGTGCTGTCTGACCGCTGCATGCAGATGACGATACCACCAAGTTGTGCCCACATCCGAATAGAGCAGTTGCCAACTGCTGGTTTATGATGCATAAGTGCCAGTGCCAGGAAGCCGCCCGTGTGCATCTGCTAATGAGGTATTCATACAGTACACATTCATGTGACAGCAAGTCAAGAAACATCTATTTTCCCTCCCACATCAAAAAGACTGTTCATCACCAGCCTACCCTACTCCACAACAAAATCCCAAGACTCAGCACATGCAGAGTCCCAGCACAGCCCATCGACTCTTACTCCATCATGGAGGGTTCTTTGGTTTCCAGAATATGGTCCGTGAGGATCCACGGCATGGACATTTCGATGGGGAACTGGATGCGGCGGCCCATGGTCAGCTCCAGGAAGAACTCCCGAAACCAGAGCTGGGACAGGTCACAGCACTGCTGCAGCGCTTCTGAAAGGCAGAGGAGATCCCCCCGGCGGGAGGGCACCCGTGTTACCCCCACGGGGATGGCAGCGAGGGAAGTGCACGAGAGGCAGCTGCTGCAGCCTCATATTGGACTGGTTTTGGGTATGGAACATTTTTCTAGGGTGTCTCTGTTTTTAAACCCAGACCATGTCCATGCTGCCTGAACACGATGTAATGGAAGAAGAAAGAAGGGATCATTCCTTTTGCTCTAGAGTTCCAGGGAGAACATTTCAATGGCTCAGAGTTACTCTGGAAGATTTCTTCTGTTCCCAGTGGCTCAGAAGTTTGTCTGGGACAGAAAGAAAACTCCAGTCCTAGAAAATAAACTACCACGTGTGGCTGTTTGCTATTGCTGACTCATTCCTATTCACATAATGGTTACTACCAAGAAACACGCCTGATTCAGGCAGAAGTAGGACATTTGGGAAAAATCAAGGAAAATCTTCTGCATAGGTCAATGAGGAGCAAAGCTGATCTACCTTTGCCTTTCTGAGCATGCAAGAGCTGGATTCAAGCCTCCCCCTGCCATAACCTCACCACTGATGTTGAGAAGGTGGGTGAAGAAGAAGGACTGCTTGTGGAACTCCTCAATGGCCAAGACTATTGGCCCATCCAAGCTGCTCCTCAGAGTCTTCTTTGAGCCACTCTTGTCTGCTATGAGGGACTCCAGCATGGTCCGCACCATGTAAAGCTTTGGAAGAAAGTTGACATGCAGTTACCTCTCTCCAGTGAGACACCACCACACACAGCCATGGTGCTCTGCAACAAAAAATAACACTTCTCCCAGGTGGCTACTACTCTCTGTTCCCATAAGCCACTATCTTTCTGAGCTAGAAATAACTACACTGCTAAAAAAGGAGGCTTTCGGAACTATACAACGAATTAGGCACCAAAGCAACATGTAACACACAACAGTGTGAAGACTTTGTGGAACAGACCACGGAAACAGCTGCTAATCCACAGGTTGGGAGACTCCTGTATGGCTGTAAGAACATTTATTCCCTACACAGGAGATGGACATTTACATACCTGCGTACTTGATGGTCCTACTGCTCGTCGTGGGACTTTAATATCAAATCCACCTTTAGGATCCTTCTCACCTCTCAGGCAAGGATCATTTGGAGGCTCTCGACCTCCCTCCCAGTCACAGATCGTCTTCCGAATTGCCTGAAGGACACTTGAGTGGGTGGGAGAGGGAAAGTAGTGCTTAAGCTTGATTCTACTTCAAGATGGAAATATTCACTGCTGTGCACATATGGGAGGAAAAGTATCTGAGGTGGGGACATACACTGTCGTTATTGGGGGAGTCATGCCCAAAAGTTACCTTGGAAAGAGCTGCTGGCCAAGGTATGTTGGCTGGTTGTATACCCTGAGGTGTATGCAGGGCCACATGCTTATATAGTACAAATGTGTTACACAAATAAATACATGGGCTTTGCATTACATTCAAGAAGGACAGACTGACCTGATCAGAACGTTCTTCTTCTTCCTGACCGCCTGCCTGAGCGGCTCTCGCAGGGTCACCTGGGCAAAGTCCTGCAGGGCTGCATAGATAGTGTTGCGGATGGCTTGGTTAAAGACACTCTCCATCCGGCCCATCAGCACTTGCAGACCTTTGATCATGGCAATTACCTGAAGCAAAAATTAAAAACAGATGTATTTGCTATTTTTACATTGTCTGAAGAGGTCCATAAATCCAACATTAAGAGAATTTGGGACTAAATTAATTCTACTCAAGTAACTTAGGTCCAGTAATTAGGCGGCTAATTTTTTTGATGTTAGCTGCTTTACAGATCACAACAAGCTCAGGAGAGCATTTACACCACCAGTTTCTTGCCAACGGCCCCTGTCCCTTGGCAGGCTCTGTTACCACTCCTGATCTCTTGATATCTTTAATAACACACAATCCCAGGAAACTGCACGTGCTCCACACGTGGGTACAGCTGCGTGGCTTGCACAGACCTGCATCCGCACCAAGGCACAGTCTTCCTTGTACAAGAGTACAGTGACAATTCCCAGGAGGGAGTGAGCCACAAAAACTAAGGCAATATTCAAACCACCTTAGACTGCGTAAGGCAAGATGAAGGTGCGAGGGCCTCCCACAGCCAGGCTCGGAAGACTACTCCCACTGTCCACAGACAGCCAGACTGAGAGCCGATGGGTCCTGGGGACTGGCTGAGGGTCTCTTGTGTTTGCACAGCACCTGCATGCAGCTCCTGATCTTGCTCCAGATCGCACTGCTCTGCAAGCCCACACTCTTTTTTTTCAGGAGCCCTGAACCCCCTTTTCACATCAGGAGAGGCTTAATACAGCAATATTAAGAAAACATAGGGATTCACCTTTGTCTTTCTCCAGCACACAAACACAGCGTAAGAAGAACAAGATCAGGAAAAGAGAGGAGTATTGCTCTCATCATGCACTGGTGCAGTGTTTCTATCCCAGTAGGAGCTCCTAAGAACTTATTTTGTCCCTTAGTTCTGGGCAAATTAAGGGCCACAGGGATATGGGAACCCTTAATCCCTTAACGTGGGCCACACAGATGAGGAGCTGGCTGAGTATGGTGAGATGCCCTTCCCTCCTCTTCCTCTGGCCTGAGGAACATGGACAGGAAACCAGCCCTGGCTGGTTCTTACTCCTGTGCAGTTGGCACCTACCTCCACAAAGGCAAACTTCTCTTCACTGGTGTAGTTGTACCGGGTGGCTCTCTCATACTCTTCTGCTGTTCCTGGGCAATCCTTGTTACAGAATTTATCTGTGGGATGAACCAGCTTCCAAGAATACTAGAAGATGGAAAGAGACACTGTCAGCATTGCCATGAGTAAGAAGCCAGGCTGGAAAGACTGAAGAGGGCCCTATGCCAGGAAAACAGTCCCTAGACATTACTACAGTTGTTTGACATTCCTTTGGGAGCAGAATTTGTGCTTCTTCTTGGCTCTATTATCACTCTACTGAATATTGTTTTTGTTTATTTGGGAGGTTGCCAGTCATATTAGGCTTTTGACAACCATGGACTTGTGTTGAGATGTAGTCGAAATTTTCCAAATTAAGAATTTCCATCATCATTCGAATTAGTTTTAGTTGCTCAAGACCCAGACTCATTCCAAACAGCTTTCAGTACTTAACCAAGGTGTTCAGGTTAGGACAACAGTCACCCAGTCTCCCTCCAACATTGGTGGGGACACCCCAGCACCTGCAAAGGGCAGTTCAGGTCCAGGGTGAGATGATCAAGCTCTCTTTCTCCATTTGGTACGGAGGGTGTTCAGGGCCGTTAGCTGCCTGATCTTAGCGTGTTTGTAAATGGCTTAAAGTTAGGTGGCATGAAAGGAAGCTCACCTTTCCACAGTCTTTGTTACATGCCATGTTAAAACATTCACGCTCACCTGGGAAGATGAGGACGTTACACGCTCACTGCTTCCATGGATGCACTCACCACTTCCATGACGTGGGCACTCCATTTGGACAGCAGCTGCAGTCCCCGTAAAGCGAGATCAAAGAGCTCCCTGTACTCTTCATCTGATTTCTGGCTGTCCAGTCCTGAGCCAGTGACCACCTGGAGAACATCACATCACATCACACCACGTTAGGGCTAGACTCAGCAACTTGCTGCAGAGGCTCCACTGAGCCAAACAGCAGCCACAGATCTCTCTCAAATCCCAGCTGAAATGACTTCCCTGTGACCTTACGATCAAGCTAAAATTGAGCAGTCCATACACTGTCCCTCAGGAAAAGGGGTATAACTTGGCAAGGCTCTCTTTACCCAGGCAGTCAATTTATTTCCTACAGAAAAATAAGTCCGACCTGTCACCTCAGAGCAAATAACTGACTGTTTTCATTTGACTTTCCCATTCCTTTTTGATGGTCTAATACTACTGAAATCCTTGAGAGTCCTTTACTGATTTAAAGTTCAAATAAGCACTTACAAATGCTAAAAAGAAAAGGGCTGAGCATGCTAACAATTCATTAAACTAACACTGATGAATGAGGATCGCACATTTGCCAAAAACAGTCACAATGGCATCAGAGAGGGCGCTGACATTCAGTAATGAAAAGAACAGAGATGCCCTCGTGAACCTTCCTCGAAGCCCTGACCAATAGCTCTGTGTAACAGAAAAGACCCATTTGCAAGTCATGGGTGTTCTGCCACCTGGCTGATAATAAACATTTAACTGCAAAATTTTTTCTGCTTATTTTAACAAAGCTGTGGCCAAAGAGCAGAAGCTGTTGCAGCAGATCTTCTGGTGCACATGATTTTGCACCTGCAGGGGCCTTTCATAACTTGCTTTTTTATTGCTGGATCAAAAAGTGGTTTGTTCCACTTGTGTCCTTCTTCCCTCCTCACTGTATGTCCTTGGCAGACTATACTCCTGCCACACTTGTCCTCTCCCAGCCTCGTCCATCTAACGAGCCTGATTACGGCGACTACCCGCTGAGCTTACCTCGCTGTTGCTGTAGCGAGCGAGCTCTGAGATGAAGCGGATGTGGTCATCTCGGATCTGGACCATCTGCTCACAGATGTTGTACTGGGGACTTATGCTGCTCTGAGTGCACGTCCACCTGGGCAAAAAAGCAAGGGTTTCAAGGACAGGACACAGGGCTCCACTCAGACACCCCCAGGGACAAAGCCTTGTGCTCAACTGCTCTCTTCACTTCAACACGCTCAAGAGATGCCACCTTCAGGGCAAATGTCAGCCTGTGTCATCTCTCTCATGACCCCTGGTATGTGGAGTTTTCCAGAGGTGGTCTCACACAGCATGATGGGGTCACTTGCCTCACCTTTGAGCCTGAACATCTCTGCTCCATCCACCCTGAAGGCTGCTCTCCATGTTGGGCTCACCTACGCCCATGGGCAGAGATGGCTATTTCCCAGGCCACTGTTGGGCAAGCTTTCAGGGAAGGACGAACTGCAAAGACCCAGCATCGTTTGCATCCTTGCTGCTAAACCTAAGGATAATCATCCCCTTAGAGGTCATCCCTCCAGGTCTGAAACGGCTGGGTCATGCTGCCTTCTCCTGCAAGGAAACACTCTGCAAGGGGCCAGCAAGGGAATATCCCTCCCACTCTGTTTTTGGTTCTGGCTCACACTATCAGCTCAGCGAACAACCCTGAGTATAAATGCAGAGCAGAATATGATTAAATGAACTAGATTTTCATTTGCCTTGAGCCACACGTACTGTGTAACAGTGTAATGACGTCCTAAAAGAAGGCAGCGCTCCCCTTCCAAAGGCACAGTCATATGAAGAAATGGTGCAAATCAGGTCTATTTAATTTAACATCTCCTTTTTCCTCATTCTGTATTAGCCACAGATGTAGAGCCAGAATGGCTCCACCAAAATGCTTTGTGCAAGCAAATGTCTGTCAGTGAGACTCACGTCTTACTCTGTCATCACAATGTAAATGTTCAGATCTTGGTTTTTTTCCTCCTAAATAATTGTCCATCTTAAGATAGATAGTCATCTTTTCCAATCTAGACTGGCTGTACAAAAGGAAGGTGAGAAACCTGCCTCTGATATGGACATAGACATGAAGACATATTCCTACAGTTAACTGTGAGGCACCTGCTGCCAATATTTGTGGTGGTGGAAGGTCCTGGAAGTGCTGGACCATGTCATCCCTTGTGAAATCCATCCTCCCACAGTCCCATTGCTCGACTCTTACCCGTTCCAATGTCCTGTGCTCCCCACCGGACAATCGGCAGGTTAGCAGGAATGGCCAGGGCTGTACCAGCCCTCCCTGCCACACACAACCTAGTCCACAGTGCAGAAACAAAGCGCCATGCAGGAAAAACACCAATTAATTCCACTTTCATGGAGACAGGGAGGGAAAGAAAGTGACAAAAACAATATTAGTAAGAAATGGGGATTATATGGAACCACCTTGGCAGAGTTAGTGTTGGGAATCCCATGCAATTTGCTGGGAAAGCAAGTGAGTGAGGAAGAAACGTTGGTTAGTAAGGTACGGCACACAGACCTGGTAAGACAGATTTCAAGACAGACATTAAAACTGTGCACAGGTAAACAGCCCGTGAGCTACCTTGGTTTTGAGATGAGAAAATGAATGTAGCTGACACATGTTTCGTTGAAATGTGCTTTCTGAATGATTTGGGATAAAAAGGTGCAAATTTTTAGACAATTTTTTCCTTTTAAATTGAGTTTTCAAAAATATTCTTTAAATTTAATTTTGTAGATTTTTTTTTTCGTTTTTTTTCCATTTTAATTGAAAACCTTTTGCCCAGGAAGTTTTGCCACGTTGTTTTCAAATTTCTCGTGAACAATTAATCGGCACTTTTCAACCAGCCTTTGGGAGGGCAAGGGAGGGCCGTTCCTGGGTGAGCCACGTGGTGGGCAGAAAAGCCGGCCCCTCCGGGGTGGAAGGGGACGAGCAAACAGAAGCGGAGAGATGAGACTGCAGGTTAGTTAGTTCCTGTCCTGCTGAAGAGACAGCTCGGCTAGGCTGCTTCTTGCAGACATGGGAGAAACCTGACTTCCACGCGATATGGTCCTACGGGTGAAAGGCCACTCACTGGTGAAAGCCAGGCTGCCATCAGCCATTACAGCCAGACACAGCTCAGACGGGCTTTGCTTACGTGCGGTTGCAAACGCCATTCCAAGGATATCCAAACCTAACACCAATTATTCTAGCAATAACTGAGCGTGATGCAAAGCTACAAAGACAAGTGGGGCCTCGCACATGCCTGGTGTGATCTGAAACAACATCTGCAAATTCATCTGATGGGAGCAGCAAACTGCCTGTGAACCCAGGCTGAGACGCAGTGCTTTACACCGCTACACCACTCCTGAGCTCTCCCATAAAGACTCCATTTCTGCCTTTCTCCCACAATATTCATTCATTTCCAGTGCATCTGAGCCCCCGGTTCAACCCTCATTCCTGCTGCCCTTCTTCACGAAACCTGCCTGAGCTAGAGGATACACCCTGACTACTGCAAAGAGATCCACTGCTGTGTTCATGTTCTGGAGGATTTTGTCCCTGAGATGAAAAATGTGGATTAAAATCTCTCCAGAGCAGGGACACGCTGCTCGCACTCATACACCTCCGGGCGTGCACACCTCGCAAGCACTCAGCGGCTGCCCCGAACCGCACGCCAGCCGCCTTTCCTTCCTCCTGCCTCGCTGCCGGCCACCGAGCGCCCTCCTAGCCCTTGCCAGCGGGAGCAGACGTACAGGCATGCCCACTCCCCTGCCTGCACACAGGGGTATGGTTACATGTAAGTTCAGAGCTGGCTGCACACGCACGCACTCAAGGGCCGGCGAGGACATCTTCCCATGCAGGGACAGGGAGGTACACACGTGCACACAGAGCTGGCACGCCGGGACTCACACCTCACAGGGACACACACGGGTACCCGTGCACAGACCTCACACACGCCGGAGAGTTGCAGCTCCCACAGCTTTCGGGACACACACAGAAGCCAAGAGACATTATGGCAGGCACTCACTTGGATTTGTTCTCCTCATAGTGAGCACTGGTCTTAATGTATCTGGCCAGTTCTATCTGCATATCGCCGAATAAAGGAACCACCTGCAGCTGCTGGAAAAGAAAACAAAAGGTGATTGAAACACGGCAGAGAGAGAGCCCGTGGTCCCAGCACAACACAAGGGATTACGAAACGGCATCCTGTGTCTCTGAAGCTATGGAAAGTGTCAGGCTGTTTAAAGCAAGGTGCAAACCTGGACCCAGGGTCTTTTCACACCTAGGAAGCAACCAAGAATGATCACAAGGCTTTTTGTGCGAGGAAAATCACCCCCTGCGAGTGCTCTGGAGCCCTGGACTTGCCAATACCGGGCTGGTTATGGCCAGAATGGTTCAGTGCTGTAACTGGCCAGAGGAAAGGCTCTTTTTACAATAAAAAGAGAAGCGCGTATTCCTGAGCAGGGCTTATTGCCTCCCACCATAATCATCCAAGAGAACAGAGGGATGAAAAGCCAGCACGTTGGCATTTTGGCAGCAAGTTGCTGCGGCTCCCTTCAGAGGGGTGCTGTAGGCTGCTTTGCTGCCTGGACTCCCAGGGATGTGGCATCTTACCCCAGGGACTCAGACTGTACTTTGGCACTGCAGCTGCTTGTGATGTGTCTTAAAACTTCTCCACAAAGAGAAAGACACAGGCAATATAACATGGCTTTGCTCGCCCTTTACATCTCAGGAGGATTTGGATGGGAAATAAATTCAAAGTGCACTGAACGTACCTCAAGCTCAGACAGGTCCCTGCTTCACTAAGCTTTCAGCTGCAAACAAAATTCAACCAAGAGCTACCAACATTTCTTCAATAAAATATGAATCTTCAACTTCACCCAGCTACAAAAGCCTTGCCCCAAAATTCAGGGAAGATGGTGGCAAATTCCCTGTCCTATTATCACATGCTTCTCTTCTCAGGCTGACTTGTGTGGAGGATGTGTAATGCTGTCATCAGGGATTCCCTGTGGCGCTTTCATAAAAGGTTTAAACGAAGGGGTAGTTCATTTTCACTACTCAAATTCCTGGTCAATCCACTAGAAATTTAATCAGAAGGCAATAAGCAGATGTAGTAAGAGGAGTAGTTGGCCTTTTCTTATTGAGATCTGATAGTCTGGAGTGGTACTTAACTGATTAGGAGAAGTGCAAATGGACAAAAAGCTGGAAAGGAGAAAGTTATTCCATGCAATGGAAGATATTTTACCTGATTCTCTGATGGCCCACAGGACTTTGCAATGAACAGCAAATCTGTTTGAATGCACCTAGATGACCAAACTCTACAGATTACACTGAGGGCTTGATTTAAACTGAGATTCAGTTGAATTAGCAAAGCTGAACCAGGGAAAACTCGGAAGACTCTGAGGGATGGCATGATAAATCACCTTAGCAGAGCTGCAGTCCTCAGCAGTCTCCCCAGTGACTGGAGGGTATTCAACCACCTCATTATTGCCCCGTCCGTGAGGTTATGGTGTCTGTCCGTAGTCCCCTATGCGGGCATTTCAGCCCTGCTCTCAGAGCTGTCTCCAGGAGATGATGCAAATTGGGGTAGACAGGTCCCCACTCGCTCAGGGTGAGGATGCAGCAGCTGGGACACCAACCTTTCATGAAACCAGCTATCTGGGCTCGCCCGTTCCCTCCCCTTGCACAGACCCAGCGCATCATCTATAAACCGCAAGTCGGGGCAATAAGCAGGGAGGCATTCTCTACCCTCTGACCACAACCGACCTCTTCTTTCAGGCTCCTCAGCAGCTCTCTGGGTAAAGCGGCAGGGAGAATCCACTCTGCTGAAAGAGTGATGGGGAAGAAGCACTCTGTGCCCCCCCGCCAATCATCATCTTCTCATTTTCCCTGATGTAGAGCAAATGTTGGTAACAAAAACTAATCTTTCCATCTCAGGGAAAGATTAATACAGTGGAGGCAAAAGGACTCTGGAAGGCCTGCTCAAGCTCAGTAGGTCTAAAAGAAAACTAATTGCTCCATCTGGGAAGTTATTCTGCTATCTTCCTGCTATACTGTTATTCTTTGCTGCCAATACATTTGTCCTTTGCCAGATCCCACCATGCCTCCTAGAGCTGACCTGCCCCAACCCTGAAATGCCTCCTAGACCCAGCCTGTGCGCAGAAGCAATGCGAAGGAGGTGTCATTTCCCCCTGCGAATGCTGCAGGCGGTGCTATGCGGGGTCTCAGCTCCCCTCTCCATCTGCCGCTGGTGGCCGGTGGCTCACACACACCAGATTTTGGGGGAAGCAACAGGGTTATCCCAAATCTTTCTCATGCTGAGTGGCCCAGGGGCAACGCAGCCTGGCCTCCAGCTACGGACCAGCCCATGGCTGGACTCAACTGCACGTGTGCATGGGCAGAGGGAGGCTGCATGGCTGCTTCCCACCATGTCACTGGGAGCATCCAGTTCTTGCGGGCCTTTCCCCAAAACCCAGATCTCAGATAAGACAAAAATGGTTCCTCAAACCACCGGGTGAGCCCTTTGAGGAACTTGCTGAGTACCTCCAAGTCCCAGCTGACACAAGCTCCCCAAGAAGCTTTTTCTCTCCTACAGGGAGCACAGTTTATACACGAAATAAGACTGCCAGATCACATGTTGGCTGGCCAGCTGTGTCCCCTGTTCCTCAGCTCAGCAGCTCGTTGAGGGAAAGGGAGTGCAACCATCACCCGCACAGACCTCAGCATACCAGCCAGGTTTGCTGGTGGCCTGAAATCACAGTGTTCCTCAGGAGACCGCAAACCTGCCTCAGAAATGTGCAAAGAGATAGAAGCGATGTCAGTCTGGCACACCCTTCCCTCATCCACAGAACAGATAGCCCACACGCCGTCCCCATCCTTTGCCCCTCGGCAGGAAGCAGGCAGAGCCGCAGCGGCAGCCGGCTGCCCAGCGAGGGCATGCAGGGTCCTCAGCTCCCACTGGCTTCCCAGCTCCAGCGCCACGGGAGTAGAACCAGCCCCAGGCACTGCTCACCCATCCACAGCCTTGCTGCCACCAAGGGCCGGCATCGCCCGTCTCACCCACGCTGCAGCTCTGTGCCCATGCACTTTCACAGCAATCCCATTCCTCATCCTTTGGCCTAGATAATTTCTTGACCCTTTGGGTTTTTTGGACCTGTAAATGATTCCTGCAGTTTGTTTTTTGCTGGCAGCATGTGCAATGGTATGGGTCACTAATTCATTGGTCTGCAATAAACTCCAGCCTCACCCAGACAGGTCACTGACCTTGAAGAATTTGTCTATTTTGCTAAGGTTGATTCTCTTCTTGGCATCCAACTTGTAAATGTTGCTGACATTCCCATCCATGAGATACAGGCCAAACCCCATCACCTGGAGAAGACAGAAAGGCTAGGTTTCATTAGCGTGAAGTCAGCAGCACAAGTCAAAGACAGTTCTCCATCACTTAGCATGAGGAAAGACCATTTCAGGTTCCTGTACTACCTGACACTCATGAGAAGACTGTATAAAATGTGCACATATCTGCAAGGTTGTACATGGTAGACAGAGGACACACGATGGATTGCTTCTGTTTTCTGTGCAAAAACACGATGCTCACTTTGGTAATTTGTTCCTCCTCTCTCCCATATAACAACAACCCAAAAGTCTTCTCCACCCAAAGGCAAACATTTACTCCTGGAGAAGAACTGAAAACATTTAAAATATTCTCCTGGGTTGATTTTTTCCCTTTAATTCAGTACAAATCATTACAGATATTCCAACTACCCACATTATCCTTCAAAGAACCTTAGCTGACTCATACTGTGGTAATGAAGTTCTTATGGTAATAGTGACTGCAATTACTGTAATAACTGACTGACAGTAAGGACAAATATACAAAACAAGCAGATACTTTGGCATGTTCATCTTGAGGGCTCTTTAGAGTCGGGAAACCAAACATGGAAGGATCTTCGTTCTGCAGGGAATTATTGCTGGGAATGGGCATCAAGAAGAAAATTCAGGGTTGCAAAGTTGGTGGTGATTTTTGCATGTCCTATACAGTTACCCAGGTCAAGCCCATGATCCCGCACATCCGTGCACAACACAAAAACCCCTTCCAGCCCTGGAGAGCACAGGTCACCCACCAGTGGTCTTGTCCACCAGCTGGAGACCACCACCACGCATGTGCTTAGTCCCAGGCAGGCAGAGCTGCTGACAACCTTGGGAAAGATTGGGGGAAAAGATAGAGATGGGGAAGAGCAGAGGAAAGGGAGAGAGGAAGGAAGATTTTTAGATGGGAATATGGGAGAAGGCCACAAAGGACAGCAGAGAAATGATGGGAGAACGTCCAAGTTACAGCAGGAACAGAGGCAGCTCACGGCAGTGCCCAGCAGAGGTGCCACTTCAGAGCACTGGGGGGGGACATCTCCGACCCACGGCCACATCCAGTCTGTTCAGCTAAAAAGAAGAGGTGAAAGGGGAGAAAATGGGGGGATTGAGGTATTGCAGTAGAAGACACAAAGTAACAAAGATCAGAAGGGAAGCAGGAAGAGGAGGAAGGCAGCTTTGATGCTGCATGCAGAGAGCCTTCCCACCTCATAGCAACTCGTGTGTCCAGAGGACGCTGGCTCTGCAGAGAAGGGATGCGTGTAAACCCAAAGGAGCAAAAAATAAAGAAAATGAAGAGAAACATTGTCCTGCGAGGAAATTTCATTTTACTAAAACAAAAGTGAAACTACGCAAGCACCCAGCCCCAGAAGCATGGCCGAATCTCACCTTTAAGAGCATGTGTTTCTCACTGGGAGTGAGATACATCTTGTTTTCATAGTAATCCACGCAGATGTTGACAATATCAGCCAGCAATTCCTCATAGCCAGGGATAACCTCTAGCTGTTGGTGCAGACACTGAAACATCAACAGGGGCCACATTATCCACATGGACAGAGGAACAGCAGAAACCAGGGGAGAAACATATTTGAAGGATTAAGAGTAGAATGATAAGAGGTTTCTCCAAACCTTGTCTGTGTGCTTTTCTTAAGTTATCAGCAGAAGACTGACCTCATGGTACCACCTGTAAGGAACAACCTTCCTTCTGCAGGATAGCTCTCCCCTTCAGGCTGATCACAACAGCCAAAAATCAGACAGTGAGATGTAAAGAATGATGCCTCAGAAGCAGACTTGCTGACTCTCTCCTGTCTCTGTGCAATATTTTACCTAATTAGCAGAAGCTATAGAGCCTGTGGAGTGTGGAGGGCCATGGGGTCTGATCTGCAGTCCCCATGCAATTGCAGAGATGGACTGGATGGATTTCCCAGGAAAACAGGGGAAGAGGTTCTGGCAGAACCTCCCCCTCCAAGAGCTCTTCTTGCATCTTTTAGACCTTCATCTTTGTCTTGACATAGAGACCTTCAAAGCCACCCAGGATGACCCATGAGAAGGAGATACTGCTAGAATTACACAGCCTGACCAAAAGACTGTCAGAGCCAGTGGCAATGACCCAACAGCTATTGCCACAGTCTGGTCTGAAGTGCTGCCAGCCTTGGCGAGATCATTGCCTCTCTCTGCTCATGGAAAGGTTAAGTGGTTCAGAGAAAAGAGACCTGCCTGTGTGATGCGGTTGTGGTTTGCCAGGAACATGGAGAGGTTCTGGGACTCCTGGATGGACTGGGGGTCTGCCATCTTCCGCAGAAACTGGGCAGCTCTGGAAGGGAGAAATCCAGCGTCACCAAGGATCACTCACCCAATGTGAGACTCTCACCACCCATCTTCCCTGTTTGACCTGCAGCTGCAATGCAGGACCCTCAGACCCCCCTGCAGTACAACTCTGCTCTTTCCTCGTTTTACCAAGAGGGAACCGAAACACAACAGGGCTCAGCGATTTGCCTAAACTCACAAAAAGAGCCTACGACAGCGCAGAAACCCAACCTCCAGCCTCCTGATGTCCACCTGACCTCACTGCTGGGCAGACCAGGCGCTCCCTTGCAGACCAGGTACAGTCCTGTCCCCACTCCCGCTGCTTCGCCCCCTCTCACCTTTTGTAGGCAGAATGGTCATTTTTGACACTGCACTTCATGTTCTTCAGCTCATCCAGGACGGCGAACATGTTAATGAACTTGCCCAGTGTGAGGAGATAGGCCTCGGAGACAAAGTCCTTCCTCCGCTCAGCGTGGCACAGGCGCTTCACCTCGCTGCAGAACCGCTCGATAGCCTTGCGCTGGAAGGCAGCAGGACAGGGTCATCCCAGCAGTGGCTCATGCATGGTCATCGCACCACCACTGGGACCACCCTCCACCCACCCACCACCTCCTTCCTTTAACAAAAGCATTTTTCTGCTGGGCATGGAGCCTCCAGGGTCCCCCTCCACCGTCACCATGAAACGAAGCAGCGTTACAAACCACTGCAGACAAACATCCTCAGTGCTGGAGGGGAGAAGGGGGCTCAAACTCTCTATTTGCGCCTGCTCCAAGTGCGGCGTGTTCTGCAAAATCAGGCTTCAGTTTTTTAGGTGGGGCATAAACACCTCATAGGACATAAAACCTAAAAATGATGGTGAAACCCAGCTGCAGCCAGTTATAAACGCAGGTGGTGATGGGGAGAGGTCCCTGGAGCCCACAGCAGTTCTGTGTTTGCCATGTGGTTGTTGCTCTGTTGGGATCTAGGTGTGTTATTTTGTCAAGTGCCTCAAGTGTAGCAACTGCTAAATTTAAGCTTTGGTGCTCTTTGCCAGCTGACCCCCAAGTTCAGGGGACTCTGAGCGCATCCCTGTTCCTGCTGGTGCAGCAGGAGGGTGTCCATCTGCATGGCTGCATCCCACCCCAGGCACCAGCTGCACCACCAGCCCTCAGCTCTTCCTGGCTTTGCTTCAGAGGGAAGAGCAGAAGAGCGAGCTGTGCTGGCGCCGGCGGAGAAACAGCTCTTCACATCCACCAGCCAACACCCCAGAAAAACAGGAGCCTGTGCCACCCATTAGCTCCACGTAGTGGGGGCTCTGGTCCTCCATGAACTTCAAGGGCTGAGATGTGCTCATTCCCAACTTGTATACAAGATTTCAGGGCTGAGCAAGGGACACACAGATTTTCCTTCAGACAGGTCTCAGGGATCTGCTGGTGGCTGCAAGGAAGAGACCTATCAGGGGGCTCAGGGGCTTTCCAAGCTGGCCTGGCAAGGATAGCACAGCCTGGCTTAGGATAAGTTAACAGCAAAGTAATACATTATTTTTGCCTCTCTCCTTGACCACTTACCTGAAAATACATGAACTTCATAAGCTTGGTGACTTCTGGCTCCAGGACTTCCACCGTCTTCTCATAAATCTCCACTCGGTTTGGCTGTTCGTTACATTTCACCTGCGTTGCAAAGACAAACCATCCTTGTCAGCATTTGAGTTTCTAACACAGCTGTGGACTGCAACGGCCACCATCTTCTGCTTGTTTCACAGTAAATCCTGTCCCCATCTGAGGACAACGGAGGGACCCGAGAGGGAGCTTGTTCTCAAGGCAATAGGTGACAGCAGAAGGGGCTATTTCTCAAATGTGAAATTGTCTCCATGCATTATAAACAGGCACAGTCCTGACTCAGAAATAAAAGTCTTCTAATGCATTTGTCTGAGGTAGAACACATGCAATATGGAGTCAGGACTGGCTACACAATGTGGGAATGTTATGTCATAAAGTTATCTGAGACTTTGTATTGCAAAGTCCCATGGACACACACAGCACCAGGCTATGGCTCTGCTGTAGCCTCGCTGGGATAATTTTGGTTCTGCTGTCGACCCATTAAAAATCACTGGGCTTGTATGCGGCTAGCAGCAATGAAGTGAGTCACCTTCACTGGAATCCTAGGAAGCTAAATTTAAGGACTTACTCAGTTGTCATCCATCTCATTTCCAAACAGTTACTTGGAGTCATTACCAAACTTTTAGGGAAAACCCCAACTGCCCAAGGCAATGCATCCTGCTGTCCTCTGGTTTTGTTTCCAGTTGTTGCTGACACAAGGCTGTGATGGGGCTGACAGCTCTGGTGCAAATTTAGTAGCCCAGCAGCTGATGCACAGGGCGCAAGGGGACAAATCAGCCAGCCTCACATGTGGGAAGATGCAAAAGTAGCTTTGCCTTCTCTGTAGTGGGGAATCTAACGTCCCTGCCCTGGTGTTTCATAGTGCAGTCAGGCAATATTGATGGCCACGAGGATGCAGCTCGCGGTAGGGAGGAGTGGTGCACATTTAGGTGCAGGCTCTGTCCTTCACCTGTAAAACCACTGTCTCTGATGTAGCACAGGGAGATGTACATGACCAAGCAGCCAGTTCTTAGCAGGGGGGCTGAGAACAGGAACCCCCGGCTGCAGCCATGTGCCCTATGGCAAAGCACAGGGCTCATTGCAAGATCAAATCTGGTGAATCTGTAAATGAACCTTCTGCCGTGGCGGTGTCTGCTCCTCCGTCACATGCGGCACTGCCTGCAGCCCCAGGGGGGAGGACGGGGCAGAGAGCAGGGACCCCCCAAGCTGCACTCGGAGAGGCACAAACATCGCAGGGGCGACCGGGATGGGAGGACACTAAAATGCCAAAACAGATTATCTGTAGCACTGTTTTGCCATCAGCTCAGCCACAGCCTGCCTTCTGTTAGCATAGCCAGGAGAGGCAATAGCAGCACAGCATCAAATATAAATGGGAGATAAGCAAATATCCAATCAGCAGCAGAAATCTCCCCATGGCTGGGTCTCATGAGACCATCAGCAGAGTATAACCCGAGGGGAACTGAGGTTTGACCTCTCCCGGGGAATCACAAACATGGGCATTGCCAGCCATGTGGAAATAGTTTTTCCTGGCTCCACGGAAGCGCTGCAAACCCTTTTATCCATAGGGTTAATGGAAGTGCACTGCACACGCCCCAGCGCGTTGTCAGTCAGCATTTTTGCAGTGATCCAGCACGTGTTCACATTGCAGAAGACAAGCTCTGAGCTGGAGTCTGAATCACAATCAGTGGGCCATGTGGGCAACCTTACTCATGTCTGTAGGTGTTTGCAGGATGAAGCCACCAAAATTCAGGTTGGAGAGAGAACTAGAAAACAGTTGAAGCAGAACTAGCAGTAGAGGAGGAGAATGATTAAATGTGGGGGGAGATCAGGATCCTCAGGTATATCAGCAGCAAAAAAGGGCATTTGGGGAAATGTTTCTGGCATATCGAAGTGCTCCTTCATGCATCCTCACACAACACCTACAATTCTGGGGCTCCCGTGGGAGCAGAGAGCGCACCCCAGAGTCTGGGCAGCAGTCTGGGATGCTAAAACCTGCCCCAGCTGCCTCATCTGCTCTGTGCAAGTCAGGGAGACCCTGAGTCTGCCACATCTTGAGAGGACCTGCTGTTTTCATCCCAGGCTGCCTGGGCTCCCTTCTTCACACAATCCAAGAGTCCCACTTGGCACTGGGGCAATTTTTAACTGAAGCTGAAGTTCCTGATACCATGTAAGGGTATGATACCATACAATGGTATCAGGAAAGTGTGATATAAACCATATCTGATGATTTTACTCTCAACTTCCAAAAACTAACTGCCTTTGCCTGAAGCAAACTCCATCTCCCCACAACATGAGAGAGAAAAATATTCAAGCGGTGCACCAGGAAGGAAATAACCACACTGCTTTAATTAAAGCAAAGGCTACCCATTCTCCAGACAGAGAAGTGGATAAAGACCCAAGTGACAAAACACAGCACTATCCCAAGTACCGTGCTGGACCAGAGCTGTGCTCAGCTAAGTCCTGTTAGCAGCTGTAGGACAAACAAGCTGGTCCTGCGGGGATGAAATAACTTCAGGTGCGACTGCTTTGGGGAGCACGGGAGGGGCTCATGAAACCAGGAAATGTATATAAGGCAGTCAGCTTGTGGTGAGTGTGACTGAGCTGAGAGGCACTGTTAGGAGGTGTCAGGGATGAAGCCTTCATATACATGAAGGTGCAGAGCACATGACCTTTGCTAGGGCAGCAGTATAGATCTGCTTCTGAAATGGCTACCAGCTGCTGAGATGGGTGGTTGAGGCTTTGGTGGGGAGAAGACAATTTGAAGAGTCAGTGGTCTCTCTTTTCAACCGTTCTATCTGCTTCAGTATCCTCTGCTTTTTTGTTCTTCTGTCTCTGGTCCAAACTAACCCATGCCGAAGAGAAAACCAACGAGGTGCTCTGGGAACACCCCTGCCTGGGAGGAGCTTGAGTACCTGGGGGATGGCTCGTGAGCAGCTCCTCCACGTGTAAAGCATCACGGCATACTCGTGGCCTTCTTCCAGCATTTCATTCTGAAAGACAGAGAGGCGTTGCTGAGGCAGGGTACGCACCAAAGGCTTGGCAGTGCTGGGGCAGTGCCTGGGGGACTCACCATGCTGGAGTGCACCGTCGCCTGCTCAATGTACCTGGCAATGCCGGTCACAAAGGCATTTCTGTCTTCAAAGTTTGTGTCAAAATTAGCCTATGGGTGAAATGGAGAGGTGAGGATTAAAATACAGCTAGTTGTTTGCTCACCTGATACAGTCTGGCATGGCGTGTGTTGGCAAAAAGCAGAATCAGTAGGGCTCCTGGGGCATGGGAGCAGCTTATGAACAATTTGAGGTCTGCACCTCTAGGTCTGAAGTAGATTTGTACGTGCAGCCTGAGATGCTTCTGAATCACGCATGTTCATTAGAGGAAATCCTGCAGATTATATGTATGGAAATATGGCAATCAAGACTGCTAAACCCTTGTAAAATCAAGCCAAACCAGGTGGGGGTCAGTTACAGGGAACTGCAGCCACAGGAGAGAGCAAACCTACAGCAATTATTCTAAGGATTTTAGCTCGGTAACTCAAAGACAGATGCAGCCTCATTAATTTCTATTTGTGCCCTGGCTGCTAGGGGAAGACCACATCCTGTCAGCAGGAATTCCAAAGAATAAACACACAGAAAGGGCAGGGAATGAGATGTCTGGAAAACATAAATATGAAAGTCAGCACTCATTCAGATGCTATTATCAGTGCTAGTGTTCCTCTTGCAAGCAGATGCTTTGGGATGAACAGTTGTTTTGGAAGTTGAGCTACTGCTTTGGGTTGGGACAGGGGAGCAAGAAAGTGCAGAGCAGGGCAGGGGATGAAAAAGCAGCTCCTCAGCCTCTCTGCACTGACTGCACGTTCACACGCTCTGTGCTCGGGTAATTTCCTCCGCGAAGGCTGGCTGGTGGTACCTGCTGGAGGGCAGAGCGTACAGCAGTCCCAGATGCCCAGAGCTGCTCCTTGCAATGACATTATCGTTGCAGTGACCGCGCTCACCTCAATAACTGATTTCCTGAGTAGGAAAGCCAGGAGCACAGACCCGTGGCCACAGGACTGCTCTTCTTAGTGCCTCCAGGACGTTGCATGTGACACGAAAAGCTGAGGCTGCATATGCATTTCTGGCTAGCAGGGGAGAGGGCTACATGCAAACCAAGTACGATGAGGAAACAGGCTTGGCCAATATGTCTAGATCCAGTTTAGATGAGGTTTTTTAGGCCCAGTGGTGTGCACACACTTGTGGCCCTGAAAGGAGGCTGTGCCATAAGGCTGGACCCTGAGCCCCTCACAGGACACAAGCCAGCAAAGAGTAAAAATGATTTAAAGAAGAGATAAGCAAAAATGATATGAAGATTTGCCAGAGAGAGTTGAAATTTGAACAGCCCAGAACTACCTTTGGGTCTGATAACCCGTAGAGATACTAATGCTACTGAATGAGCCCGCAGTCTGACCTGCTGAAAGAGATACTGTAATTTCAGACCCCGGCGTACATGGCACGGCAATCACTGTACGGGTGTATTTATACACTGCCATGGGTAAGTCATGAATTCAGGAGCGGCAGGATGGAGAAAGTAACCCCATATTATATTTAACCCTGGGTGTGTGCTATAGGGCAGGGTGTGGTGCAGTGGCCAAGCAGCCGAGGCATCCTGCTGCGGATCCAAAAGCAGGAGTTTGAGCCCTGCCCTGGGCTCATGCCAGGCTTTGCTTGGTCAGTGCAGCTGCAGCTAAATCTGTGGTTGTTCAAGGCAGAGAAGCGACTGTAGCGACTGCCCTCCCTTGCATGCCATCAGCTCCCCAGACCGGCAGCTCCAGCTGTGCTAGCGGCACGGGCCGGCCAAAGTCAGGCAGAACTTTGGTTTTGACCTACTTAGATGCGTGCACTACCATAAAAAGGAAGCACAGAAATATGCGCATAATAAAACATTGCTGAGAACTTTCTGCTGTTATCACAAATCTTATCTCCTGCTTCTTACCCGTTCATGCACTCTGGTCCTCATTTTTTAACTTCCCTATGTCTTGCTCAGCCTTAAAGATCCCTTTCACCAATCTCTAGCGTTTTCCTTTCAAAGCCTTTGGGAACAGATTTGTGGCTAGATCGGTTCTGAACATTTCCTTAAACATGGTGAAACCAGGATGTTTTCAGCTAGTTCTCACAGCACCATGTGCCGCTGTGCTTTGCATGAGCTACCGGAACAACCCTCCCTGCCCCGCCACCTCTGGGAGCTGAAGGTACCTGGTACATGATGGAGGATGGAGGCGGTTCGATGCATGGCTGCTGGTCTGGAAGAGGCAGCTCCTCCAGTAAGTCCACGTTGGACAAGGCATCCTCTAGTGTGACGTGAGTGGTCATGGTTCCGGATGTTCAGTTTCCACGCTAAATCCGAAGAAAAAGAGAGGGTGATAGACAGACAGACAGCAGCCAGAAGACTGAGCAGGAAAGCAGCACAGGACAAAACTGGAATCACGACTGGCTGGCACTGCAGGAGACATGATCCCAGTTTATCTCGTTTTCCTTTTCTTGTGTATTTAACCTACATCTCTATGTCATCTCTCCTTCCGTGATCCAACAGCAGAGTAGGAATGCAGAATAAGAGGAACACAACTACCCACCCATGCCCGTCTCTGCTTAACTCTATGCAAAACTGCTTAAGACAGAGAACAGCTGGGTGCTGCAGTGCAGCTTTAGCAGCCCCGAGTGAAAGCGTGTGCTCCAAAATGCAAAGTAGCACTATCCAAAAAATCTCTCGAAACAGCACGATTAGAAAAGTATGACCGACGCTGACATTCACATGCTCTCCTTCTCACACACAGGAACGGCGCTGGAAACTGTAAACAAATTGCATTCTCAAAGGTGAACCAGAAAGGATCGAGTGCTGCACAGGCAGGCTGTGGCACTGCAAGAAGCAAAAAAAGAAGTTGCTGTTAAAAAAAAAATTTTTCCCTTTTTTACTACACACGCGGTGTCCCCTGCCCAGTCCCAGCCTGCCATGGAGCTGCCAACGGTGCCAGCTGCACACAAAATAAAAAGCAAAGGGAAACGTTTCTGAAAGCTCACTGGCACTTACCCTAACGGGAACCTCAGGACAAACCTTTATGTCCCTTATCTCCTCTGCCATTCACCTTTGCTGTAAGTGCACAAGCATGGAGGGACAGCTGCTGTCACCCAGGCTGAGTGCTTGTATAATCACAGCCACAGGGCTTCCTCAGTTAATACCTAATCCATGTGCAATAGCTGTGGCCGACCTAGAGCATGTGTCTCCTAGAAAAACACCCCACTGCATTTAAACACTTGCAGAGAGAGAACTCGCTTTAAATACTGACATGTCGTTCAATTAGCAAATCGCCCCCCCCCCGTGCTTTTTTCCCCACTCAGAGCCTGTCTAGTTTCAAATGTGAGCCATCAGAGTCTTATCGCTCTAATCTGCAAGACGATAGAGCTCTCTATTATCAAAGTTCCCATCAAGATACTCACACTTTTCAATAAAACACCCTGCTACCTTCGCTTTGGCTCAGGCAAGCGGACTGAGCTCTTTGCCTGTCTTGTTACAGAGCATATTTTCCAATCCTTTAATCATCTCTTTGGCTTCTCTCTAAGCTTGATCCAATTTTGCAACTTTTTTGCTGAAGTGTGAACACCGTAGCAGGACACAAGGCTCCAGTGGTGTCTGCACAAGCACCAGATGATACAACAGCAACGTAACCTCTCTCCTTGCGTACAATCATACCAGTTCCTTTGGTCGCAACAGCAGCTCCACAGGCGCTCATATTCAGCCGATTATCTGCTACAAATCCCTTAGGTCCTTTTTTTTTTTCAATTGAGTCACTGTTTCCAAGAATATAAGTTTGCTTTGCATTTCCAGCACTGGGAGCATGGAAGGACAATGGCTTCGGGACATCCATAGATAGACACACATGCACCCAGCAAGGACCACAGCCAAGGGGGATGCACGCTGTGTGCAGTCCTGGGGTGGCTTCATGCTGCATGACGAGAGGGACAAGTCTGCTGCTGTGCCTCTTGTCATCGTTGCTGCCTGCATGCATGGGCTGCAAGAATATGTATGAGCCTGGTAAAACCCATTCCACCTCCACAAATGCCTCCCCAAGGTACCAGGCAGCTGAGAAACAGGCTTGGTTATACCTGCAGCTGAAGCACCATGAAATAAGTGCCTGGAGAAAAAAAATCTCAAGCAGCCCTTTCCCTACGCGCTCAAATTTCTGTTTCCTCCTTCAGCCCTTTTTGCTAAAATGGTTTCCTGTTACAAATTGTAGCAACTGTCAAAACCAGACATAAGGTCCCGGCAGGCTGCAGGCAGAAGCAGCTTCCTCCCTGCCTGCGAGCACCGCGTGCTGCTCGGCACCAGGCGGGCAGCTCAACTCGCCCAGCCCCACGGACCTCCTCAGCTGCCCACTGCTCTCCACCACCATCCTCCAGTGCCTCAAGACTCACCTCTGGGCTCCCAGAACAACACCCCTGGTACTCACACATGCTTCATTATATACTTCAGGTTTGGGAAGACAAAAACCTTCCATTTTATAGCTTTGAGGGCTGTGGCTGTTTATTTGGGCTCATTTATCATTTTTCTGAAGTCAAACTCTGTGGCCGTTTGTGCAATGTGTTGGCTGTCTGCTGTAATCAAACACGCTTCCCTAATAACCCTGTGACACTCAAAGAGCTCAGCAACTCAAGGGACAAAATTATTGCTGCTGTTTGGGCCATACCAGAAGATACGGTCCCAAATACAGCATCGGGGTCCTGCTGTGCCAGACAGCCCACAAACCTGCAAGACTAAGCCAGACCCTGCCCCAAAGATCTTGCACTGAAACAGAGGGAAAGATGCGGCGTGTAGAAATATATGAACAGAAAAAGAAGTGTCAAGCCATAGTGAGCGAGCGGTGCAATCGGCTGTCGGCCCACCCCGTGCTTTGCCATGGCTGAGCAGAGTGCACGAATATGGATGCAGATGGAAAAACTACACAGACTTTGTGGGTTTAACAGATGAGTCTTCACGGGGACTCCCGATTTCAGTTCTATGCTTTCTTAAGCCCAACAGCAAAACCAACGGAGGCTACGGGGAAAAGCATGGTCTGCCAGGACTTCCCCTGGGTCTCATGCCCGTAGCACACTGTGACAGACAGCAACCTCGCAGCCAGAGCGCGTGACGGAGGGATTACTGGTCCAGGGCTGGCAGACCTGGATCCTCACCCCAGATCATCCACGGAGGAGCAGCCTCGAGCGATCCCCTATCTGCCTGTGCCGTGGCCCCTCGCCTGCTCCTTGAGGTGGCTGTAGGGCTGGCGAGGTCCCTGCTCTTGGTTGGGGTCCACTGCCCACCTAGCAGTTAGAGGGGTTGTGCACTGGTACAAAGGCTGAGGAAGGCTCTGAAGGCATCAGCAATTGCTTGGCCCGGTCCATGGTGTCTCCCCACCACGGGGGCTGCCCAGGAGAGCCGAAAGGGAAAGTCCCACTGCCACAGACCCACGCCACCCTCCCTCACCTTCCTGCAAAAAGGTTTCTAACACAAATGTGCTGGGGCTGCCCTGGCAAATCCAGCTTCATCCCCTTCGTCCAGCGATGAGGGGGGCAGCCGTCAGGTAACGTGGCAGCGACCAAGCAGCTCCAGCCCAGGGAAGATGGGGATCCCGGGGGACGCTCATCAAAAAGTCCTCATTAAGCCTTAACCGCCATCCACCACCTGGGCCTCAGGGCAGGGGCGGCCGCGCTGGGAACAGGACAGTCAGCCCATGTTGGTGGTTTGCTGACGGCGCTTCGGCGCACGTGGCCGTGGGGCTGGGGGCCGCACCACCCGGGGAGCAGTGCAGCAGCCTGCCCAGGAACGGGGCTTTTTTGCTGCCATAACACATGCACAATGCGGCAAGGCTTTCCGTTGCACAGAGGAAGCGTATCCTGCCTGTGTGGACTCAAACACGGCCACACAGGCTGCTGGGAGCCGTATCGCAAACCTACTTTCTTCTCCATATCCCACTGCTGGTCAGAGGCCGAAGTCCCTCCAGTCCTACATGTTTTGGCAAAACTGAATGTGAGCCTGGCAGAAGCCAACCCCACCCCAGTGAAACCCCGGAGAGGGATGCAGCCACTGGGCTGACTACCTCTTCTGCTAATGAGCGTCAGTGCTAATGAGTGCTGCCCACACTTTCTGCCCATCTGCTGCAGAAACTTCCTCTCCCCATCCCACATCTCAATCGCAACCCCTTTGGCCATCTCTTACACCTTCTAAAGCCAAATGATCACACAGAGGCACCGGGGCTTCTAGACACCGCAGGGAGCTGGCCATGTGGGGTCCATGCACAGGGCATGGCCCCACCACCCCGAAATGGAAATGAAGAGTTCCCGTCATGGTGACACTGTTGTGGCAGCAGCCTGGGGGCCAGTTTTAACAGACAGCGTAGGAAGGCTTTGAGAAGGAGCGGATGGACATCCTAGATGTCTGAACTTGCAGGGCAGGTCCCACCCTCCCCACCAAAATGTTTGCCCAGAAGTATTGGTGCAATATCATCCTCTTTGCAGCGAGAGGAACAAAGACGACTTTATTGTTAGAGCAGCTTGGGGCAACAAAGAAACACTTTTAAAAGCAGGGCCATTATGAATATGTTGCATGCATGTGTGCTCGGCTTCGAAGCTGCACAGCTGAGAGCTCTGGGGAAGCGGCACAGGCTGTTTCGGTTTTTCAGCTCACCTGCTCCTACAGCAGACATTCATACTGGAGCTGCAGTCGCTACCAAGAGCAGGAAAGGAGGCAAGAAAAAATGGGAATTGACCAGGAGACTGGCAGTAAGACAGGGTCCAAGCTCTGCAAGCCTGGGGTGAGATGAGCAGCGAAATGACTTTTGTTGGGGAGATGGCAATGTAGAGAAGGAGGACAAACTTCTGGTCACCTCCTGAGGATCTGGGATTCTTCTCCAGCTCTGATGCCCAGTCCCTGGGTAACCTGGGAAAGTCACTTAATTTATTTTTGCCCCTGTGATAATGCTTCTCCTTCTTACTCTAACCAGTGGTCAGGAACCATCCTGACCCAACAAGTACCCCAGCAGACTGACGTCTCGGATGCATAAAAGCAGAGTGTTTCTGGTACCCACTGCCTCACAGCAAGAGGAGGATAAATGCTCCTGGCCACCAATGTATTTTTACTCAAGAAGCATAACTTCAGGGCGCAAAAGTTTAGTTTGACCCTTGCCTAAAATGCACGGGATTAAAGTCCCCTGTGTTTTAGGATGCATGCTGTAAGAATTACTTGTAATTGCAACCACCACCACAGTCAGGAGGTTCTTTGCAGGAGCAAATAAACACAGCCAGGATGAGTGAGGCTGGCAGAGCTGGACTCCTGCCCTACACAGACACAGATGTTAATAACCATGAAATTACCCTTCCCATTAAAAAAGGAAGCCAAACTGCACGACTCCTGAAGCTGTTTTTCTGTATCTCCACTCTATGTTTTCTGCCATTCCATCAGGGCTGAGTTCCAGGCATTTACGCCGTCCTTGTCTCTCAGCAACACAATTATTTTGGAATTTATTTCTTTTAGAATAACTTCATCATTTTTTTTCTGGTGCCAAAGAAAGAGGGTCAGGGAAGGAGGCAGGTATAGGAAGCTACATTTCCAATGTAGTTGAGAAATTTAGAGCAAGTTTACAAGCAACCCCACTGCTGACAGTTAAAGCGCTTCTTGGGAAATTAAATCATACAGGACAGCATTGTTAATAGTTGGCCAATTATTGATTTTCCAAAACCAATATTCCTATTTTTCATGCAAAGATGATAATTGTTTGTTAATAAAATTACTATCATGAAATCAGCATAACCTGCTTTGCTCAAGAGACCCTGGTCAGAAAATGGAAGATTTTTCCATATTCCTTGGGCTTCATTAATAACAACTAACTGTACAGAGAAAAGGAGAAAAGAATTATCCTTTGCAGGGAATTACCCTAGACTTATACAGCTGTGACAGACACCAAAATATCAGGCTAGTCACCCATCTCAGTGATTAACCCCAGACAACTGTCATCATGCAAAACATGAGGGTGCTTTTTCTTTCCGTATCTGTGCAGGGCAGGAGGGGTGCAGAGGGTTTAGCGACTCAGCCTAATTCTACGAGATCTTTGTGATCCAAATCTCCCAGTCAGGAACCCCCCGTGGAAAGTGGCAGATGGCGAAGGGGGACAAGCTCTGCTGCTGGCAGCGTCCTCTGACAGCACACACAACCGTCACCCTTCCCCCTTCTCCAAAACAACCCTGAGCATGCAGGGAGGTTTTAGTATGTGCCTCTTTTTCTTCTCCTCATTCCTTCCCGGTCCTTCCAACCCACGGAAATTTCCTGCAGAATCCATCCATTCCTCCCCAGGTGGGATGCGGCTGGCACCACGCATTTCCATCGTCCTCGGGTGGAAAATTCAATACAAAGAAATGCTACCCGGGGCGCACCTTGCTCCTGAACGGTCTCACGCACGGGAAACCCGGCGGTTTTGGAAGGGAAAGGTTTTGCCGACTCCAACCGACGCCAAAGCACGAACCTGCGGGCGCAGCTCCGGCCCCACGGCTCCCAACCCTGGCTCAGACCCCGTCGCTTTCTCCTTCCCCATCCTCCCCCAGGGACACCATATTTTCACGCCACGGGTGATCCGGGAGCTGGTCGGGAGCCCCCGCCGGGGCCACCTTCACTCCCCATCTCCGGCTCCTCCATCTCCTCCATCCCCCTGCCTCCCTGCGCCAAGCATCGCCGCGACCCCGGCTCGGGTTAGCGCTGCCGCTGCTGCCCGCGGCGGGGCCTGCAGCGCCCGCCGGGCCCGGGGCTCGGCCCCTTCTCCTCGTCCTGGGGGGCGCGGAGCCGGGATGCGGGGCGGAGGGGAGAGGGGATTTGCGCTATTTTTCCTATCCCCCCCCCCCGGCGCCTTGCGGGGGCTGCGGGGAGGCTGAATGCTGCAGGTAGCTCTAAGCATTGTGGGATACATCCCCGCACATCCCGGCCCGGCCGGGCCTCCCGCCCTCCCTCTGCCCCGGGGCGGCAGCACCTGCCCCGCCGCTGCCCCCCGCCGCCCCCGCTGAGCCCGCCCGGGGCGGCCGTGGGGGGGGGGGGGCACCGGGCTCGGCGGCGGCGGGCGCAGCTCCGCGCAGCTCCGCGCAGCCCGGGGGAGGGCGGGTGGGAGGGAGGGGGTGAAGCCGCGCAGCCCCCGCGCAGCCCCCGCGCCCACCCCCGCCCCGCTCACCTGGCGCTCCGCGGGGTGCGATGCTCCGCGCCGCGGGATGCTCCGCTCCGCGCCGCCCGCACAAAGAGCAGGAAATGGCTGCAGCAAGTGCACTTCCGCGGCTCTCCGCCGGCCCCTCCGCACGGCGGCGGGGGAGCCCCGGCCCCCGCCGCGGGAAGGGGCTGGAGCCGCGCGGGCGGCTCCTCCCCCGGGCAGCGCGGGGGATGCGCGGCGGGGCCGGGGGCCGCGGGCTGCATCCCCCCCCCCCCCGCCCGCGGGCCGCATCCCGCCCCCCGCCTTGTGGCGGGGGCCTCCTGCCGCGGCCGCTCCGCTGGGGGAAGGTCGGGGTGGCGGCAGCGGGGCGCCGGCGGGCTCCCCGGCGGGGAGGGGGAAGGCCACCAGCCCCCCGCCCCCCGTGCACGGAGGGGACAGGGCCGGGGGCGGCTGCCGCAGCCCCCCCGGAGGCCTGACGCTGGGTGAGCGCGTTTGGGTCCCTGAGAGGGCAGGACCCGGCTGGGGTTCGCTATGTCCCTGCTGCTGAGCTTGCTGGGTCTCAGGTATTCAGCCTCTCTTCCCCTCAGAGGACCTGTGCCATCGCTAGGTTTTGCTTACCATTTTAACGAAAGCCCTGTTTACAGAATACATATAAAGCCTTGGATCGCTGAGCGTGTTAGGGGCCAAAACCAGAAGGCAATGCCTTTGCTCAGAGCTCCAAGCCTCTTCTGAGTCAGCACCGCATCCAAAAGATCTTCCTTTTGGCATTTTTGGCATCTGGCATTTCTTCAGGGACAAGTTTCCAGTCCTTCTGCTCATGCTTCTTTTTAAAGCTCCAATACAGCTCTTTAGATCTACTGTGAAATCCAAACTGGACCTCTTAACAGCTTTCAGAGGAACATCGCCTCGTGGTGATTGATAGAAACCCTGTATGGGGTCTTCATTCATTTTTCTGCAGCCCTCTCAGCTTCTGATGCTGCTGTCTGTTTGTCTGTTGAAAGACATTGGTGGATACCCAAGGACTCTTGAAAGTCTAGATACAGGTCTAGATATATTTCCTTGGTGGCCCTGGCAGTGTCCCTTCCCTGAGCATCAGCCTATGCTAAAAATGGACTGCCTTCTGGCCCCTCCTGGATTAGGGTGACCACTTCTGATTCCTTAGAGACTGCTGCTCTGTTGTTCGTGCTAGCGTGGGGCTGAGCTTGCTCCCCATGGGTATATGTTGGCTCCGCAGGGAAGCTTGGACACCAGGTTTACACCGTAGCTCTGCTGCTATAAGTTGAATGGATGCCATGGGCTGAAGGCACTGGGGTCTGCAAACTACAAAAGCAGCAAGACAGTCTTAGGAACTATCTTTGTTTTAATAGACAGGACCGCACCTGAAAAAATGTGTTAATAGCATCTCTGGGAGTAGACTCTTCTCCTTCTTCTGCATAGCATTTCTTCTATCATCTCACCTTTGACTGGAACATTTTGTAGCCATCATTCCTCTTTTTACTATTTATTAGTTGTCAGAAAAACTCAGTAAGTTACTGCAGATCCAAAAGATTTAACAGCTAATATTGCTCTGAGGCCGTGGGTGAAACGAGGTCAGTTCAAGAGAACTCTGGCAGTAAAAACTGCTGTGGACTTTTTTTTGCACAGTTTAATCTGCTCCCATTATCAGCCAGGCTCAGGGGGATGGGAATTTCATGAATGTTGTGATATTATTTTAATTTTCTACTCTGTGTTGGCTTAGATGATAGTAGAATAATGGAATGAGCTTCTCTGCATTTGTCCTGCAGATCTCTCTGCAAGCTGGGAAGAATGTCAGCGAGGGGCAGGCCCCATACAGCTACAGACACAGGAGTGTGTGCATCAGCTGGTTATGTGTGGAGGGGAGAGATAACATGATGGTGGGGTGAGCTGAACAGAAGAATACACACAAATTTGAAGTGGCTGCCAAGTGAGATTTAGCAGAGCCGTTCACCTGAGCCCTGCCGTGCTGACGAGCGCAGTGTTCAGAGAGGACAAAGCCAAACATCACACAGAAACATGTTCATTAAAAAATGTTTCAGGAAATTCTAGATTTTTTCAGGTCTGATTTTAAGGTAATTATGCACTGGAACAAGTACCAACAACCCCCACTTCCCTGAGGTGACCAACACATGCCCAGGAAACAGCTTTTCATGGCTAACGTTGCTGCACTCCAGCCCCTGGTCTCCACTGAGAAGCATCAGCTGCTCTTTCTAGATGAGGTTACTGCTTGACTGCCTTTGCCCAGCTGAGACGCCAGCCTGGCTGTGCCAGCGCCCGGCCATCACAGCAGTAGGTCGGGGATGTGCTGGGACAGTGCTCAGGGCCTCGGCTCCGGCCAAATGTGCAACGTAGCCAGAGCCGTGCACCCACCGCCTCTGATAACCGGCAGGCAAAAGTAGGGACAAGCACAGCCTCCCACCTTTCTGAAATACAGCCGAGCAAAGAGGGTTGAACTGGCAAAGGGATGCTGAATACTTCCTACTGCCATAAACCCAGCACATAATCTAACCCCAGAACATAGCCATAGTTCTGGGGAATAGAGATATTTCAGAAAGCCAGAAGAAGACTGTTTGCTACTTGGTGGGGAGGATCTGGAGGAAGAGCAAGCTGTACGGTTTTAAGTGCATGAGGATGTTTTTTGCATTTTTGCTAACATATAGTGAAAGCCACAGTTGGGACTCAGCGATTTTATTGTTTGTAAAAATACGTATCATTGTGTACATAGAAATACTGCAAAAGAAAACTGAACATAAAACATCATAGTATTATTTTGTGCAACACTCTCTAACTAATAAATATTACACTTATCCAAATATAAATATAATCTCAGAAACATTACCTAGTGGAGCAATATTGCTGCTACTTAATAGCAACCTCCTCAAGCTCCACAGACCCCTGGTTCCTCCAAGGATGGAGGGGGCAGCAAGCCAGAAGCTTAACTTTGTGAGCCTGCAGATACCCCTGCCACAGAGTGTCTGTGCTCAGGGAAGAATTGTTTCGGAGTATCCTGTGGTTGTACGGATTGTCTAAGTGCAATCGAGAGGGGGAGAAAATAGAGTTATGGCCAGCTGTCCTCAAATGTAGCTGTAGATGTGCAGTTTAACGTGGTTAAGGCTACTGAAAACTTCACTGGCTAAATGCCAAATTTAGCATCACCAGAATGTGACAACAGGCTAACTCAGACTAAAGGATGAGAGGGACAAAGAGAAACTTGTCTTAAATTCACTGTAGGCAAAAATTCAAAATCTGTTTATAGATGCTCATGTTCCACATATTGGTTCAGACTACCAAGAGATTTTGGCAGCAATCCTGATTTGAAGGTAGCACTCTGATCCTGCATTTAGGATTGACATCCTCTGGTCTGAATGTTAGGACTCTCCTTGCCTGGGAAAGTCATTCTGCATGATATTTGTAGGAGTAAACCAAAGAAAATAATGTGGAGTCAAAGCAAAGTGGGAAGATGTGTAAGGCCTTGCCCGTATCCATATACCTGAAAAGATATTCTGGCTTCTAAAATCTACCCTTGAACCATGAGGCTGAAAAATACCAAAAATTAAGCCTCCTTCTATGAAGAAATAGTTTGACACAGGATATGTGAGATCATGGGATTACATTATTTCCTTGTTCCATTTTTGTTGGCAAACATATTTGAACCTGACTTCTGTAATGACGGGAGAGATTGCTGCTCGAAGTTTGCACCTCAGAGTTTTTGTAAACTGCTGTCACGTAAGGCTTACTCATGTTCTCACCTACCCAAACAGAGAAGCATCAAAAATACATACTATATATATGCACATATCATCTGTGAGTCCTCTTGACTTCTCTAGTTATTGTTAATGCTTAGCAGAAAGTCCTGATCTTATTTACAAGTTCTGCAGGACACCAACACCCACACTTTTGGTTTTGAGGTCAGTTATGTCGAAACAGTGTCTCTGTCTTGCAGTGAAAATACAGATTTTAATTGAAATACCATGAGATAGATATTGTTTATACCTTCTTCTGCTGTCACCACATAATGTGGAACTCCTCATGGAGTAAGTACCTAGGCAGTCCATTCGCATAGGACTTTTTCTTTGATTGGTCTCTTTGTTCACAGAAGAGATGGAAAAGTCTTTACTTGTGATGATTCATTCTTTGAAGTAGGAGAAAACTCTTCTCATTATCACTGGTGCACTGAGCACATACTTTGCATGTTTTCTCCTTGTGGCTACCTTTCTGAGCCCTCCAGCTCCTTCCTTCCAAACACACCAGTTCAGGAGTAGGTTCCTGTACCTTTCACAGAAAATCAGATCCTGGGATCCTGTCTTGTCCTGAACTGGAAACACATACCACTCTGCACTGCTCAGTCCTCCATACTCAGTTCAAAGAAAGTGGATGGGGATCATGTTTTTATCTTCTGATGCAGAAAGACTGAAGAAAAAAACAATAAAAACTTTCAGCTTTGACCTCCCCCCTCCAAGAATGTCTCCATCCGCACCAGAGTCCCATTTTCCTACTCACTATACAATGCAATTTGAGATAATTTCAAGACTCTTCAACACGTTGCTTTTTCTCTTTCTTACAAACTCACATGCACACGCAGACACCTCTTCAGTTTACCAGGTACCAGAATCCTGTTCCTGTTATGGCACTGTTTCAGAGAAAATCATGCAAAGGGAGAACAAAACCACCTTGAAATATCAGCATCAGAAATGCAGTCACTAAATCCAGCCTGTTTCCATGTGTCCCAGGCTTATTCCTGTTCAGAGCTTTCAGGTCCAGCCCACTCTGAATTAGAGCGCCATGGAAATGTCTAAACATTCCTCCTCAGTTAAAAACAGGGTTTTTTTCCCCAGGGAAGACCTTCATTTGGGAGTTCACAGAACTGGAATAGCAATGTCAGATCTCTTAGTTTTGAGGCTGTATCTTCAGGAGAAATACACTTGCTGGATTGTGTGGTTCAGGACTCTCTGCTCAGTTGCTGCTTCTGCTTGTAAGATGCAAACCACATTCTTGGCCAAACCAAAGCCTGTGTCTGTCTAGGCTCTGGCAGACCTGGGGATATCTTGTCTGTCTGGAAGTACCAGCCTCTGCCCTCTCCCTCTCCCCAGGCATATGGCAAGTGTCTATGGTGAGAGGATTCCTGTTAATGCTTTGTGTGGGGAAAATCCAGCCATCTGCCCTCTCAGGACTCTCTTAGCTTCGCTTAGCGGCCAGTGCCATGATTAGAGATCAAACTCAGAGATTTCACTTAGCTGATACAGCAGAACAGAGAAGGATGGCCGGTCATCTTTCCTCTGAGCAGGGAGAGAAGAGAGAGGCAGAACATTAATGTCAGCTTGAGAGGAATGGCAAGGTTAGGAAGGAAAACCTTGTGAAGAAACCGAGTATTAACAAAAATACATTCTATTGTTATAGAGAAAATGCCAACAGACGAATGAGCTTCCTTCTGTGCAATGTTTCTTTTCTACTAGCAGTGAATTTTGCCTAGTGGACACTAAGTGCCTTGTAATGGGTTGGCTGTCATTTTTACCATCACTATTAAAATTCAGCCCCACAGATCCACAGCTTTCTTAGGAAGCAAACTATTGAATTAACTTGAGTTAGGTGCACTACATAGACTTCTCAGTGAAGTCAACACTCTCTATAGAAACAGCAGCTTAAATAAAAGGCAAAGAGCCTAGAGTTTGCTTGCTAGTGCAGATGAAAGCTACAGAGTGCTTCACTTCCAGGATTTTATCTTGTGTTAGCATGTGAAGGGTATACCTCTCTCCCCTCCTAAAAGGCAAGGGGAAGGGAGCTCTTGTCTTTGGGAACTAGGGCTCTCCCATTACAATACTAACCATCCTCCAGCAGTGGCTCATGACCTCATAAATCGCCTTGGAGGCCAGCTTGGGTTTGTAGAGCCGAAATCCTGCATTGATTTCTTCCACCACTTCTCCATTGGTGCGATTCTCATAGGGGATTTTACCTTCACTGAAGACCTCCCACATCAGCACTCCTAAAGCAGACAAATGAGAAAAATCACAAAGAAGCAAATAAAATCCTCAGCAGGCCCAGAGGCACCTTCCACCTGCTCTTCTCTGCAGCTCAACATTGGTGTCTGTTACTTGGAAAAGCATTTTCACTCGGATTGTCAGTACACATCTGAAAAACCAGGCCCTAACACAGCTGTACAGTTTGAGGATGCCAGCTAGGATCTCTGCTGGGCACTGGACTGTGTGGAAGTACCAGTTTGGTCACTGCAAGTTTGGCTTCTCTGCATCCTACTTCATGATAGTCTAGCACGACAGGGATGTCTTTCCCCATAAGTCAGATGAAGTCGAAGTGTGGTATGTGTCAGAAAGCAGAGCAGTGTCGTATGTCTTCTGCCAAACTGTGAAGAGGGAATGCTTGTGCATGTACTCCATCCAGATGTGTAATCTGGGAAAGAGAACCCGCTTTTTGTCACTGATTCAGTTTATCTATTTTTGCTTCCAGTTAATCACATACGAGAGACATGCCACTGATGTTCCTGCCTGCAGTGTGTCCCACGCCAGAATCTGCTTGTATTTTGGTAAGACTCAGGAGCAAGAAAGCAATATGAACGGCTCCATTCCTGTTAGCTTAGCCTCAGTACTGGGAACTCCTCGCCTGCAAAATGTCCCAGGTGGTGTGATTCACTGGGAGGAATTCACATGCAATGACAGTGGAATTTCAAAGGATTGCAGCACATTTTTCCTCTTTTCCTAAACAGTCAAATGTTTTCCTGTGATTACTGTTCAGAGCAGTACAGAAACTCATGCTTCTCTAGTGTGGTGGAAGAGAGACAGGCAAAGGCAAAAAGACTGTGCAATACATTGCGGTTGGCCACCAGATCAGAGAGGCTCTGCAAATGGAGTGAATACAAGGCATCTGTGTTATTATTAGGTTTAATTTCTTTGGTCACCTAATATGACTGACTTGGTAAACTGTGTTCACATTGTATTAGAAAAGGGAGACAGACAGATAGATTGATCTGAGATAAAGTTGTGTAACTCCACAGTCAACTTTGCTAAATAATGCCTGCTTTCCAGCTTTGAATTCTTCAAATAGGAAGATGCATAGAGATTGCAGCTCCTTACCAATGATACTGGCTCTACTGAAGAATAAGCAAAGCAGTTGTACTCCCCCAGTGTGCAGATTCCTGCACTGGGAATTTCTCATACCCATTTTGTTCTCCTGGGCACAGCAGGATTTCAGGCCTGGCAGAAGAGATGAACGGGCTGCACAGTAGCAAAGCAGAAAGCTTCTCACAGTCATGAGACCATGACATGACATAGGAATCCTCTTACGCAAACCCCACTGGATGGGGAGATAACAAGTCTGACAGATGTACAACACTGCTGTCTGCACATTTCACAAAGAAGGACTGACCAACGCAAACAAAGCTCACCGGTGTTTCATTCAGCCCTGAAACTGGAGTGAGCCAACTTCACCAGGCTTGGCTTGACTGTAAATCAAACTGAGCACCCATTTTGGAAGCATGTGGCTCTCATTGTACAGGCCAGTTTCCGATTTGTGAAGCAGAAGAACATTCTTATCAAAGCAGCATCTCTCCCCATGTCACTGCCGCTTTGCTGTGAGGTGCCAGAGATAGCTCCACTGGCAAATGTTGTCCCTTGTTATTATGTGGTGAGTGCTGACAGCCTCCTCCACATGCCAGGGGACACGGAAAGAGGAATGGTGCTCTCTGAAGCATCTCCATGCTGGGTTCGCGAAGGTGGTTGTGTGGGTCTGAGCACCCAGCTCCCACTGCGCTGCTTGTAACCCACCACAGGAATGCACAACTTCAACCACAGCAGAAGACAGTAAAGGGAGAGGGAAGCACAGAATTCACAAGCGCAGACTAGCAAAGGTTATAATCCTGCATTATTTACTGCTAGGCCCGGAGCTGAGTGGCACCCCATTGACTGTGTGCTGTGCACAGCACACTGCACCGATTCATTCTGCAGTACCGCGATTTGCATGCTGGCTGGAGATGGGCCAGACACATTAGTGTGCCAGAGCAACAGGCCAGGGGATAGCCTTTGTTATCTCCAGTGCCGATGACTTTGGGGAAAAAAATATACAACGGTTTTCTTATCTATGAGGGTCCAGAAGGGAGACCAAAGAACAGATGCAAATCATAAAACAATGCATTGGGGAGCAGGAAATGAGGTGAGAAAATGTGAGCAGTGAAATAATATTTTCAGATCGGCATAAAGCAAATGGAGTCAGCAGAGCAATCTTGGAAAGGCAGAGGGTTTGAGGGAAGCATCAGTGCCTGGGACTGACATGCAGAGAGGTGGAGTGCCTAAATGTCTTTCCTTTCCTTCTCCTTTCCTTTCCTTTCCTTTCCTTTCCTTTCCTTTCCTTTCCTTTCCTTTCCTTTCCTTTCCTTTCCTTTCCTTTCCTTTCCTTTCCTTTCCTTTCCTTTCCTTTCCTTTCCTTTCCTTTCCTTTCCTTTCCTTTCCTTTCCTTCCCTTCCCTTCCTTCCCTTCCCTTCCCTTCCCTTCCCTTCCCTTCCCTTCCCTTCCCTTCCCTTCCCTTCCTTCCCTTCCCTTCCCTTCCCTTCCCTTCCTTCCCTTCCCTTCCCTTCCCTTCCCTTCCCTTCCCTTCCCTTCTATAATCTTGTCAGTGACGCTCCAACCTTTTCTTGGACACTTCTGCTATATCAGCATGAAATAGAGTTCATTATTTGGTATTATATAGCACTGCACAGGTATAATACATAAAATTGGTGGTATTTGCAGTGTTCCAAAGTATCTAGGTAGTTTACTATTCTTTCCTTTCTTTCACTTACATGATTGAGGCTTGCTTTCCTAAGCCATTATTCAGACAAAACACCCCTGGAGCCCAGAGGATGTAGTGTTTGGGAGAGTTTACTTGAGGGCTGAGCCCCTAGGTTTTCTGAGCTGGCGTTTGTTGAATTTTTTCCATTCTGACAACAGGTTCTTACCAAATGACCAAACGTCAGATTTGGTGCTATAGTTGCTGTAGGAGAAAACCTCTGGAGCAGACCACTTGACTGGAAACTTGGTACCCGTGGAGCTGGTATACTGATCGTCAAGGACAATCCTGGAAAAGGAAAAGAAGGGAGCATGCTGAGTAACGCCCCCCATCCCGTGACAGCCCCGCAGGGAGCGTGCGCAGCCTCGGCAGCATTACCTCGACATCCCGAAGTCAGACACTTTAACCACGTGGGATTCCCCCACCAGGCAGTTCCTAGCGGCCTGCAAGAAAAGAAGGTGCAAAGGCAGAAGGTCAGAGCTGAAAGACTATCACAGCCACTCAGTTGCTTTTATCCTGGCAGACCAGATAGTGCTTAAAAAAGGAGAATCAAAGTGACATCGTACCATACAAAAAGAGTGAAAACTTGAGGTTCTCATGCTTTCTGTACATTTTATGGCCAGCATGTTCCTGTTGCCACAAAAGCTGTTCAACCATCAGTCTGACTTGCAGACCCTTGTTGCCCAGAACGGGCAGAGAAAGACCCTAAAATATCCACAGCTACTCACAGTCCTTGCTCCCCTAACAAAACAGCAGCAGTGACTGATGCAGCTTGATTGAACACCACATAATTAAAAGTATTTTATCAGCAATGCATGTTTATACATATGTTAGAACAGGTCTTTTTGGCACCTTCACTGATTTTAGACATGAAGAGTGGTCAGTACGTGGGAAGTGTGGGAGCTGGGGCTCTCAGGGAGCAAAAGAGTCCACTCAGAAAAAGAGACAAACTTTATGTCCTCATTTCTTTTCTCCCAAACACAATTAAGGGAAATATAGATTAATCAGCGCTCCAGGGGATGGTTTTTTTTTCCTAAAATATTGATGCTGCTTCTGCAGTAAGGAGAGATACTGCATCCCCTGTCCACAGACAGGCAGGAGGAGTGTGAAAGCTGAAATTAAGGAAGGGAGAAAGCCCAGGGAAAAGCCCAGCTGGAGCAGAGAAAAAGTCTATGTGGGACCAACGCACCAGGTCTCTGTGGATGACGGAGTTTTGTTCCAGATAAGCCATTCCTTCGCACACATCTTGGCACATCCCCAGCAGGGTTTCCTTTGAAAAACTGCCCCGCTGGCTCCTGAGGTAGTCGGACAAGCAGCCGTTCTCCATGAACTCAAACACCAGGCATATGGGAGTGTTCTCAAAGCACACGCCATAAAGCTGGACTAGCTTGGGGTGAGACAGCTTCCTGTGGGATAGAGAGGGAAGGTGGAAAGAGACTGAAATAGGCTCAGTGCTTCTATCCTTACAGCAAGTATGTTATATACGGCCACCTATGTCACCCTGCTGCACCCCTCTCTCTGCAAAGGCCAACTATGAAAGCAGAAAGAAGAAAATGTGTAGACCAAGTCTAAGGTCAAGTAGCACTAAGCATCATCCCATTTTGATGGTAATGGTCACCAAAAGACTTTTCTGCATGGAAAATTATCCAATCAAACAAAAATAAAATCCATTTCTGTCTATTTTGAAGGGAGGAAAATGTAAAAAATACAAACAAAGTCAATAAAACCAAAGAAATATTTTCAGTTGTGCAAAGCAAAAAGATTTAGCAGGTAAGGTTTTTCAATTAAATTTCCCTCAAATTTTAAGAGATTTCTCCATCTAATTATTTTTGACAAAAACCACTTTGCTCTCCAAAACACACCATCAATTAACTCTACCTTCCAGAAGAGCAGAGATCTGGAAGACCATTCTGGTTATCGATAGACTTTGAAGCACAGTAATTCACCTACACTTTGAATTGCCTTCCTTTGTAACCACTGGAGCTCACCGGTCTCTCTACATACTATTTAGATACATAGTAGATAATCCAAGTTTAAATTCTCCATTCATAGTTACCACAACACTTGGTTCAGTCTTATGAATCCTACAGGGTCTGATTTTCTTGGTGAATCTACTACTTACATCAAGACTTTAGCTTCCTCGATGAAATCCTCTTCAGACATTGCTCCTTCACGAATTGTCTTTATGGCTACTTTCGTCTTCTCCAGCAAGTAGCCAAGGTAGACCACCCCAAACTGACCACTGCCAATTTCCTGTACACGGGTGAGCTCAGAGGGGTTAATGACCAATTTTCCTGTTGATTGTAAGGGAGAAAGAGTAAGGATAGTAAAATGTCAAACAAAAAGCTTTTGTGGGTTAAACATTGAGACAGGACTTGAAGTGAGACTTTCTGGCTCTCCCTCAAATTGTCTGTCTGACCTTTGGTAGCTCATTTGACTAGTTCATGCTGCAGGTCATGTTCAAGAGTAGGAACAACAACATCCCCTTTCCCTCCCCATTTGTCCTGTCTATCCAGTTCTTCAGGGAGGATTGTTTCTACCATGCATATGTGCACTACCGAGCACAACGTGTCGTGCTTCTTTGATGTCTCCAAGAGTTACAATAAAGATGATACCAGCAAAATTCTGTAGACAACAATACACAAATGGAGGCACCTTTCAGGAGGGACTCAGCTTTCATCAAGTTATGCTCTGCTCCTACTCCCACCACCTTTGTTCAGCATTCATTTCAGTATTTAATGTTGACTTCATTGAGACCCTGAGGTTCTCATCACCTCCCTCAAGGCACTCCACGATCAGTTCATTCAGTTATCAATGGTAATGACAAAGATGATAATCTAGTGAATAGTGCAGTGTAAAGATCTGAAGAAAGCAATTTGTTGTGGCGATAGTCACATGAATATTCATCAATATCCATGGGGATATTCAGGATCACCCAGCTAACCAGCAAGGAGTGTGATTCCCATATAGTCATGAGAGTACCATACCGTAGCTCAGCCCTGCAGTGATTGGGGCCTTTTTTCTCCAAGAAGAGACTGCATATCGCAAACGAGTGACAAGACCTGAATAACAGAGGAAAAGGTGGGTTCTGGTTATTGTCACAGTCATGGGAAGTGTGGCTGTCACTACCCCAGAAGGCAGTCTGGATACTGGAAGCAGATTTATTGTACTGAGTTCTTAGCTCCACTTGAGGGCAGCTGAACCTCTGCTCAGACTGCGATTTCCTGCCTGCTAGGAGGAAGCCCGTTCTGAGCAGTTTCAGCTTATCTCCCATTTTCAGTCTGACAGCAAATGTGAGCTGTGAGTCTCTACTAACTGATGAAATTCCAAATTATACCTTTTATTTGTAGGGTATTTTTGAAGCCCAGGGTTTCACTTGGTACTCCTGGACCGTAGGGATGGGAGTCTTTGGTGACTCCCATGTCTGGCTCTGGATCCTGGCCCTGGCCCTAACTTTGTGTCAAATCAAGGCCCAGGGATATATCACCTCCGGGGCAAGAAGGCCCTGCAGTGTAATTCAAACAGGTAGCTTGGTCTGGGAGTGGTGACACACCCCCATGGGCTCCCAGGAATGAAAAGGCTCTCTATAGTATGTCATTATGACATCTGTGTTGGTCGTAGTCAGCCTTAGAAGGACAACCAGAATGAAGATGTAATGCTGGAAGCTGGCCTGAGATGGTCATTTTCCTGCCATTCAAGTGCCAGGATAAGTGGGAGAAAAGGTGATGCCATTTAACATTTCACTGTAAGGACAGAGGGCTTGGGAGCCTTCCTGCATTCAAAACAGTCACCTGGCTGCATGGTAAAAGAGCAACTTCCCTGGTCAGCGTCGGCCTTCACTCACCTCCCGCATTGTGCTGGTGATAGTTGATGAGTTCAGGGATGCAGTCAAACACATGCTTTTCTGCCAAGTAGTATCGCTTGGGAAAGTCAGTTGTCTCATTGATGTGATAATGCTTTATAACGGGATTGTTATCCATGCTGAAAAAGAGGAGGTTTTCTTTGAGGAAAACTAGGTTGCAGCAAAAAGACAGGAATTTGGGGTATAAATGGAAGACAAGCAAGCGAGCAAAGGGGAGAACCTTCCCTATGCGGAACGAATGGGAGAGGAGCAAGGAGTGAGCTGCAATTGCTAACGAAAGCTGTGTACTTGTATGTTCTCCCTCTCACTCATAGATGGTCTCATCTCTAGAAAGGCTGAGGTTTCCCGATGAGAGCAGGTTGAGTACTAAGTTTCTCTGCCTCTTCTTTCTGAAACAAAACTTTCTGCCCCATCACTGAAACCCTTTCACTAGTCTTGTATTACCCACCTGTGATGAGTGCAGCATACAGTCCATGTTGATCCTACTGACACTTCAGCTGGGGGGACAATTTCATCAAAATTACAACCCCAGTGATGTCTAAGGGACTATTTATAGGCATATATTTAGATGCAGGGAGAAGTGGAGCCTTTAATACACTTTGCGAATGGCAGCTAACTCTTCTGCCTTTTTTGGAAGTGTTTTCCTCTATCATTTTCATGAGCCTTCTGCTCTCTCTTTATAATGCCAAAACAACTACAGAGATTACCCTCTCATAGAAGCCATTTCATTGATGTAATTGATGCGAAAAGCTGCTGAGCTCAGCTGTACCTTAATGCTTTGGTGAAAACAGAGACTGTGTACATGCCAGGCTGCCTCGAGTCTCTCACCATGAAGGCACCTTCCCTACCCTGTAACAGGAGCAAAGGAGAGAAAACTGGTTAGAGACATAATAGAAAAAAAGAAGCGGGCTGGGGGCAAAGCTCTGCTCATTTCAGCCCCATCTACACTCAGTCATGAGGGTGTGCTAAACATGTAGGAAACAGAAGAACCATCAGCCAACTGGCAGAGCTTGGTCTGTTCCATGCACAGCTCTGATGGCTGCCCAGGGCCTGCAGGTACACCCAGCTGGTCTTTCTTGGGTGCTATGTATTTTTAGCTCAGTTTCCTGAGGAAATGAGACTTATGTGCTCGTACTGAGTATGTGTGGGTGTGGGTACATGAGTGTGTGTCTCTCTGTCCCTCTAAGCCTCTCCTCTAGAAATTTTCAACCCATTGATTGCTTTCAACCCTATCTGACAGAACACTGGTGATATCAATTCCCAACAAGTTCAATGAAATGGGCAGCCGACTGGAAAGGCAAACCCCTTTGAGTGCCCTCCATTGAGAAAGCAGCTAGAGAACAAGAGTACAATTTATTCAACACCAGAGACTCCATATGGGACTGTATGAAAGATAATTTACCAATATACCACAAATGGGAAAAGCTTGGTCAAGATCCTGCCCTTTCATAGGTACCCCAGTCATCCAGTATCTAAACATAAATATGTAGGAAAGCAGGCTTCCTCCACTCTGGCACTCACAGAACCATTTTCCTTTTTAATTTTTCACTGTAATTGTTTTCTACTCATCTGAATGCTAAAATGTATCATAGGCCGTGATCCTGCAGGGCCAGGCACTAATGGATCGGATGGCAGAGAAGATTTAACATCACAGTTTGGATGTAATGTGCTGTGCTGACATATATACTGATAATAAAAACTGTATTTTTCTTCTGTTTGCAGATAAAGATGCTTTTCATCTGGCATCCCAAGTGCCTGATTATTTTCTTGCCTCCTTTGCTTTACATGGTAGATTTCCTCCGTTTTATATGTCCTCTATCCACCCACAACACTTGGTGCAAACCTAATCCACCAAGTGCACCCTGCCTCGGCCTCCTTCCCACCTCCCCAGCGGACTGATTCAGCTCCAGGTGAACACAGAGGCTGAGGCTGCTACTGCATCCCCTGCAGACGAACTGCTGACTTTCAGTGTGCAGCTCTGCCCAGGTGGGACCGGGCCACTGAGCTATAAACATTCCAGGTTTGTCTCTTCAATGCATGTCTGCACAACATCTACTAAATCTGCCCTATACAATATCTAGCACAGGGAAGATCTAAAAAGGGTCTCCAGATGCTGCTGTAGAAGCATCTATATCATGCACAGTGAGGGCTTTAGGACTCATCTCTCTGGCAGCGTGGGGTTGCTTGCACAGGTAGGCAAGTATTGGAGACAGCATCCTGCTTGAGTTACTTTACGCTCTGTTCTTGCCCTTCCGTCTCACTTGACAGCAAACCTGTCCAAAGATCACTCGTGAGCTTGGCCACATTTTTGGGGGGAGCTGTGGGGACTGCCAGGTTTTGAACCAGAAGGCTCTGCAGCCACACGGGGGTAGTTGCCACAGAAAAGCTGCACTGGTAGGACCAAAAGGAAAAATAAAATCACTAAACCATGCATAGACATGTCCCGTAGGAGTTTATAGGAACTAAAAGAATTTTTAAAACCGCACAAAAATGCTTTTATTTTCATAAAATACTATCATTCCAAGAAACAACACTTTATTTGGATCTCCTGTTGGTGTAAGAGCTGATTTAAAAACTAAGGTTGTGTTTGTGTGGAAAATTTGAACAAGAAGTGTATTCTTTTTATTTTCACTACAGTCTTCACTGGAAAAGTCTGGCTCAACTGAAAAATTAAAGATGCGTGCTCACATGCACACACACACAAGACTAAAAAAAACCACCCAAACCCATACTCTTGGCTTTCACCCAAAATATTTCGGCACGAGATTGGTTAGATTTTCAGAGAATTACTGGCATGCGCAGGCCTCCTGCAGAGACAAAAAAGAGGAGCTAAAATCACGGTTTTCAGTCGACACAGTGTTCTGAAACAGTGTTTTCCATCAGCCCCAGTTACTGGGTGTGTCTGACCGAAGAAGGATGGCACAGCTCTCTGCCCACGCTCAGCTGCCGTGGAGGTAAGGGGGGTTGCTAGTGGTCCTTTATCTTGCATCGCACACTAAGAGCAGCCAAGGACAGCAACACAGCAGGAACCCAGGGTTCAGCTCTCTCTTACACAAAGCAGCCCTCGCAGGCTTCTCCTCATTTGTCATTAATTAATTACTATTGCCCATACACCCTGCACGTAACACTGGTTTACCTCATCCTTGAGGAGCGTTTCTGCTTTGCTTCTGCTGATGTTCTTATTGTACCATCTGAAAACATCAAAAGACTCCAAGTCAGCGTTTCTGCTGAAAAGCCTCTGAATTGAGCGTCCCCAGGGCTAGCGACGACACATTATGTGGGGTAGGGCACTTAGAGGTACAAGAAAAACACAGGCACAACTTACTCATATATTTGCAGATTCTCGGGTGATTTTTCCACCAGGTAGCTACTTGGCACGTAGCCTTCATGCCTGTTAAAATGCGACACAACATGAGTGCACTAGACAGACAGGATTTTCTCTGCATCTGTGGGAGTCAGCCCTGAAAGATTTGCCTGCTCTTTGCATGATAGAAATGCTGGTTGTTATATATTTAGTCGGATTACTGGAGAAGGAAACAACTGATTGCACCTCTAAACTTGGAGAGTTTCACAATTTTCACAATTTTTTTCCCCCACGTGTATGACAGCGAATATCAGCCTGAGCTAAGGACTGTTTATTTTTTTAAAACTAACTTTCAGATCCTTTTTCTTCAGCTGCCTGAATACAAGCAACACCAAAGGGAAGAAAGTTACTGTAAATAACCTTCCATCACTCTTTTCCTGTATATCAGAGGATGCTTCACAAAAGTTATGCTAGAGGCCAGCATATATGTTAATGGAAGAACAATTGGATTTAGAAAGGATTTGTAAACTGACTGTTGAAAAGGGACTTACCCATTCTTATCTTGAATCAGCCACCAATGTTCCTCAGAGCTGTCAATCACATAATATTCCTCGTTATATTGTAATGTCAGCTCCTGCGGATTCTGGGCTTCATAGTCGTATATGGCCATGACTAAGGCTTCCTTTGGGTCTAGCAACAATTTCTGCACAAATTAGGAAAAAGGCTCATCATATTCATATTCATAAAAAACAATGGCATGCTCTCTAAAATGATATTTCCCTGGCAGCACTGGTGTCCTCTGGGTTCAAAAGCCTCAAAGCTAGGAAAGCACCCCAGGGCGTCTAGTGGGGTATGGTGGCAACATGAGAATTTTCAGCACTTTCAAACAATGAATTTCATATAAAAATTTTAGTTGCACAGAAAATAGTTACCTACTCCTTAGGGCAGGATTACCTCTGTCTGATCTATTCTTCACAGATGTTTCCTAAACTCCTCTTAAAAGCCTCCAGTGATAAAATCTCCATGGCCTCCCTAGAGGGACTGTCCCAATGCCCTGCTGCCCTCCAGTAAGGCACCCAGCCCTAACAACCACCCTGCTTCTCCCTTCTTATTAAATAAGCCAATGACATTTTGTCCCATCCACAAGTGGGTTTGGAAAATCACTTCTCTGTTCCTCTTCACAGCAGCTTTTCTCATACCCCTCCTACTTCCCCAGTTTCCCTTTCTATAGACTGAAAAAAAATACAGTTGAAGCCTCACTCACCGTTGGAAAGCTATTTGTGAAACCAAGCTCTCTTTGCAGGACTGAATCTAACCCTAGTGGGATGCTGCTGATTTATAGCTTATGAAAAAATATGGAAAAGGTAATAGAAAAGCCCAGGGAATGTTATCACAGGTGATATTCTAGGTCACTGCACCGTGGTGAACCTTAATGAAGACATATTCACCACTGCTAGTTAAACACACAGGACACTAAGGACAGCTTAGCGTGCCTCACTGCACTCACCCAGTTATCTTCAGGAGTGGGAGGAAGAGGCTTCTTTGAGGCTGAAATGAAATCAAGGAAGGTAATTTGAAGTAGATCTGGACAAAACCAGGGGAGAAACCACCAAGATAATGAATTAATAAAGGTGATACAAAACCAGTGAATAGCAAGCCTTGGTCTTTTAGAGTAAGACATGCCAACAGCCTGCACCTACACAGTGACGCTCAGCCACACAGCATGGATTTGGAACTGGTGTACAGATTACTTAAGGCATCACCCAGATACAAGGTAAAAGTGTCTTGGGTGAAGAATGATTGAATATGCTTTTTCAGGAGACAAAGTAAAGATTACAGTTGGCCATTGAAACCACAGAGGAAATACAGTTAGGACAAAATAGGATACACAGGGTTGAATGTATATATCTCAAGAAGGTTGTTATTATGGCTTATTGACTGACCACACCTGATCAAGTTCTTAGTTCTCCATCTCATTCCAAAGACAGCACCAAGCATCACACAGACGAAAATGTTAATTCAAAACAAAGAATGCCATATACAGTAAAAGATAAGCCAGAGTATCCCAAGAAGCCAGTAACATGTCTCTTGATGGAAATGTAACACGATACTCTTTGATGTTCTGTATGAGACAGATTCGATCCTTTACTTTTGCTAGGAATAAATATTTTAACGTCAGGATGGTCTTAACAAATCCCATACCATTTTTGGTGGGGTCATACTCCACACAGCCAGCTGCCATCTTCTCTGTCTGAGCACAGCATCTCCACTTGCCATCTATCCAAAAATCTGGATGACACTTTGAAACCAAACTGTTGTTGTTTCTGGTTTCTGGAAAATGTTAGGGGAAGAAAAAGGAGGGGGAAAATGAATTTATTTGCATTCACATCAGCTCTGAAACATCTAGAACTGAATGGAAATAATCTGCACGTTAAAGAGGCTTCTTATTCTTGTCAAACCAAGCTTTGGTGAATATTATCAGCCTCCTCCATTAATGTTTTCCTTTCTCCTGAAAGGAGTGAATGCTGCCATCGACGTGGAGGAATAGCCTTCCTGCTGGTGATGGAGCTCATACCTCTCTACTGTGGCAGAACACAATCCTACCAAAGTGACTCTCTTTAAACTGATAACCACCAAAAACACAGAAGGAAGGTCTCATAAAAAGAAATAAAACCTGGCAGGCCATATACTGATGATTCCCATGACAGACTACAGCTCTACAGTATGTATATATGTAAGACATGGACACTTGCTGCTTTGGCTTGGTGTTCAGAAGGAGCTGTACAAGCTGGCATTCACCAGCACTAAACATTTTTTGCACATGTAAATACCAGTCTTGAATGTCTGCATGAGCGATTAAAGGTCCTTCTTTTTGAAGCTCAGGCTCTCTATCTGTAATAGTAATTTTCCTAAAAAGAACAAAAAATTTCTGCTGGCCTGTTTCAAGAGACTATTCAAATTGTCCAAGGGAGGGGACATTCTCAAAATGTTGAACGAGAAGAGGTGATAAAGTAGAAGCTTGGAGCAGGTGCACTCCAGAAGGGGAATAACTGGTTCCAAGAGTAAGTGCACGAACTTAATAATATCTCCATCAGGCACAATGTTTTCAGAGTGAACAATACAGCAGCTTGTGTTATAAAGCAGGAAAAAGCTATGACGGAAGCCTGGTGCAATTTTCATGTAACTAAGTAACACCTTCCTTATGTCAAGTTTTATGCTTCGGTTCTGCCTGCAGTGGTTAGTTATTGTGCCTTCACTTCAGAATTATTGCAGTGAACCACAGCACAATTCAGGAGGTGAACAGGAAATGAAAGCTACCCACAAAAATGTTTCTTAATAATCATGATTCTCTAAGAAGGTTGTCATCTAAACAAAAAATCTATTAATAAGAGCTGAAAAATCTTCTACGCAGAAAAGATTCTTAAAAAAATTAGCCATAGAAAAATCCTCATCTCTTCTGAATAAGAAACCTCAGATTACAGTAACATATTAACAGTTTATCCTAGAAAGAGGCAAATAAAGCATTCCATGTCCAAATTTTTCACTGCTGCTGAAAACACACCCACCAAATTTACAAGCAATTTGATTTTATAACCTCATTCCCCATTACCACTTTGCATGCTTAGATATAAGACATTGACTCCTCTTGCACATTTTCTCTGCATCATAGCTTGTGAGAAAACTGGTCTGGGATAAGTAACTTCAACAATTAGGTGGGCACAGGGGTTTTATTACCTTCCTTCAGTGTAAAGACCCATCTCTGCCGGCTCTCACGATTGGGTGCAAACACGTAGAGTATGTAGTTATCATGGACGATCTGGAGGGGGGAGTAAAGAAGGGAGCCAGCCATTAGAAGCAATCCCAGATATGCTGGGCACAATGGAGTCACTGAAGGAAACAGGCAGCAGCCCTCGTACCAACAAGTTACACGCAAAATGATGACGTGGGGAAGTGGAGTAACAGGGTCTGTTCAGAAGCATCTCTTAACCTCATTGACTTTTGATTATTTAAAATGGAGTAGAAATCCTGATCAAGAAAGAATTCTAGACAAGCAGTGTTTTAGATCAATTTTATGCTGTTAAGAAATGCCCATGAAATCAATGGAGACATAGCAGTTTCAATCTGCAGAGGATTCAGCCCATTACTCACTGACTGCAGTTTATCCTTGTAAAGCATCTCTGGGGAAATGGCATCTGTTTTTAGCAGTTTCTTGTAAGATACCTTCACTTAAGATCTAAGAGCCAAATTTAGCTTTTCTTGTGTCAGGACAAATCTCAAGCAACTCCTGGAGTTTATTTGGATTACTATTATTCTTCAAAGTTTTTAATAGCTTTCAGTAGGATTATAGAGGGGAAATAAGAAGCTGGAGCAGACGAACAATGAGCAATCAAGATGCTGTTTTCATGAACTTGGCCTTAATGATGAACAAACAAAGGAAGAGAAATACAGAACATTTGTGAAGTTTCAGACCAGAGAGTAAAATCATCACAAGAACCAAAATGACTCAGAAACTGAATCAGATGACTACCTTTGGGCCTAAAATTTGATATGACGCATAATCTATATTTCTTTTCCAATATTTATCTCAACAATTTAATTCCAAACGGGACCTGGTCTCTTTGACGCACAGATTCTTTGAAAAACTTTGACCACTGTCTTTAAACAGAGGTTTCTACAAGAGAGCAGCTGTTTTTTAAAGTTTCTCCAGAGGTGTAGATGAGGTAATGTTGATTAAAGAACAGGAAATATTTGCTATCTCTTGGCCTGAAGCCCTTCCTTGCAGGCACACACAGACAGCCGTGTGACTCAGTTGCTTTGCATGCTATGGAGAGATAAATTATAACCTCTTTTACAAAAAATAGAAATAGGGCAGGAATAATTCCCACTTATTTAAAGCCACTCCTGTTGATATTATTGTTATGTCTGTATAATGTTTTGACAAACTAAGGCAGATTTTGAAATATGCAGTAAGCAGATCTCCAAAAGCTGTAGCCATGAGTACGCACAACTGCACAAAATCACTCACTTCATGCCACTCTGCAAGGCGCTCACTTGCCAGATGAGCCACACAAAACCAAAAAGCCACTGGTGGTTCTACAGAAGATTTACAGCTGGGTGCAGCTGAGATATTTTTAAAAAAACTCAGACGGTATCATTTTACAAAGTACCACAAAACTGACTGTGGGACAAAATTCAGATGTGCTACAAGCAGGAGCGATTACCACGACCGCAGCAGAGCACTGTCCATCATGACTGGTCCACTATTACCATCCCACCAGTACTGGCCACTACCTTCACTTTACTTTGCTGTTCCTACAAGCATTGGAGATATGGAGATACAGATTTGAAAATTCAGACCGAAAACAAACAGATCTGAGCATTTGTTCCTTCTCTAGTCCATGTTCACTCAAGTTAAGAGCAGCTGAGGTTCCCCCATCAAGCTTTCCCCCAACCAGGCAGCTCCTACCCAGCCCCAGTTCAGAGCTTTCCTCTCGGGCTGCTCATGGACAGCCATTTGCAGCGTACGACAGCATCTTCTGCTGCTCCCAAATGCCCATAAACAAGGCTGTAACACTCTGATCATCTGGTTTCTTGAGTGCTCATTATGCACAAACATAGCAAAATTTTGTAATATTCCAGGACAATTTTTATGATCCTGGCTGGGGACCACCCCAAGCTAGAGGGAGGGTTTCCTGACCCAACCTCGTCTGGGAAATTATTTCCTCTCCCTTCTCATATCTCTGCAAGGTAACATTTTCCAGGGCTCAGACTAGAGCATGGTGCATATGCGCTTTTACTGTTCAAATGAAGATTTAGAGAAAACTCTACAAGCTACTTCATGATTTGTCGGAAGTGACAGTACCAAGCCAAGCCTCCAAATTGATGCTGGTTTTCAGATAACAAGAACGAAAAAAAAAAAAAAAAAGAAATCTTGCTTTATGGTTGTCTTTTTTCTTTTTATGAAATTATCTATCTTTTTTAACATTTATTGTGTACATGGGTCACAATCATTAGCTTTTATCTACAAATCTGAGTCCAGATAATTCACTCTTTTAAAGCCATCGGTGAACAGAGATGGTCCTGTATTTGCTGAAATCCATACACCATAATTATTAAGAAAAATACTGTCACCAATATGATAAAATTCTGATAAATGGCAGCACAGGGAATAACATAATAAACTGGGAATTTGTGTTGCAATAACTGAGCAAATATTCTGTGGCATTTATGTTTACATGGCAATGTAAATGTATCCCATATGTATTAATAATTAACACTAGACAATGTGTTCCTCATCCTAGAGCTAGCACTGTCGACCTCTTGGTCGTTAAGCCCTCTCATCACTAAAAGCCCTCTCTGTTCTTGTCTAGAGCAGTCTCCCTAATGCATCACATTCACCAGCTTCTGATGCAAAGGCCACTGAATGTATTTAGTTTCAGCAACACACTGGTAAATTGGCCAAAACCCTGGGTGGATTCCCCGTGTGAAAGACGGGCTTTCTCTGAACATGAGTTAGTGGAATAGCTGAATATTGTGTTAAACATGGGATAGTATTAGAAGATCTAATGATCCTTTCCAATTTAAAACCAATGAGTGTAAGAGTCTATGGATCTTGTAACAACACTCGGTCTCTGATTCCCCAGCTCATTTCAAACCTCAATCTGTTTTTTCTTCCTTTGTTGTTATTCACCCTGGCGTTGGGTTCATTAATGACTGCACTGTGAAGGAGAATTTTATTGAAATACAAAATGAAGTGATATCTCTATCAGTATGGTCAACAGACAGACTCACCTGGAAAGGATATTTATACTGACAGGGAATGATGATGTCACTTTTCACAATTTCCACACATTTAATCCTGGAAAGTTCCACAGAACCCTTCAAAGTCCTTTTTTTCTAAAAGACAGAGAAAAGCATTTGGTTAATGCTAATGATTGTGGATTAAGTGAATAATTAGACAAGACTGTCATGTCCAGAGGAGATTTAATTTTAATGGAGCAGAAGCAAATTAACTGATTATGTAAGACGTTTAAAAGTATGAAGAATCATTCTCATATATGGCACCTCTATATGGATTGCACATACACATACATGTATGCACATACATGTATTTCAACTCAGCACATGGGTTCTTAGAGAACTAGTCAAAACCTTTGGTTGAAATTCAGGTTTTATTTTTTTCTTCCAACAAAATTAAATGCTCTTTTAACCAAAAAGAACTATTTTCATGAAACTTTTAGTTTACTAACACTCCTGTTTCATACTGAAAAGCTATAAAACAATAAATATTTTATTAAAAAAATATTTGGGAACTGAGAATTTCAAAACTACGCATTTTATCTAAAATGTAACATTTTTACTGCACCTATTTTCCAAGAAACAAAACACTTCTCTGTTTTTGTTCTGTCTCAGTTTTTAGCTACGAAAAAATAACAGGAAATTTTGAAATAAATAATATCCGCAAAAACTTGCCGACAAAATTATTTTTCTGGCAGCCTCTGCTGCGTTATTATTCATCATATACCAGATATAGCTAGATAACAGTATGGGCAGTTAGGACAGGGTAAGAAAAGAACAGACATCCAAGTATCCCAACTACCTCGGCGTACCCTATTTCCGACTGAATCCTCGCCCTGTAGCTCCTCGGCGAGTGGCACTCAGCTTTTGCAAGAGCGGGGCGAGGTGGACGCTGGCACAGGGCAGGCAGGAGCTGAGCTAAGGCTTGGTATCTGGTGCACGCTTCTGAAGGATTCGCGACAAATGCGTTTGCCCTTCGGAGGCAAACTGGTTTCCTGTTTTGATTCATTTTCAGTAGGGATTAGACACTAACTGTCTCCCAGCTCAGCTTCGCAACAATGTGGCGGAAATCGGTGAGATTTAAGAACCCCAAAAACACTGCAAAAGCTTCTGTTTTTCAAAAACACAGGCGACTGTCAATGGGAGAGAGCATGAACTTCAGCGACCGCGTTGTACCTGTCATGGGTTATCATTCAGAGATACAGCAAGACTTCGGCAACCTCCTCGCCCTCCCTCGGACCCCCAACCCAACCCTTTGTGTCCTTCACCCTCCAGTTCCCTCTTGCCCCTTGCTCCCTATGTCACCACGACCCTGCAGCTCTGCCCCGCTGGCCGCGGCTGCCCCCACCGCTGTGCCGACCCTCACTGCTGCTCCGTTGCTACCTTTCATCATTGAATTTAGCCTAAACCAGGGAAGCAGCTGATGCCGCTGGAGGTGGGGTGAGGTTTGCCACAGTGTACTGTCAAACAGCCTCAAAAGAGAGGCCCCAAAGCTCCTCAAACTTCATTCTTGCAAAACTGGCTATTTTGCCTTTGTATACTTGGACTTGAGGAAAGAGAGAGAAATTATTACAGTGTGGTCTCACATTGCTCTTGCCGGACTTTGTTGGTGTATTTGGTTTTTGTATTTGTATTTGCTTGAAGTTTAACCAGTGCCTCTGGATTTACTGCCAGGACTGTCTCCTGTAGACAACATCTGCCTATGTAGCTCTATGGGGTGGAGTGGGATTTTTTTATATCAATAAACCCAAGGCCATAAAGCACCCCGAATGTAAATACGAATTAACTATCAAAAGTATTACCAAGCCTTAGAAGGCCTTACTGCACCCCATTTTCACCATCTATTTTCTTTCATTCTTGTCTATTCACTTCTTTCTTCCAGACTTGGCTTCCTCTGTCTCTTCTCCACAATCCCCTCTATCATTTGTTCTGCCCCTGGGACTTCTACCCTTTTGATGAGACACAAAGCCATTTATTTCCTATAAAAACCTTCAATTTTGCTAGCATTGAATCCTCCTTCATCTTATTCCTTTGAAGTCCCAGGGCTTAACCACATGCACTCCTCCTCTGAGGCTTTAGGAAGCGATGCTGTGCCAATCACACGCTCTGCTCTTTCACTGCAGACTGGTTTTTGTTGATACCTTTCCAGACTCTGCTGAAAGACAGAGTCCAGTCTTCTCAAGGAGCTTTTTGCAGTCGTCCTGCAGTTCTCATCACCTACTGTGCTCCTTTTAATCACATAATTCAGCAACAGAAGCTCCCCATAATCTCATGTTGCAGTGCAACGTTAGGGTGCATCTCACAGCCAGTGCATTGCCTGGCAGATCCTCAGCAGATGGGACTTTGTTGATAGAAAGCAATTACAGTCCTGTAGCAGCACAAACAACTGGAATTACCACTCACAAACCAGGCATTACCCAGAAACTGGGCTGGAAACTAAACATATCCCTACTTTTGTGATGCTTGACTGCACTTTAATCCAAAAAAAGCAACTGGGCCATTTGGAAGGGAGTGGAGAGGAAAAACCTCTTAAAAATGGTCTCCAAAAAACCTCAGAGACTTGTTCCTAAAAGAGTGAGACAAAACATGCTGACAGATCTCCATTTGTTGTTTTCAGTCTGCCCGGAGTATAATTAAGTAGGTGTTTTAGCTGGTTGGTCAGAAAAAACATCAGTGGTCTTACTGTGTAATGTGCGTGGAAAGATAACCAAGGCATGCTGCTGTCCCACAAGGAGAAGTACAGTGCGCTGCAGATCAGTCCATCCTGTTTTGTTTCTTTTGGTCCGTTATTTGCAATATGGCAATTCCAGGAAGGAGAGCTAACAGCTCTGAACAGAGCCAGGCGCATCACAAGCCCAACGCATTACTGTCTTCATCTTTGGTATTTCATGTCCTCTTGCCACACAGCTCCAGCAGCTCTTTCACTGATTGATCCTTTAGTTTGTGTCTACTGCATAAACTAGATGACCACAATGGTCCCTATTTGCCTTAGATACTAAGACAATTGACTATGGTACAATTGACATAGCCCTGCCCTGCAACACAAGAAGGCATCTCGCCGTGCTTGCTTGGGGAATGAGCCACCTGGCATTTATCACGTGCTAAGACTACACAACCACCAACGCTGCTACTCACCCACGCCATGGCAGCTTGGCCACCCAACAAAATGAATCAATTTTCACCAGCTCATGGCCAGGGGCAGGGGAAGGAGGGGGGATGTGGTGCCCGTGGCGAGAGGGCAGCGAGCCGGCAGCGGCCACTGCAGGTGACACAGATCTGCGCCATGAGCAGACTTCCTGACCGCAGCTCTGCACCCTCAGGCTTTGCGAATGTCTAAGATCTTGTAAGATACGGGGCTGTGCAGTCTGAGGAATTTTCTACTTTCTGGCTAACACTTTGCTGTTGCTACTTGTGAAGCCCATTCATCAAATGCGCTGCACCAAGCATTTAGGCTGAAGGTCCCTCGGTAGACGCTTAAAGGTTTTGCTGAACCACACTGTATTTACCAAAGGGCCCTGGCAAAAAAAGTAGCCACCAGTGCTGGAAGCAGAGGGAAGGGAGGGAGGCCAAATACTAGGGAGAGGTAACGCAGGGGTGGGCAGAGCCTTATCTCAAGGAGCATGGGAGGAGAGAGCAGGCAGCATTTTCTGGCAGGCAGAAAGGCAGCATGCCATGTTTCATAAAGCTGGCTTGGTTCAAAAGTTGTATAAGAACTTGTATCTTGTTTCTTTTGTGCTGGTGAGGGGAAAACCAAGCAATTAAGATTCATGTGGCCCCAAACTCCTCGGCAGCGCTCACTACCAAGGGCTCTCCATGCTGCAGCTGGGCTTTCCTTGCCCCCGTCACTGGGTGTTTGCATTCACCTCTCTATCTCCCTGTACCTCATCCCCACTGCCTGCGCATCCTTTCCTTTGCAATGCCGGGTGCTCCTCCCAGCCCAGCCAGGCACCTCACAGCAGAAAGGAGTATGGTCCCCTCTGTAGCCTCGCTGTGTCCCCCCTTGGATATGAAGTCCTTCCTGCAGCCATGAGGTCCGTCCATGAGCCCATGTTTGCCCACTGCTCCCCAGTTGCAGCTGGACATTTTCCCTTGGTAGGAGGGTAGGGGAAAGCTAATTGATAGCTACGGTGGAGCAAGGTAGGAAATTCCAGTCCTCTGTAAGCTCAACTGCAAAAACATTTCCGTCAATAAAAGCATTTAATGACCTTCTCTGTAGCGTCAGGGGTTTTTTTGTAAGAATCTGAGCCAAACTTCATTCCTTGTTTTCACTTACTGTCTTGACTAGAAGGAACCATTCTTAATTGGTGATTAAGTAGATGAGGAGTCTTTGCCTTGGCCCTTGGCATGACCTGCTTGTCCTGTGTCACCTGCTCCCTGTCCCTCCGCTCTGGCTGGGCTCAGTGTGCAGCCTGGACAGAGGCAGAAGCTGATTTTGGGCTTTTTTAGTCTGTGGGCTTGAGGTGGTGAAACCAAACCACGTTATTTTTTTCAATGCTATATACAGTCCTTCAGGAACAGGCAGGGGAAAAAAAGAAAAAAAGCAAAAGCTTTGACTTTTGCACGCCACTAGAATAAAGTGTATGTAAGTGTGAAGAGAGGCTTGCATGCACGTTGAAGTATTTTTAGAGTGGCAATGAGAGACTGCTGTGCTGGTGAGAGCAGTGCCTTCAACATCTACTGCAGGCACTGGCCTCAAGAGGACTAAGGTACCTCTGCAGAGGGCTTATACTTGCATGGTGAATGCTCTCTAGGCCCCCAGCCACAACTCTTACTAGTGACATGGTAACTGCACGCAGTAACAACCAATTAGCAGTAACAATAATACAACTTAACTATATCATACTACTGTCACCTGTAGCTTTATCCCACTGGTTTCTGAACTGTGTTACATGTGCACCATGGTGTGATGGAGAGGTCAAAATGGGCTCAGGAGAGGGCATGAGCTAGTTTCAGGGAGCAGAAGCAATGCAGCTGCCCTGGGGCAGTGCTTGAATGCAGGCAGAACTTCACGTGTGCCTTTTTAGTAGGATTTTTTCATGAAAATCAATTCCCTTTCTAAAATTTGGAAATACAGTGCTCAGCTTCCGTCTGTGTTGCTGTCCTTTGGCTGCACTTCCATATAGACAAGTGGATTTACTGAACTTAAGTGCTGTAAATTCAGCCTGGGATCTTCACACTTTTTTCCCCTTCATGTATGTTAATCACCTGTCATGAAGACTATGGAGTCTGAGTTGTACCGTCAACCATGCCTATGCAACCCCATTGCTTTTAAGAACAGAAACACCTGCACTGTTGATACACAGGCAGCAACAGGACAGAAAAAGAAGCAGAAATCCTTTCCACTCAGCTGATTAGGGCTAAGAGTGAAGTAAAAACAGAGAGGGCTCTTGTGTTCCCAGAGCCCATAGCTGTGGCTGAATGCCCACAGGGGTGGATGTCTTAAGTAACAAAGCGACAATTTTATGATGTTACTATTAAGAGCACAGTAACCAATTTTATATATTCCCCGAGCTATGAAGAGCAAAGGGACAGGATCACAGCTGGGAAGCGGCATGGGCTACTCCTGGCTCAGCACACATTCTCGGCTAGCACCTGAGAGCAATGAGCTCAGGCTGACATAAAATGGGAAAAACCCAACAAATCCCACCATAAAAATGTCTGTCTTCAGAATAATTCAGGCTGATTTCAAAATGATTGAAAAAATTATTTAAAGTTGAAGAGTCTTTCTCTCACAGAGCTGTCTCTGAGCTTAAAAAGGCTAAATAAGGTCTAAGTTTGTATGGTCAGATCCTTCAAGATATTCCCTATCAGCTTCCAGGAAAACATTTGAGGCTATTTTTGTAGTTTTACTCTAAATGGCAGGTACTGACCGCTCCTGGAGACAGGCCACTTGGCTCATGGACCTCTGGTGTGATCTACGATCACACTTTTATACTCTCATGTGCTTAAATTAAGCTCTAGGAATAATATAGAAACATATACCTATTGCTTGCTCTGATTTCTCTCCACACAACTCTGTAAGAAAATATTTATCATAGCCATACAGTGTTAAAGCTCTACTTGAGCTATTAAAATGTCATTTTATGGACGATATGAGTACATGGCTTCAAGGCAAGAGGCACCATTACAGGTCTAACCACTGGTAGGAAATAAATGGGTCAACGAACAGACCACTCCAACAGACCTGTCTGTCTCTTTGCAGACAGATTAATATCCATGTGAAGCAGAACCGTTGTGCAAGGTATGCACATCTTCCAATGCATCTCTTCCAATGGCAGAGAGCTCAATTGGCTTGGTGAACTTGATCTTTTTAAATTAGTGACATGTTGCTGCCTTTCAGGTATGATTTTCTTCAGGCCTTTGCTTCAGCTTGCAGAGTCTCCAGTTTATTTGCTACTTAGACTATGGGTCTCTCATAGTCATGTGTTGGTGCTGAGATAGCAATTAAGAAGAACACAGAAAATAATAACTAGGAACTTATGAGATACCACTGGAACAAGATGGACTTATTTTTAATGGTAATTCTCCCGATACAGTATTTTTCCACTGACCAAAAGATTCGAGCATGAACTTGAACCTCCTTGAATACTGTGTTGATACAATTATTTTCTATCCCTTATCATATCCCTTATCTACACATTGTGGTATGTGCTGTTTTTATCATTAATAGTTAGGATATTAAGAACTGTTGATTGCTGGATTGATAGAAATTTTGCCTGAACCCTAGCGTCGTTCAGTGTGTTGGGAGTTCTCTCTCTATTAGGAACAGTGATAGTTTGAGGTTTTATGGGAAATAAAACAATTTAAACAATTTTAAAATGAATTTTGAAACCTAAATTGAGCAATTTGAATTTTAAAAGAAAGTTGTAAGGGATTTTGCATTTCCTCCCAATACTAAGTGCTCCAAAGGAAAATTGGAAAGAGGTGATAATTGATAATACTGAGATTTTCAGTAGAGCTCTGACTGTTGCGTTATGCTTTAATACCTCCAATATACCCCGTTATATTTGGTATTTAAATCCCTAAATGTAGCTGCTTGGTTCACATGTCTATCATGATTATTTTGTCCTCCTACTTGAATTAAAAAAAAAAAAAATTGTTTTACAGCTGTTTTCACATCTAAAGGACATGAAAGTGTTTTAGAGGTGGGCATACCCTGGATGCAGAGTGCATTGAATTGTTAAATGACAAAATCAGCTGCAATCGGTGCTTAAGATGCCTCCATTTGTCTAAGCAGTAGAGATGGAGAAGCACACTTAGGAGGCTGGGGAGGCAGCTGAAGGGCTGTCTGCTTCACTGCTGTAACTCAGGCATGGGCACTCCACTGCAGTCTTCAGTCACTGCCATACCTGACTAAAGCAGTTGCAGCCACTTTTTGCCATGTTTCCAGGGACCTGCAAAGATCTCCTTGATCGCGCCCTCACCTGGAGCACAGGACATGGGAATAGATGCTGAATCACAGCAGGTTCGTACATCAGAAAGTAAGTATTTCATCTGCCTGCGAGACGTTACGGTGCTGCTTAATAATTGTGCTGCCTGCTGTCCATGCACACTGTTTGCATGCCGTCAGTTTGCTCACCATGCAGTGTCACTCCCAATGACTAATTTCAGTATCAAATCTTGTTTACTGAGGCCAGTACTGTTTGTAGCCAAAGCCTGTTCCATGCAAACAATCTCAGTTTGTTATCAATTTACTCAGTTAAATTCTCAGTTTACCTGGGGAATATCTGCTACAGCAGAACTACTCCTACTATCCTTATAAAGTCCTATAGGCCAGATCCAATGTTGCATTTCCACCAAAATAATTTAAAACCAGAGAAATCTAACTTTTTTTTAAAAGGCCAGAGGAGTCAATAGAGCTACGCTGAAGACCCGGACCTCAGACATTGCACACTTAGTCAAGAGTTGGCTGGTTCACTGTTCACTCCTCCAGGCTCACTAAGGTGTCTAATTTTCAGAATTACATGAGCTGAAAACAGAAGACATGCAGGGGAAAACTGAAACCATAACCTTTCTGCAAGGTTTCTATGGTACAAAGTGTACATTTTCATGAGCTGTGTGTATTTAACGTTCAAGTAAAGAGATCCAGTGGAAAAGCACACTTGGCCATAAGAGCATTTTTCTGTTGGCCCATCACAGGGCCTCACACATCTGCAATAGCCCAGTATTTTCACTGAACTCCTATTTTAAGATTGGATGAAGCCACTTCCAATGTTTACATTGTCTCAGGTCCCACCTGAGAGGATTATCAGGGTGCACATCCCTGCTATCAGCGCACGTGGTTGGACAAGAAAATCAATGTCACCATCAAGAAACAAGAAAAAAAAGGAAGATTCCTGGCTTTCAAACGAGCTTTCTAATATGATGGAAATAAGTCTTTTATGTTACATAAAAGCATATGTAGCAACTACTGAATACTGTATAAGTTTCTTCAAAACTATTCTTGACTTTAGCAAAGACTGGGAGGAGTGGATTGCAGTGAATGAAGGATTCAATGAAAAAAGGGAAGCTAAATTAAATCAACTAAATGACATCACTTTTTCATTAAAAAAAGTATAAGCTTTATGAACAAAAAAAAAATCGGTCAGAAAGAATGAAAGAGTATAAAGCAACAGGCAGGCATTGCAACAATATCAGTTACAATGTTGATTGCAATATAAAGCAAAGGCAGGCACTGGAAGCAAAAATGGCCATAGTAGAAAAGTCTAATAAAAGGTAACTATTAGGAAATCTCATATTTATTGTAGTATATTCATATTAGGAGGAATTCCTTCCTCCTTAAAGATATAAAAGAAAACATGGCTCGAAGATCTTGCCACATCCTTCTTGTTCTCCGACAGAAGAAAGATTTGAGCTTTGTAATTTAAAGAAAATGGAATTATCTGACATTTTCTGGGAAGACATTGCTGAGAAGTAATTTTAAAAAATTCTTGAAAGATTAAAGAACAATAAATACCTAGGCAAAGATCTAGTAGGAGCAGAACTGGGTATGCACAGAAAGTGCAAAAAGAAAATTATTATAATCAAATTCTGGAAGATAAAATTAGTTATTCCAGCCAAAAGGAGCTCTTTTTATTACCAGACTCTACCACACATTTGTAGAGTTAGAAAGGCCATAGACACCAGACACAGAACAACCCGCATTTTGCTTGAAGCAATCTTGTCTAGACAATTTCACCACGCTGAATCATGCCACAGAAGTTGTGAACGAGAACTGCAATAGATGGGAACTTTGTAAATATCCAGAAAAACATTTGATAAGATGCATCGGAACAGGTTGCCCAAAGATGTGAAATCTCTGTCCTTGGCTTTCAAGCAGTGGCTAGTCAACGCTACAGCCGACTTGTTCTAGTGTTGGCGATAGTCCTGCTCCGACTATCTAATGTTGGCCCCATGCACGAAGTCCGACTAAATGAATTTAAGAAGTGCCCTCCAACCAGTATTACCATAATTCTGTGATTTCACAATAGAAATGAGGCTCTTTGTGGCAAACAATATGAACTTAATCCTCCCTCAACTCCAATAATACAATTCGGATTATTAAAAAATCCATTTTAAATTTACAGAGGTGTACTAAAGGATTCATTTAACATTAGGCACAGGTTTGTACCTTGTCTCCATCTTATTTAAGGTTGTACTGATTTTATTACATAAAAATTCATTGAAACGAGTGTAGACAGATGCCAAACCTGACTTCTTTGTGGGTGATATGTATATTATTAATAAATTGGTTGGAGATATGCATCAGAAGACAGATGGTATTGCAAATTCTGGCAAGCAAACAAGACTTGTTAATAAATACATGACAAGTTATGAAGAATGACATATCTAATCAGATATGTATTTATTTGGAAGGCAGTCTTTCAAACCATAATTAAATTCACTTTAGATGAGGATTATAGGTTCATGAATGTTAAGGTATTCAGAATACACAAAGCAATGAGAAATGGTACGAACGGTCACTCTAATTAACAGGAACACCAAAACGGCTATCTTCAGAAGCAAAGTCTTAGTCTATTTACATTAGAGTCTTGGGGAAAAAACCAAGTCTTTCCAGGGCAGGATGGACAAGTCGGATTCTGTGTAGAATAATCAAGGTCAAAGGGACTGCTGGACCGAGGAACAAAGGGCTGCTGTTGTTACCGCGGGTAGCTGGACTGCTGCAAGTAACACATGTGGATAATGCAACAGAAGCAGCTGAAGCATTTTTTGGATGCTGATAAAAGGCTTTTCAGCCAAGTTTATTCCTTTGTTCTCCTGGAAGAGGAGACTGAAAGCAAATTTCAAGACACACCAAAGTGCCATCTTTATATCTGAATATCAAAGAACTCAACGAAAGAGCCCAGGACAAGGCTGACTCATGCTATGTGACCTCCTGAGCATCTGACCAGTGTAGGAAGAATAGTGCTGATGTAAATGAAAAGGGAACTCAGTCCTTTTCTGTGTGCTCCTTTCATTGCTGCCTTTAAGAGCTGGACTAGCCCATGAGTGCATGAAGATATAAAATTTAAAAATATTTATGTGCCTGAACTTCCCAGGTGTTAGGTGCAACTTTCCCAGCCCTGCAATACTTCTCAGAATGCCTGTGTAGGGCAAAATGCCTATTCTTGAAGAGGGAAAACTGTGGCGTAGGGACATAGAGCACTTCTCCATAGTTGATGCAGACAGACCCAAGCACTCTCTGCAGGTCTAAGCCATTCCAAGACGAGCAGCCCTGATGCAGAGATCATGTAATGGTAATGGTACCACATTAGCCTGGTACCAGCCCAGAAGACAGTGGCCTATTCACTAAGTGTGGCATCAGCCTCAGACATCTGTGCCACTTTTAGGCTACAGCCAGCTTGAAATACAGGGAGAGATGCTCGTTTCTGGCTGTCCCCATCCAGGTAGGAATGTAACATGCCAAAGACTATGCAAGAACCTCTACTTAGTGTCTGAAATACTAAACTATCTCTCTTCACTCTCCTGTCTGCTAACCTGAAGGATTTACCAAAGACCATAAGCTGTTAGGTGAACGGGATATAGTTAACTCACCAGTTTAAGTGTTTTTGCTAAGTAAGGACATTTGAAACTCTGTCCTAGACACCTCTCCAAAGGGATTCACTTGTCTGCTTCTTCTGCAGTACTGCAAGTGTATTGGCACCCTGAGGCTATCAAATAGTGTCTTCACTGTTGGTTATTCTGGTGAGGATCAAACTCATTGAAATGGTTAAAATGATTACTCCCACATGCTCGTTTACTCACATGCACAGTAGCTATAAAATCAGACCCTGGAAACGAAGAATTTTTGCCCATGGAATTGATTTTCCTGTTATAATAAAGGCACTTCTGATGTATTTTAGTAGAGATGGGCTGAATACATGTGCCTGTTATCAGGGCTTTGCTTTATGTTAAGACAGCCCTGCATTGTGCACTGTGTAATGAATTCCAGAAAACACAGCTTCTTATTGTTGTCAGTTATTGGGGGCTCATTCTCCTAATGAGATATGTAAATCTCTTTCATTAACATTAACGGCGATTGTGTGCTTGGCCCCTGAGGAGAACAGTGCTTTCCGTCCAGCTATGGCCGTTACAATGAAAATGCTATTACAGTTATTGCAAAAATTTGCCTTTATGACGTTGGTTGTCTGGACAGCTTTTGGTATCATTTACAGAACTATCCCTGTACGCCTTCGACCTGTTTATTTCCTTGCTTTGGACTGCTACAATAAATGCTTAAACATCTTTTTATACCCACAGTGTCAAAATGCAGAGAAAGGGACCGGGTGCTCAACTCAGTTAAATACAGGCAAAACACGTAAACCTGGGCTTAATGCATATGCTTTAGTTTAAGCCACTCAGCTGAAATCAGTGGGACTTCTCAAACTGTTAAGCGGTTCGCTAGTTGTTTTACCTGACTTTATGCACAGGCTGTTGTTACTGACTGACCGGGGACCAGAGAGGTGGGTACTGTACAGTACTGAACTCTGAGTACATAAGCCACTGGACAGGTTGGTGAGGGGTTCTTAAAGAAACTCATTGAAAACTCTCATAGCAAACATCCACACAGAGATTCCCCTTGAAAAATACATACTTTAAAAGCCCACACAGTTGCTGGCCCCATCTATATGGTACAGTATGCATGCCTGAGGATACTCCCCATCGCTGCAGCCAGCTGGCAGAGAACAGCGATGTCCCTACCACTCTGCCTTAAACCTCCAGAGCAGGGGGACCATATGCAAACTGCCTCCTGGCAGTGGTGACAGCCTGTGCTAACCCCTGCCAGCCCCACAAATCATCTGAGAGAGTCCCCGCGGAGCAGAGCCAAACCTGTGCCAGGGCCTGTGCTAGAGAATCGATGTCAACGCCTGCACACGCTCCTCGGTCCTGGTTCACTCACGGGGATGGGCATAGCCCATGTGCCGGGCAGGTACCATAATTTTCCCTTCACTAGCTGTGAACTCAATTGCTGGGGTTTCACTCCATTCTCAGCACAAAACAAAAGGGTACTTGCATGAGCTGCCCTAAGCTTTCCTCTCCAGAACAGCAATGACCTGACCACATGGAGGTCTCACCAGGATGGTCTAATTTTGGGGAAGATTACTGAGGAGGCTGAGGATCGGTTTTGGGAGTATTTCACAGGACAAATTCTTTTATCCCAATTTTGTATGAAGTTCTATTCATGTAACAACCTGATTTTGACAGTTTGTGTCAGAAAAAAATCAGCGTTTCATGGAAAATCAGCCCTGTAATTACAGATATACCCACTGTCCCTCAAATGTGTATAAGGGCCTAAAGTTACATGTGTGTTTACATATACATGTCTACACATACATAGTATGTGCATGTTTAAAATACATAATATGTAACATAAAGTAGATAATATACCAAACCCTCATCTCACCTAATTGACCTTTAGGAAGACTAGGGGAGAAAATTTCCAGAGACACTCACATAGCGTATGAAATCTATGCCCCACTGAAAGTCACCGAGTCAGATTTTCCAAACTATTTCAGTGTCTAAAGATGCCGACAGACACCTACTGCAATTCCGCAAAAGGATCTAGGCAAAGTGTATGTTGAATTCATCTCAAGTCCACCAAGACTCAGAAAGCACCAAAGAAAACTGGTTGTGAAGATTTCTCTAAATACCTAGAACAGAATCACTTAGATGCTTTTGAAAATTTAACTGAGAATAATTAAGTGGAATAGTTATAAGGGAATTAAAAATCTTAAAATAACAGTATTTGAAAGACAGTTTGGAGAGCAGACAAGGAGAGTCTCAAACCAAATATAGACACAGTCCGCAGCAATAGATATTATCCTATTTAAATATGGAGGTACGAAAAACATGGACTATAAAATAAAAGCAAGAAAAACATTTTGTTGGGCATATTTGAGAGACATAACTTGCAAGTAAAAATGACTGTTAACCCTTAAAGCTGGTATCCAACCTCAACTAGGTTATGATAAAATAGAAGGGCACATCATACTTCGCTTTTCACGTTGGGTTCAGTTTTAACTTAATTTCCTGCAACTGAGCAAGATCAGATGGTCTGAAGTTGCCAGTGCTGGACAGCAAGGCAGCACGATCCCCAATTCTGCTCTGCGTACAGTAACAGTGCCTAAACATAATGGATTAACAGCATGTTCAATGACTGTTGGAAAACAAGCAATATTATTTACAACCCTAATGAGGCTCAGCAAACATCCAGCTAAATAGAAGAAGGAAATAATTCTCACTTCATTAGAACACTTAGCACAATGGGGTGCGCAGATTGACTTCTAATTTTCTTCATATTTAGCAAATCAGGGAAATGCAAGCTTGGGGAAACAATGCCTAGTCTGAGCATGGATCTCATCATCGCATCCCTTCTGAAGCTAACTCCGAAGACTAGACATGTTACACATGGCAGCTGAATTTATTTTAAAATGCAAGACTGGTCTCCTACCAGCCATCAGTCTGCTGCCCTGAAGAAAAGAATGAGAGAGTGAAGATCTGTGGATGACTTTTTTTGCAGATGTAATGAGGGTACACTTGTGATCTTTGCAATACGCCACTGCAGGTCACCCCTGTACTCATGTGAACTGCCAGGCACACACTCACACAGCTGTTACACACACCGGTTATAACAGCCCGTGCTAAATTCCTACAACAAAACTAGATCCTTTCTACAAAATAGCAAGGTAGTCTTATTCCTCCATGCACACCAAATGCCCACTGACCAGACGCTCTAAATGACCCGTTTGACCATTCCACCATTTTCAGTGAATGGTGCTGTAGTAAGGACCAGAAATGCTAATAAAATTTAACAAAGATCATCCTTCCCTCCATTAGCATCCCTCCCTTCCTTTAACAAATTTCATCCTTCCCTCCATTACTCTGAGAGAGAAAATGGCTGACATACATACCCCATGGCGATCTTCATAGTAAGCCAACTTGGATTTGGTTAAGACAAAGAAGCGCACTTTAAAGTTGGAGGGTGAAGTCCTTCTCTTCTGCTGGGATTTTTTGATCAGCAGTTCCTCCAGGAGCACGCAGTTATTCATGGCTGAGCCAAAAATGGTCCTCTCCCAGGACATGGGATGCCCGCCCTACGTGCTGAGTGCCCGTCCAAGAAAGAGACACAAGAAGGAAGACAGTTAATTTAAAAAAAAAAAAAAAAGGTGTTCAAAAGGCAGCGTAGGTGCTTTGAGCTTTATCTTCCCATCTACAGCAAAGCTTCCTTTCTGTCAAACCATAACCACATCCTCTCTGAAGTCACAAAACGAACAGCACATGTTGAAATATACGCTAAGGTAAATGTTATGGAAAAAATAACACTTGATGGACATTCAGTAGATGTGAGTCAATGATTAAGGATTAATTAAAAAGGGGTGTGGCATGATTAAGCATCTGTCTCCTATTCGCCCATTTAGTAAATACAGTTATAAATGCACACACTGAATCTGGATGTATAGGATGTGTGTCTCTCCTGTCCTCTTAGAAGTAGGTCATGCATCCATATTTCTTTTTTGAAGGAATGGTGCCTTCCCATTTAGGAGTATTTAACAGTTGACTGCATGTCTCAGAGATTTCATACAAGTTATTTTGAGGACGTTTCCCACATAACATGGAAGTTCCTACTATGTAAGCAAAGAAAATGATATCCAGGATATACTTCTATAAGGAATGATAAATATTTGTAGTTGTTAGATAGTTGAACTGAAAACAAATAAGTTATAATAACTTATAACTAATAAATTATCATTGGTTACTATTTACTGATTACTGATTGCTTCAGGTGCAGTCTAATTAGTCTGTGGCTGGATGTTCCAGGAGGCACAGGCACGACATGCTTGCTGCGGATGCAATCAAGACCAGTGTAATCAGCAGTGAAGCGAGCACAAACATCAAACCAAGCGCAACTGCTTTCCTCAGGACTTCAGGGCACCATTCGGGGCAGTCTGCACCAGGCTAAATATAGAATTATAAAAAAATTAATATGTACCTAATGCACTCAGTACACCACCACTTATATTTTAAAACAAATGTAATTCATTTTTCTCTGCTCTTCCTTTTTTAATATTTTATTTTTTTATTAGTGATGTATAATTGTATTGCTGATGCTATTGAGGATTGGAGAGATGGAGTCTAGTGGAATATGGGGAAACTGCAAGACAAGTACTTTCATTCATTGGGTATTTCTGATATAGTGTAAATCATTTACCAGTGCTGACTTTTGCCTTTAGTTTAACGTGGCATTAGGGTATAAGGAGATAGCTCCCTATTGCTGATGTATTTTTAGAGCTGTATGCAAGCTCCAAAGAAGATACTTTGTTATTTTAAATTCAGTTCATGAGGAAAAAAAACCTGAACAAATGTCAGAATTGCAAACTGTTTAAATGAAGACTTGGATTTTATAGGGCAGTTCTTAGACAGACTTGGGAACCATATTTCTCAATAGAATGTAATGGTTATCCCTCCCAAAAAAAGAGGTGGCATATCCCTTCCTTGCTGTGTTGTTATATTGTTTAGGCAGCACGTTCCAGGGATCATCAAACGTTCCTTACCAATTTTGTTCAATGCTAATTGAGAACCTGCATTTGCCATAAAAATACAATTTAAAGATATCACTTGACGTACAGATCTGTAAGAGAAGTTGCAAAAAGCAATGCAGTATCATGGAACAGAAACAAGGACAAACAGAAGCTGTTGTGCAGTTGATCCCTATATATATCTATCTATCTCTATGCGCTGTCCTGCTGAAGATGAGATGCAGCATATATTGAAACATTTGTTACGCATAAGTCTAGCGAAGCTATGTTTCGTTTCTTGGCAGAGTGACTGAGTTCCAAGGAACTCGTGTGGTTGAACAAGAAAGATGACACAAGCTTGTGATCTCCTGAAAAATCGTCACTGCTGCCAAGGGGGATTTCATATCTATTTGTAGACTAGGATCAATACTTGGCCCAAATTTCCCAATTCTTCTACAAAACAGTTTGTCGCATGTAATGCATATATATAAAAAATTCAGTGTCTGCTGTGAGTTTTCTAAAATCATACTCTGTGTAAACAGCAGCTATTTGGATACTTCCAGACCTTGTTTAGGTGCTTGCACCTCTAAAATCTAAGACCACTTTTGTGTGCATATAACTTTCCTCATGCTTGAGAATTTGCTGGTTTAAACTATGCTCCGAGATCCTTTCTTGTAAGTAATAAACCAAAACATAGGCAGTAGAGTGCCCTGACAAACTGTATATGGACTTCATTCTGCTAGCAACAGTGAATCCCCCAAAAAAGGCTGTTGATCTTAATAGCATTTCATTTGATTTGTGTCAGTACAGATGAATTCATAACCACAGTTTGTAATGTCATTGCATTTTTAGCTAGGAACACTTATTTAGAACTATGTGATTCTTTCTAGACTCTTCTTTGCACTATCTGTAGTGTGTTAAGGACTTTCTGAAAAGTCTTTGTAGCTTGGGCCAAGGGGGGGTTGCAGTCTGTTGGCGGAGATGTACATGTTGTCTTCTCAGAAAATTGAATATAAATAGAAATGCAAGGGTGTGACATTGCAGCTCTGCAGAAAAAGCAAGGCGTACAGGACAGCAAAGAGATGAGATGCCAACACGTAGACCTCTGAGGGGAGCAATGCTGCTGGAGATGAGAGGATGTGGGGGGAGACGAGATTCCGCAAGGGTGGTAAGTGCAGGGAGAGCTAAGAAATTCTTTGAATGTAGTGACTGGCAGCTTGATTTCTTCATGAGATAAGAGATGAGTTAGTGGAGGGACATGAAGAGGGGAGCGATTTGATCAAATGTTCAGATAGCGGGCTTGGCAACTGCACTTCATTTGGTGTAAACATGGCATGATGCAATGCGTTGTAGGAGGTCTGACGGGAAGATGTGGCGAGGGTCAAGGCAAGAGAGAAACAAGGAGAAAATGAGATTTGGCTCTGCACGTGGGAAAACTGGAGAGACTGAGCTGCTGTGGAAGAGAAGGTACAGATTTGATACAACACGTAGAAAGACAGACACACACAGTTGTAAGAAAATAATCACAGATTTTGGCCTGGAGTAATAGAGAATCTGGTAGTTACATCAGAACTAGCACGCTTTAGCAGACGAGATCAGCCATTCTGAGCTTTCCATGGCGAGTGCAAGCTGATGATAGGCCAGATATTAGACAGGGAAAAAGAAAAAGAATGACTGTAAGGAAGGAAAGAAGTCAACAGAGCCAGATTCGGGTGTCACTGACATAGACACAGGAGCTGATTTCAGTGACAGCTGCTAACTATTTCTGTTTTGCAGTATCTTTATCAACTGATAACTCTTCACTGTTGAACTGGGGAGGAAGGTAGGGACTGACGTATTTTTGTATCTGCTCTTGCCACAGATCTACCCCTTCATGTTCCTTTTTCACTTTAATCCCAAACCCCATGTGTGGCAAACACCCAAATATTTGAGCGTAGCAAGTCAAAACCAGAATATGAGTGCTCTCTAAGTCTAATGAATATATATACACGTTGACATGTATATACAAAAACATATGGTCTAAGAATTGTATTTATATTTAATTACATAATTACATTTATGAGAGAGTAACTTGCTTATGTATATTTTAATTTTATTTAATTTCAAAGATCACGATGTCTTGTCCAATTTTTAAATAAAATTCTTTGCTGCTTTCAAGACATTAACTGTAGACATAAATCATATGTCATCATCCACCTGGGTGACTAACATGTTATAACCCTTTTAAACAAAGCCTCAGTCATTTAAGGGCTTCAGGACCCTTCTACAGTAGAGTAGGAGATAGCTATAGATACAGATATATATAGAAAGAGATATAGTTAGGTAGAAATACCCCACTTGTCTAAGACCAAGTTGGCTCCAGAGCTGGAAGATGTGAGGACAAGTCTGTAGAGCTCTCTATACAAACTGCACAGCCTTCCTGAAAGGGCTTCTTGGGTCAGATGATAGAATACCCGCTAACACAAGTATCTCACTTCTGGAACCTGATCTTGTATGACGGTGCAGTGATACACTAAACGTATGAGCACACTCCTTTTCTTCAAGGCTTTTGGCACCACTATATAGTGCATGGTACAGAAATTCTGTATACTTAATAGAAAGGAATTAAATAGACCTGTCCTAAGTATCTTAAACCCACTGTAAGTCTATCCCTTTAGACGAGGAGACAAAGCCTGATGAATTTTTTAGGTATCCTACATCTTCTCTGCTTGGGTGCCTCTATAAAGCCTGCTACCGTGTATCCTTTGACACTTTTCCATCCATATGCAGGAAAAACGGAAATATTTTCAATTTTTCTGATTTAAGTTTGAGCTGCTGTGTGCACTAAATATTCCTCTGTGCTGGGCAAGTTGAGGCTACAGATGAAGTTGTGCTTATCAACTGTGGCCTCAGTGCGCTCCTTTTTTTTCTTTTAAACACCTTTGTTCTTCCCTTGCTACCTCCTGCAAACTGCTCTATTTCTTCTCTGAAAAATGTTATTTTAGGGATTGGATTTTTTCTTAGGGGATTTACCCAGATTATGCAGTTCACAGTTTTATTACAGCAGACTGTGGAAATCTCCCCACCTGCACATCCTGCTCTGATACCAACGCTTAAGTCCTGAAGGCGGCAGAGAAATTTATAAAGTTAAATATAGATAGTTTTTGGTTTTGTAAAAAAACAGACCGGAAGGCTGCAACTATATCTTCACTCTCATAAAACGACCTGTTTACTTCTACCATGTGTAATATTTGGGCCAGGTTTACTGCCTGGGTGCCAGCTCTTTTTTTTCACCAGCTGTTCAATATGATGATTATCATTCAACTTCCAAGCTTCCAGAATTCAACCCATTTTGCTACTTAGCTTTTTTAGAGTGTGAGAAACTCTATTTAGGTTACTCAGCTGTCTTGCTTCTTTGGCAGTTCATTATCACCCCAATAAACATGTCTCCAGTAGACCTAAAGAACAAGACAGAAAGCTGCAGAAAAAGGGAAGAATTAGCCCGGTCTTTATGAGCCAGATGCATCCAGCTTTCCTCTAGGTCTTACAACTGCACCTTTGAATCCGCTCACACTGCTCCCAGTGACCAAGGGAGTTGCTCTTGTGGAACCAGAGCAAGATTCTCCCGTGAACTGTTCAGGAGCCCTGGGAAAGTAGATGCCTTGTTCTGAGCATCTGCTAGGAGGATGTAGTGAATTATCCATGATTTGAATGCCTGAAGCGAATCACTCCCAGGCTTACTGACATTGGCAGTAACATAGAGAACATGTTTTATACTGGTGAACTTGCACAGGGTTAGGACAGGCTCTTCCGTGATGAAGGTACAAATAATCCTTTGCTCAGCTGTTCTCTCTTAGGCAAAAATGCAGAAAGGAAAACCTAGTTTCATCGGGTCATACCCAAACTGGGAATTTGTTCCAGCTCCTTTTATTAGTGCCTGCCTATCGTGGTTCCTGTCTGTTACTATTTCCTTCTGAAGACAAAGGCATGACTTAACACTGCTGGCAAAACTGCAGTGCTGCAAATCCTGCAGTTTATTCGGGCAATATGACATGTTTGCAGCTACCCAGGTTGCTGATGGCTGGACAGGGATTACTTCTTCATGCCATGCAGACACATTTTTTGAGACATGTTCATTTACAAATTAGAATAGACAGTCACCACAGGCATGTGACCAAGTAAAGACCCAGCATTAATGTCTGGCTTAAAAATCAGGTAGGGGGGTTGCTTCCAGAAACAATATTAAGACTATAAGCACAGGAAAGAGTGCTGGCTGATTCTATCAAAATGTGCCTGGATTTTGGGCCATGTCAATTTATTAACCAGTAGTGAGATAACCGTTTCATTGCTAAATACCCATACAGGCTCTGTGCTGAGATTTGAATCTGTTTGAATCTGGTAATAGGCTGTATAGCAAGAAACAGTTCAACTGCCGTGTGCATTGAAGACTGGTGTGCCCCAATTTTTACATGACGGAAGCATTAAACTTCTTTCCTACATTAGTAGGCACACCAATAGGCTGCAGCTGATATTTTAGTCTGAGGAGTCAGAAAGAAAGGACAGCACAGCACTGCACTGCAAATTCATTAATTCCCAAAGCCACAGCAGGAGATAGGGAGATGGGGATTAACCACAGCAGATGGAGACATAAAGCTTGCTTAAGTCCCCTTCACCCCCAACAGGCTCCTTTTCTCTTCCCCTCCTCCCTGGTATATCCTGCAACAAAGCCTAGAACAATCACCAAAAAAGGAAATTCCTGTGCTCATTGCTTAACTAGGCTGTAAGATATAACACTCAACCTAAACCCAACAAGAGACTGGAACTGAGTTTCATTTTGGGGTTTTTTTTTCAGACAATGTGGGAAAAAGCACCACACTTACTTACTATTTAGAGTGCAATAGCGATCAAAAATGGAAGAAATATGTTCTAGCACAGAAGAGAGCAGCGCTGTTCTAAGACCATGCATGAAAATGGGGTTTGTATTTACTGTGCTTGTAAAATGCTTGGATTCAAATTCTGCTAAAATAACTTAGCATACTGCAATGGCACACACTGTACACACTGCTGCTGAGTTAACAGAACTGGTATGCCTGATAATGAAACATGCCAATTTGCCTAAAATTAGTTATGAAGAAAAACAAAATAAACTTAACTAAAGCAATAAATTAAGATGTTGTGTCTTTGAGGCAGAGAATATCATTGTACTGATTCACCATCTGCTGAAGGGGTGTCCAGGTTCATTCCCACGATTTGGAGATGCTGTAGGAATTGTGCTGTATTATCAGTGGTAGGCTTGTACTGGATAGCGTCCTTATTTCAGAAAAGAGCTGAAATGTAGCAGAAAGCAAATTGTACAGTGCTACGCATGACACTCACCAGCATTCTTAATTCCTCATTTGGAATCACTGTAAAGAGAAATGCTAGCAGCTCCCCATAGGCTGGGAAGGGTCATCCATGGGTCTTCTGAGAATCACCCATTCTACCAAGAACAAGACTGAAACCCTTTTTTCTTCTTTCATTAGTTGACGTTATATCCCCTCTGTCTTGGCCACTGCATACAAACTGGGAAAATGACTCAAGAAGATCACAGAGATCGTATAAAAAACACAAGTTCTTGGCCCTCCACTGTCTTCTACTTTTTGAAGTCACAGCATTTTACATCCTTGCTGCACAGTTCACTGAGTGCAAGGCACTAGAGAATCAAGCTCAGCTCCTGATAAAAGAATGTGAAATCAAAGTCTGGAAAGTCCAATAAAACCAAAGGTGTATTAGTACCTCCTACTACATGGGTTTTCTCGTGCATCTCTGGAGGCAGTGCTTTTTATTCCTTGCCTGTCTTTCAGGGTATGATGTAACAAGATGATTTGAGACAAGCTAAGAGCCTGCTGCCACAGAAACAAGGAAAACCATTCCCTTCACCATCTCCCCGACCTCCTCCCTTCCTCCTGTCTATGCGCTCTCCTCTCTTAAAAGCTCGCCCTGATGCTCACAGGATAGACAGCACAGTGACTTAACTCACTAGACAAGCTGAAAACTTAATTTTTTACAGTAATGTTTTCTGTGGAGTTTGGAGTTGCATCAGTTTACTTTGCAATACAATGCCTGACAATGATGGTACAAAGTAGTGAGAAGAAAAGACTGCACAGCCAGAAGTCGGGGGCTGGAGGAGCAGTGAAGGAAGGAAGGAGAGCGGGACCAGGAGGAAAGAGTAGGGGAGGAGGGTGAAGGAATGAGACGTCCCTTTCCAAAGCAGAAAACTTTTTAGTTGCAGCATGGAACTGCATCCTTGCCTGTATTTGAAAACCATGCTCTCAGTTCCATATTTCTGTGCCTTGGTAAGATCTGCATTTCCATCCTGGAGTACTTTCGCTTCTTCAAAATGATTATTTGGATGTGTTCAAGTAGTACTTAGAAACAACCACCATGTTAAAAGAAAAAAAAAAGATAAGCCATCTCAGATTGCTCTGGCTGATAGTACATGATTTTCTGCTCCGAACTGTTTAGATTCTCAACTGACAAGATCACCAGCTGATGAAAGAAGCAATGTGGTATAGTATTTTGATTTTGTGAATGAAGATTAAAGGTCTCTTTAATCTTCCTGCTGATCCCAAAGGATCTTGTGGCTTAACATGGAGAGTTTGAATGACTGGTTTGTGTCAAACACCAAGCCTGTGACACGGGAGACTACCAGAGTCCCAGTTCAATGCCTGCACCCAAAGCACTCCTTCACTCTGCGGAAAACCTAAGTTCCATAGCCGTGGTAGGGAAGTGGCAACTGGTGGCAACTTTTTAAACTTCTTCATTCTTTAACTTGTTTGGTTTTTTTAAGTCTTGTCAAAATAATTAAAGCATACAATATTTATTTTAGAATCAAATTACCTTTTGTGCCTTCCAGTTTTCTTAAAGGTGGCTCTTACTAACAGACTGTGTACTAGCACAACTCCTACGTTTCAAAGGGATGGTTAGCCCAGGTCCAGTGAAATGCTGAAAACTGAACACAATATGGGCAAACCACTTTATGCTGTTACATTTCTTCTACACTGTGCTGCCCACCATGGCTGCCCATTAGGATATTTCTGCACAAAGAATAAGAGCTTTCTGTACCCAGGCTCCTGGGTCTGAGCAAGCCATTCACACTCGTGACATTTCAGTCCGTATGAATGTGTTTCTGAAAAGAACACTAGATTAATTTACATCTTGGGGCACCACAAAATCCTTAATGTGAGGACCTTTGTCTCACTTCTTAAGTAGAATCAATGGCATCAAGGGCAGAAAGTGTGAAGATACTGCTTCAGATATCAGATGGCATCAGATCTGTCAGTCTAGAGACTATTGACAAATACAGATTGTGCCCAGATCAATTTACTGTCTGTTTTCCCTAAATCAAAGTTGTAAGTCATTACCAAATGGCAAGAATACCCTCCTTTGGACAATATGCATAAATTGAGGCCCAGTTACTTAAAAAAAAAAAAATCCTTGAGCCTATATTTGAAAACATAATATAGGCCATATCCATATATACATATACATGGATAAATACTAAACTATAATCCCACTGACGACATCAATCTGTGTGAATATAAAGGACAAACCTTTAACTCAGACTAAGTAATGAAGAGATATGAGACTAAGAAACAATGTAATAATTAATCAGCAATATCATGTAAAATGTGTAAATACTGTACAGCACTGCCAGAGAACAACGGCATCGAACTTCATAACGGGAGAGACTTCTTCAGCAAGTTCACTAAAGTTGCTTCCTATGTGACAGACACTCGCTACATCATCTGAGAACAAATGTCTCCAAGGGGGTCATTTCCTCCCCAAAATATACTTTGCTTACAAATGAAAATAGAGCAGCCTATTTTGCAGCCAGGGTTGCACTCACTGTCAATTGTAGAGTGCTGTTTTGCTTGGAATATTTAAATATATATTCAGATATTCAGTAAAATGTGAGCTGTAAATTTTTTCAGGTTTTCTAGTCAAATAAACCTAACTATTCTGGAGTTTCTTTGCATTGTTTTAGAAATAATTAAGAGGATCCAAAGTAATTATCATTCATTCGAAACTTTTTTTTGGTGAAATGATCCATCCCGAAAAGTGAATCTGCAAATGATACTGCGTGTGCACGCAACGCGTCCCTGTCAGACAAAGGCCATTGCTGCCATCTGCTGAGGAACAGAGAAAACGGGACATAAATGGCCAACTGTCAAAAATCCTTTCCTGTTGGCCATTTCAGGGAGAAATTCCTGCAGAGGTGATGCCAGCAAGCCCAACCCCCCGTGATCCACAAGGTGAAAAACTTAAATCCACGATTTTTCCTTTAACTTCTCCTAAAACAAAACTGAAAGAAAAACAATGGAGCCCAGCTGCTTGTTAAAGTCTTTATGTGGCCAGGTGTAGTGCATTCAGCTGAATGTACGATGTGAACACTTTCCAGGGTAACATTTTCATTTCATGACCGGGGTAATGCCGGCGTTTCTGATGTGTGGAAGCACTACATACCATATGATCACTACATACCGCACGATCACACACTACACGATCACTATGTAATTCAGTGGTTAATGTTTAAGAATTGTGTTGCCAGATCCCGATCTAAATATGTTCCTTTAAAGCAGTCCGTACTTCCCAGCAGCAGGGACGCACGGACCCAAGCGCCTGCCTCCAAACACTATTTCACCGCAGCGGGGAAGTCTCCAAGCGCGGCCCCCAGGCCTGCAAACGCCGGGCTGGTCGCTCCCGCTCCCACAGGCCTCTGGCCTTGCCGCCTCAGGAGCGGCTTCTGGTGAGGGAGCCCCACACTCCTAGGAGCCCCACAACAGCAGTCGGGATGCGTCCCCGGCCCCCCCCCACCTCCGGGACAGGGCAGCGCCTCGCAGGGCCGTGGCCGGGCAGCACGGCCCAGCAGCCCGCGCCGTAACGCGCACGCCGCCCTCCTCACTCAGCAACGGCCCGCCCCGTCCCGTGGTGCTTGGCACCGCCTCCCGACGGAGCTCCTGCGTTGAGTGGAGGAAGCTTCTGACCGGTGTTCGGGAGGACCAATCAGAGAGTGCCGCCCCGAGGTCGGCGAGCCAATGGAGGAGAAGGGAAGCGGGCCGCTGGCCGGAAGCGGGGTGTCGGCCGTTGTGCTGAGGGCCGCGGGCGCGGAGCGGGGCTGTCTCCTCCGCGGGGTACGTGGCTGGTCGGCGATGGCGTCTTCTCTCTTCAGCAGTGGCCTGGCGAACCCGCGGCGGGGCTTGGGCCTTCCCAGAGCCTGGCCCGGCCCGGCCCGGCCCGGGGCAGGGCAGGGCAGGGCAGGGCAGGGCAGGGCAGGGCGGCGGCGGCGGCTGTGGACGCGGACGCGGGGCGCGAGGCCGCATCCTCACCTGAGCGCGGTGCTGGCCCGCCGCCGGGCTGCGCGGTTTCCTCTCTCGCGGGGCACGGTGTTAGCGGGCCAGGCCTCAGCTAGGGAAGGGGTTCTCTCCTCTCTTCCTGTGGCTGCTCTGTTTACAGGCTGGTGTTTCATGGTTCGAGAAATGAATGCTTTATGTGCTTCTAGGGAAGTTAATCCTGCTAAAAGCATACCTTAGTGAAAAGCTAACATGGATTTGTTCGGGAGTTTCCTGTTTTCTACACGTTGAGATGGCTTTCTTCTGGCTCATTTTCTCATAGCCAGCTGTCTTATGTTGCCTTTGTTTCTATTTATATGATGAGGTTGTCACACAAATTGTTTAACATGTATTTCTTGGGACATTCCCTAGGTGTTCTCATCTGGCAAAAATGGGTGAACCTCAGCAAGTGAGTGCCCTTCCTCCGCCTCCAATGCAATATATAAAAGAATATACTGATGAAAATATCCGTAAAGGCCTGGCTCCAAAGCCACCTCCACCTGTGAAAGACAGTTATATGATGTTTGGTAATCAGTTTCAATGTGATGATCTGATTATTCGACCCTTGGAGAGCCAGGGTATTGAACGGTTACATCCTATGCAGTTTGATCACAAGAAGGAGTTAAGAAAACTTAATATGTCTATCCTGGTCAACTTTTTGGACCTCTTGGATATCTTGATAAGGAGTCCAGGGAGTATAAAGCGAGAGGAGAAACTGGAAGACTTGAAACTGCTTTTTGTTCACGTCCATCATCTTATAAATGAGTATCGCCCTCACCAAGCTAGGGAGACACTGAGAGTCATGATGGAGGTGCAGAAACGTCAGCGTTTGGAAACAGCAGAGCGATTTCAGAAGCACTTAGAGCGAGTTGTAGAGATGATTCAGAACTGCCTGGCTTCCTTGCCTGATGATCTGCCTCATTCAGAGGGAGGACTGAGAGTGAAAGCGGAAACAATGGATACTGATGATGGCAGCAACTGTATTGGACAGAGTGAAAAGCAGAGAGAGCGTTCTGGTGGCAAGAGAGATCAGGTTTTAGACAAAGATGCAGCTATGTGTAGCATTATTGATGAAATGACATGAAGAAAACACTGGTTTTTTGTTAGCTCACTGTAGTGAGAGGCAGAATGGATTCCGATGGTATATGTTGTATTTTGTTTTGCTGTTGTACAAGCAGGCAAAGCGTTTATTTTACACCTGTTGGAGGTTGTGAGTGACTATGCAGATGAAAATGTTCAATATTTTATGAGCTGTGTGTTTATTGGTAGAAACAAAAAAGTATACTTTTTGTTAAATGTATCATGTGAGGTGGAAGCCACAGATTAAAGTTAGCTTTTTCTGTTGTATTTTCATTTGTCACTTTCTGCTTTTTTGGGTATGCTTCATTGTTTTTTTAAATTGCTTTATAGTGTGGAAGCAAGTAAGGGATCTGACTGAGAGGAATTGCAGTTGACAATTCCTCCATTTCTAATAAGTGCAAGTTTACAATTTCAGTGGGTGCTTTCAGGAATGCATAATTCAGTATTAAAAATAAAATCAGTGTCAAGTCTGCAAAATCCATTCCTTTGTAGCTTTGTAATAATACAACTGTACTAAAGAGAACCTAAACCTTCCTTTGTTACAAATGTAATGTGGTGTAATTTGCTATATAGAGACACATTGGCAGGAATCTCAACAACTAGATGAATTAAAATTAATTGGATTTTAATTTTCTTAGATGTCAATCATAACCAGTCTTGAGGTTACAAAAATGCCTACTTTTTTTTTTCCACACATAAATGCTTAGACTAACTTATATTTCCTGCATAATTAGTATACATGCATGAAGTGAATCATTTTGCAGTGCAGATGCTTTGTATTTGCCTTTTAGGTGAGCTCTGTGCCTAGCTGAGCATTTTTCTCAGGAAGGAGGGTCTGATTGGATAATTAGCGGTTATACTAATGGAGAACAACTGAGTTTGAAAGGACCAGCAAGTATTCCATCAAGTGGAAGCTATATCAACTGTGTTTAAAGAATATTTGAGTCGGATCAACTGCCTATTGCAAGAGGAAAAGAGTGATTTGATAGTGAAGAAGTGGCTTCTTTACCCTGCCCCTCCTGTCAGGGAAATCCTGCTTCTGTCTTTTTGCCATGTAACACCGTAGTATGGATGTTTTCTAAAGTATGTACAGCAGCTAAAAACCAGGTAAACTTTATGGGTGAGGGAACTTGCACAAACTCTGTTTTTAACAGTGATTTAACAAGCTGTGTCTCTGTTTCATTTGATAATTCTGTTTTCAGAAATGTTACTTAAATGGGCAGGCAGAAATACTTAGCTGTTGGGTGGTGGGGATTGAACTTAGTGCAGATAAAGGTGAAATGAACTGAAGCGAGTTTATGACTCACTGGAGGACATCCTCTGCTATTTAAGTGCACATGACATCGTAAGTAACCAAGACGTAGAAACGTTTTTTTTTAGAAATGTATAAATAATTTCGCAAAGTTAACACTTTTGTCCTTTATTCAACCACCACTGTTTCCTTCTTTCTCCCCAGACTAGATCTAAATTGTATTGTTTGTAGGTAACTAAAACGGTTGCAAGTGAGCAGAATTAATTTGGTATCTACTTTGCAAATGCTGTTTCATGTGGAAGATATGAAGAAACATTTAGTGCCTCCTGGATAAGAGAGGTTGTGCACTGTGGAACTACAGTTCATCACAGATGTTTTAACTTTGCCATTCAACAAGAACTGTCATAGATGCTCAATGGTTTTCTGTTGATTTTTGTCTAATTTTTATGCTTTTAATAAAGTCGTAGGCCTGGGTACCATAGTTTCAAAATACTACAAAAGCTGGGTCCTAGCAGCAACTAACAATTGCAATGAAATTTTTTGTGAAATCATTGAGGTAAACAGGGATCATGTCATTTAAAACTACTTAAGGCTGTTTTCACTTTCCAAAAAGTTTCACGAATAATTTATTTTTTTTTTTCTATGTTTAAGGCAAACCCTTAGAAAGCTGTGGAAGGCTTCCTGGGCTTTTTTCAGCCAAAACATTTACTTTTTCCTCCGTTGTCAGGTCAAAGCAATGATAGTTTTCCCTTTTTCTGTTACAACTTTGGTTTTGGGAAAACAACGGACTGTAGCTGCAGTGAAGGCAGTGGGTGGCATATGCCTGTTAGTCTAGAGAAATGGACGTTTCACATTTTGTAGGATGATGTGACTCACTGACTAGCAAATTTGATTATGAATGCTGTCTTCTCTAGTGTGTTAATTCACCTGCTTCTGATGATGAGATCTTTCCTTACCTCAGCAAACCCTGATTTTATTTTTGGATGTGATAACATTTGAAGTATTCTACCCCTGAAATGTTAATGTATACAATATGTGTTGGATTATACATGCCTTATGAAACTTGATGAGAGAAAGTTAACATCAGGTGTTAAACAGCATTTTGTTGGATGTTTCCTTAATTAGAAAAAAGGAAGGAAAAAAGCCCAGCCCTTCTATTACACTATCTGAACAAGCACAGGGATAACAGAAGTATAGTGTTGTGGTTTAACTCCAGCCAGCAGCTGAGCACCACGCAGCTGCTCCCTCACTCCCCCCGGCTCCCAGTGGGATGGGGAGGAGAATTGGTAAAGAAGGTGAAACTCAGGGGTTGAGATAAGAATGGTTTAATAACTAAAGTAAAATGTAATACTAACAATAATAATGAAATATAATAATAATGGTAATGAAAAGGAATAGAATAAAAAAAGAGGGGGAAAAAAACCCCAGTGATGCACAATGCAATTGCTCACCACCCGCTGACTGATGCGAGAGCAGCGATCCGCCTCTCCTGGCCAACTCCCCCCAGCTCCCCGTTTATATACTGGGCATGACGTTCCATGGTACGGAATATCCCTTTGGCTAGTTCGGGTCAGCTGTCCCAGCTCTGCTCCCTCCCAGCTTCTTGTGCACCTGCTTGCTGGCAGAGCATGGGAAACTGAAAAGTCCTTAAGTGCTACTTAGCAACAACTAAAACATCAGCGTGTTATCAACATTATTCTCCCACTAAATCCAAAACACAGCACTGTACCAGCTACTAAGAAGAAAATTAACTCTATCCCAGCCAAAATCAGGACATACAGTTACTTGAAAAGTTCCGGAAGTTTCTTAATACAGAGAAGCCAAGCGTGTCAGCAGTGGACAAAAGGGGAAAGTTTGTAGCTCTGATCATCTAGGGGGAAAAGAAGAAAAGCTATTTAATTATATGGCTTTAACATAGTGCAATGAAGAGATGTTTCCAACAATGCTTTAAACTTATTTCAATATTTAATGGTTTGGTTTTATTTTCACAAAGTATGATCTGACTATATGCTCTGAGTCAAGAAAAAAAGTGTGGCTACTTTAAGGGCTGCATGAAAAAGATGATGGCACCTTTTCTACAGAAATGGTGCTCATTTCTTGCACAGACAAAAAACAGAAGCTTGGAAAACAGACATGTAGAAACTCAGAAATTATATCAAGGCATTCCATATGGTCTGTGTTTGAGATGAAATCTAAAGCAAGTGAGTTAACTGTTGCACTGTAGCTCTCATTCTCTTACTTTGTGACCAGAACGGCTTTCCTGGGGATACAGCCAGCAGACAGCACCTGAACTACTGTAGACTATCATATGAACGAAACAACCTGGGTGAAGTGAGTAGAATGGGCTCAGGCAGAGCTCTGAGATAAGTTTCCTTATTTTCTTATCCTATTTATTTATTTCACAGCTCAGACCTGGCCCATGCAGAGGAGGAATCCATGCGGACCGATGCACACCGCACGTTATTGCGGGTAACTGGCAGAAGGGACGTGTCCTGGTCTGTAGGTGGATGTTTGTCAGACGCTGAACCACCAAGAAGAGTCCGTCAGCTGGTGCCATGCACTATCATGGCACAGCTGTAGTGAATGTGGTCACCTGCCTTCTGCCAGAGCCAGGTTGCCCTGCCTTTTCCGTTTGTGCAGAGCAGTTTCAGGATCCTGCCGTTAATGATCAGAATTGTTCCTGTAGCAGCTATCTGCAGTTTCCTGTTTCCCCAGAAACAAGAGGAGCAAAGAGGAAGCATTTTCTTAAGAGTCCTGCTTCTAGCCACTGCATGTAAAAATCCCCCTTTATCCCTCTTTCAGTTCTCTCCTACAAGTATGTTGCTAGTGTTTGTCTGTCTCTTGGCTACTTTAATCCCTTGTTTTCCTCCTTTTCACTTAAAGAGACTGTCACTTTGGTGACTCGGCTCTCATGTAAAGTAGTCAGTGTGAGACAGCTCTGTTGGTTCTGATTCTAGCCTAATACATGGTTTTGGGTATGTTTTTGGAAGCATTTCTGCTGTTTCAGTTATTGATAAAAAGTAACTCCTTAGAACTTAATTTTGTCTGTATAAAACAGTGTGAGGTAGGTTAGTTGCTTCAGCAAAGAACATCTGTTGGCCCTATATCGAATATACTTGGTCACAGCTGCAGTTCTAGTCCAAACAATGTAAAAAGACAAGATGTCCTCAAGAAGAGTTAGGTAATCCAGGGACAGGGAGAGTGACCAGGGAGCACCATTTCTCAAAAGCTGTATTTCAGCAACATTTTGCCGAAGTGAGCCTTGAGCCTGGGATGACATGGTTTCCACACTACTTTTAAAGTGACCTCTGTATTCTGTATGTTTTACTTTATATTGCAAAAGCCCAGATGCATACAGAATTTTTAAGTCAGATGAAAAAAGACTGCAACTCTATTAGGCTACAACTGTGTAACAGTAGGACAGCTTTCCAATACTACCAAATTATAGCCTACAAAGAAAATGGCATTTACCTAAAGATGCTCTGAGTTGCTTCTAAGTATTAGAACCAGAAACTTATGATTAAATGCTTGAGTAGTTCTTCCTAGGAATCTGTTATTTTGCCAAGTCCTTTCTGTTTATTGCAGTCTGTTACATATCCTATGTAATCTCTTATCCAAATTCTGTCTGCTATGGCAAAAATAGGTGTGGGAAGCAGTATAGGGCAATGAATTACCGAGAGTTGTGTCAGCTCGGTGGTGCTGACATCAGTTTCATCTACTGTAATCAAGCAGATCTGGAAAAAACGAGAAGTAGATCTCTGACGTACTACTAAATATTTCAGCCTTTTAGTCAAAACCACAGTCAGCAAGAGTTCAGCTGTCTATGCTACCAGCAGCAGCGCTTGGCTGTGCTGCTAGAGACTAGCAGACTAACCACAGGAAAGGCAGTCTGGATTAGACTAAAGGGCATTCTCAGCTGTATCTGAAGATGCCATACTAAAGTAAAACCAGAAGTTTACAAAGAAGATAAGTTTTCTTGAATGTAGGTGCCCGAAGGGTGAACAGGAGTGTTATTCCTTGTCTTCAGCCACAATGTCTTCTTATTTCTGCATGAACTGGATTCTTCTGATCCTGTTTACAGGTAACTAAGTGGGCCTAAACCAATAGGTGGAGGTGGATGGAGGCAACATGCATCAATGTTTCTGAGGGTTGCAAGAAGAGAGATTTTATGTTACAACGTGAAGAGTGGCCACATGGCACAAACTGCAGTTTTGTGTTATGAATAGAACTTTATCACAGTGGCTCAATAGTCTTCTGATGGCCTTACCTCCTTTTTAAAACAAAATCATGTTGAGGGTATGATGGTTTTAAAGATGCTGCTTCTTGGGCTGTCTGCTAGTCTTACTAGCGAATGATCTTTTGGGTTTTTTAGATGATGATCTGAGATGAGCAGAGAACTTTAAATCATTTTAGAAAAGATGTAAAACAAGGATATTTCACTTCAACAGGCTTTGTGAAGGTGAATGCTTAGGAAGACATAGAAAAGGTCAACTGTGGCTTCTGGTGTGTTTTAGCCAATATGAAATTTATTGGGACAAACTGATAGTTTCTCCTTTTTTTTCTGAGAAAGCAGTCCTAGGAAAATATTATTAAAGGCAATAGCACTGAAAACAACAGGTTGCAGGGTGGTACTAATATAGGCAGATAGACATTAAAAATTTGGTAGTAGAAAGAAAAGTGATACTACAGATATTATTTCTTCTAGTTCTTTATAAAGCCTTTTATGATGAGATTCATTTAGAGCTTGCTTTTTTATATTAAATAAAATACATTATTTTCAGAGATTAGTTTCTAGTATGCTATTGTGGCAAAGTCTCTGAATGCAGACTTTTTAACTATAATAGCTTAGGTTAGGAAAATGACTGAGCTGAGCTGGGGAAAACAGCTTTTTCACAAGGGACAATTGCAATCAAGCCATACAGTCCTCGGGATCCACCGGCGCGTGTTCGCGGACCTGCCTCGGGGAGCTCCCTTCCTAATTATAGACTGGGCTAGACTTTTAAGAGAGATAATTTGTTGCCTGTACTTGCTGCAGAGAATTCTATCCCTGAAATGTTAATATGGATAGATTGAAATGTTTACACATGTGATCCCATGTTACTGAACTTGATAAGAAATGTGTAGTGGTAAGTATATGGCAAACGGTTTTCTTTGAAGTACAAACGGACAGAGTGTGCACCTCAGGAGCCCCACTGTGTAACCTGTTAGAAGAAGGTGGTTACAGGATGGCTATGACTGGATCACCAGAGCACAAATGATTTTGGCTGGCACTTAATACAGCTTTTATTAAAACCCTCCTAAAGGGAATATTGACTGGAGTGGTCTAAACACAGCAAAAGAAACTATCTCACTGTGATGAATGGGCTACTGGCTGCTAGGTCTCACTGTTTTGACTTGACTAGCATGACACAGCCTTCTGGAAATGTGAAAAATGACTTTTAATGGGAACCAAACAAGTTAGAAACTGCATAAGACTGAGGGAAGAAAGTAAGGTGGTGAAAAAAGAGGGTATAAAATTTCTCAGAAAAGCTCTGAAAAATCTCTTCTGATAGGAATAGGCAAAATCTGTCAGTAGGCAAGAAAAAGGAAACACGTTCAGCAGTGATCATTCTGATGAAACCTGCCGTTTGGTGGCTTTTCATTGAAAGGGAGGAAGAGTTTCCCACAATGGTTTGAATGAAAGTCAATGTCTTACTGTTCCCCCATGTGTGGCTTGGATTAAATCTGAACTAAGGAAAAAAATAAAGAGCTAACAGACCAGACATGGCTAAAGTGCAGCCACCGAGTTGTGCAGATCCAACCTCTGTTCTCTCTTCACCTCTCTGCCTACCTGCAGAGGCTGCAGAAAGTGTGTTTCTTCTTTCTCTGGCTAGAGACACATTCTGAACAAATCACTGGCCTGATCGTTATCCCTCACTGCGTCAGTCCTGCTGGGATTCACATCTAGTTGTGGAAAACCCGATCCAGCAATGCCTAGTGGTGTTTGCAAGATGGGAGGTATCGGGTCATGCAAGATGTGCGAGAAGCTTCCACTTGTGTGCACTGTGCTCAACAACTACGTTTGTCTTTTCGTCCACAGGCCCCACAGTATTGGGATCACTTGTGAAAGGAGAGGTTGGTCAGAATGTCACTGTGCCCTGCTTTTACAGTGTTACGAGGACACAAGACATCACATCAATGTGCTGGGGTCGTGACAGCTGCCCTATTTCAAAATGTTATCGGACCATTATCTGGACAGATGGATGGAAGGTGACAGAGCAGTACAACAGCAGGTATACATTGAAAGGGAACGTGCCAATGGGTGACGTGTCCCTCACGATCGTGAATGCCGAGGAAGAAGACAGTGGGATATACTGCTGCCGCGTGGAGATCTCAGGGTGGTTCAATGATCAGACAAGTAATCACAAGGTTGTGATAGAGACAGGTGAGTGCAGACGCGCTCTCTTGTGTCAGTACTATTGTGGTAAATCTCCTGTTGAGTCTGGATTTCAAAGCTTGTGGTGGAAATGATTCCTATAATCATCTATAGGACTGATCTTTAGGACTTTGCAGATCTGCTCTTAGTGCTGTTTAAATTAAGCTGTCTTTGGCATTGTTGTAATCCCAGTGCAGTCACTGCAATTAAAAAAAGGATATGGTGCTTCGTTTCATGGTGCACAGCACTACTGAGCTTTCTTAGAAGCACTATTTGAAGAATTTAAGAGAAAGGGCAGCATAGGGTACTGAATTCATCCAAAGTGTTATACTTGCACCCTTTTCATAGAAAACGGTGCTTCATTTTCCCTGCTTGATTCCAGAGTAAAGCCCAGGGACGCAAAATTAGTATAGACACTTTTTTAATCCACTCTTCCTTTGATGTTTAGTTTTTCTCTTGTTTGTAAAAAGCATGATAATATATGGAACAAGTGGCTGACAGATGTACTTGCATAGCTGGTGCTAGCAACTTTTTATTATAGAAACACTTTTTCACTACATAAATGCACACTAAGATTAATTATAATGTATGTTGGTTTTGTTTTATTTTTTAACATCAGCTAGGATCTCTACTGCAAGTCCTCACACTTACACCTCTGAACAGACCTCAGGTAACTTTTATCCAAGTATTAATCTCAATAGCATATATAGGCTATATTGCAAATGGGGATCTTAGGAAGGAAAAAAAATGATAGAAATGTCTTGGCTAAAATTTATTAAACATTATCATAGAACCAGAGATCAGAACTTAGATTTAAATTCTGCCTGACAGTATATAGAGAGTCCAACAGAAGGAACATGTGTACATGGGAGGAAGTTTGCTTCCAGGTGTTATGGTTAAGTAGATGTTTTATTGGTGCTGCAAGCATTGTTTTTCTTGTGGCTTTTGTTTTGGTATGTTTTTTTCTTTGTGGTATAAAATCTTACCTCGTCTTCTGGAAATGCATCCCATGAACAGTAAAACACAAGTTTTTAGGAGTTGGGTGTGCCCACTATTTAATCAATTTATTTGTTGCTCTATAACATAGAATAGTTTTATTGGGCTAGCTCAAAAGTGCATCTAATTCAGGATCCTATCTCAGTAGCAGTCAACAGCAGATGATTAAGGAGGATCATAGAAACAGGGCAGTAATTTTGTGATACAGCGCCAAAGTATTCCTCTACCCTCATATAATGTGTGTCTCAGAGGCTGCCCACGTTCTCTGTAGCCTATGCATATTTAATAATGTGAGGCCCCTCATTGTAGTGGAAGAGACAGTGAACAACTATTTCTCACTCGGTTTCTCCATCCCACTCACCAGTTTATAGACTTCTATCGTATACCCACTCAGCTGCATCTTTTTCAGTCTGAAAAAGACAACTTTAATTTCTAGTACACAAGAGAGCTCATAGTGTAACAATAGCTTATTCACTGGATTTTGACAGCAAAATCAGGGATGCCATTTGTATTTCTCCATCCAGCTCGGATATTTCCAGCTAAGCAACTCTAAAATGTTACAACAGTTGCATTTCCGTTTTGGAAGAAGAAGTGAAAACTTTCTCAGACTGTTTCTGTTCTAGTTGCACATAACATGGCTTCCAATCTTAGAACTCACGGGTTTTCTTAACCCTGTGACATCTTCCTTAGCTGCTGGTGGAACAATTTTTTATGTTTTCAGAATACAACTTAATACGTGCATGTTCACACAGGAGACTACAAAAGGCAGGTGGCCTTGTGCCTCTAATGTAGGAATACTCCAGCATCTCCAATGGAAGAGAACAGTGAAGCAGATGATCCTGTCCTTTTCAAAATAAAGCTTCTAGGATAAGGGTAACAATTTAAAACATCAAAGGAACCAGCTGGGGTTGTCATAGTGTGAACAGGAGATCTTGTTTTTAGGAGAGTTGTATATCATCTGACAACACATAAAGAAACTGAGACTGATTATATGGAAGACATAAGTTTGTAGCTCTGAATTTTAAATATTGCGAACAACTTTGCTCTGGGAAATTACCTCAAAATATGTTGCAGGTCCTTATGCAAATATATTACACTTCAGTCTGTTTATTGTAGAGCTGTCTGGGACTTTAAAAGTGTCACTTGCTTTCTCTAACTCTGCACCACTTGCTCTTTCAAGGCCCTGAGCTAACCTTAATCAGTTTTCATCAGATAACCTAAGTTTGCTTTGGGCATCCACTGCCTCTTCTTGGCTCCAAAAACAGATGCCTACCTTGGTAACTCCGTCCTTGTAGGCCCTGTGTTGAGATAACAGCAAAAGCTAAGTGTTTCCTGGAAGGAATTCAAAGCTCTGAAAAGGGCAGCAGAGGCTCCAATATTCGGAGTTTTGTCCTGCCCTCTGAAGGCACCAACCTCTTTATAATACGGAGAGCCAAGACTCCTAATAGAGAGATACTTAAGTTTGGAGGTCCCAAGTCAGTAGTACAAATTCCTCTCTGTCAAGGCAGAATGGTTCTGTGTGCAAGTGATGTGTTTGTCTTGCCTTTGCTCAGTTCACGAGAGCACCAGCGAATCATCCTTTACCATCATGAGAACGTGGCCATCGGTTTCTGCTTCAGAAGCTCCTCAGACTGTAAGCATCTCTTGTGCTGTAACATACCTAGACAAAGTGGATAGACATGAGAGGTTATTGAGTCATCCCTACAGTTCACTGTAATGTACTGATTCAGTTTGATTGCAAAAGAATTTTTTTTTTGTAGTCTGCATGTTTAGTGCTTATGAAAGAGTGATGTGTTCATTATTAAAGAGGAAAAAAACCCACCCTGCTTTGCATTCATAAAGTACTTCCTACTAATGAAGGAAGAGCTTTAGCAACATCTATATTGCCTTTCAGGCCTCTGGCCCCTGCTCAAGCATCTCAGACTGCTCGGATGTAACCACAAACCTGCAGGTATGGCAGGATATGGGGAAGAGTTGAAATTGGACCACCTGCCAGCACAGGGATGCCCTGCACTCCCTGTGCAATGGGGTTCAAACAGGCAGCTCTGTGTCTGTCCTGCTGAGTCCTCCAGCACATATTGCAGGGTGACAGGCAGTAACATCACCCAAATTTTATCAGCAAGACAAGATGGCCAAGCTAGCCTTTGGGAAGGCCTGCTGTGACGTACTACAAGGCAGTATGTGCTGTGGGCATTCATACTGTTGCATGTGCAGAATGTAAGTCAGGGACCATACTGTGCTTCAGCATCTTTCCAGGCCTGAGTTCCTAATGAGAGGTTAGATACCTAATGGCTGGCTTCAGAAAGAAGTTTTGGCTAAATAAAGACTAATGGAAGGAGAAGGCTTATTTACTTATTGGTATAAATAAAGTTGAATAACTACTGAATAACCTGACAAAAATGTGGGAGGATGTGACATCACGAGATATTTTAATCATAAAAAAATAAAATATTCACCAAATATTATTAAACCTGAACAAATGGGATTTGTCATAACTTCAGGTTCTTTGACAATCTCAAAAAATAATGTTTTTAACAGCATGATTCACACAACTGTTGCAGTGATTCTGCTTGAAACTAGTCCTGTATCTCAAAGTAGGCTCTTGCTCTCAGTGTACTTTTACTGCAGGATTGCAAAACACACAAATGGCCTTTGGGTACTGTATGGGCTTCTTGCTGTCAGCGCCACTGACGCTCCTCTGTTTTGTGTTTGACAGAATGTGTCTGTATCACTTCCCAGTCAGCAGTATTCAGAAAATGGGCTATACATTGGGATTGGTTTATGTGCGGTACTTCTAGCCATCCTTATTTTGGCTCTGTTCCTCACTAGACGTAAGTACTTTTCACAGGTGGTTATTCAAGGATTGGTCAGGTACACCTAATCACAGCTGTGGCAGATGCCACACGTCTTCTGCTTCAGGGAAGTGAGCTAAGGTCTCTGGACGGCCTCACTCTGTGCCCTGCGCTGTGGTCGCTTGCTCAGCTCTCCCCGTTAGCCTCTGGGGCACAAAACAGCAAAGTGTGAATGTGGTCTCGTCGCTTTTTATCTCAGACTCCTTAGCAACCAGTTGACCCAGGGTCTGGTGAGGAGTTGCGTGATACAAGCCCACCTCTCCTGCCCCACTCATTTTCTGCTACCTATTCCTCAGTTGCCATGTCCTAGTCCTTCCCAATGATAATGGGAGGGGCTCTGGTTTCATATAACTATATCCAATATTTTTGTGTGCCAGACTTTCTGCATAGAGGCTCTTGGTCAGACCAAGCCGTATGAATTAGATCTCATGGAATTAATGAGGATTTCCTATACTGAAAACATTTGCTTAAAGTTCCCTTATTTAGTTTCTTAGAATTGAATTTTCTTTTTGAACCCGCCACTTTACTTGCTTCTGATGGTTTAAAAAAAATTATTTGTTTTCTTTTTTTTCTTTATTTTCGTTCTGGATGGTCCTTAGAATATTTATACAATACGAAGAAGACGGGTGACTTTGCAAAGTAAGTATTCTGTTTTTGCTTTAGCTAATAGGACAAACTGGGTTGCAGAAAGAAAATGTTGTCAGTATGCTGACCACTGCATCACATACTTTAGACTTTCTTTTTTAATCTCAAGTTAATAGGAAACATTGCAAAAAGAAATTAATAAATCCTGCTACTTATCATTAGTTAGTAAGCAAAAATGAATATAACTGTCAGTTCATTGCATTAGGGAGGATGCAAACTTCAAGTGTGGGTTGTCTCATAAGTGGAAAAATGATTCATTATTAGTCATGTTTAAATAAGTGTTTTTGCATATTTTACATTTTTCCAGTGAGCTGGTTGATTTAGCTATCTGCTCTTCTGTGTTTCTATTGTCTGTTTTTTGTTTAACAGCGTGGTTTTTACTCTTTTGTGCAGCTTCGTTGCGTTTTGGAGGCCAGAAGGTGCAGGGAACCATAGTGCCCTGGAAGATGAGATCCATGCAGAGGAAAACATTTATATAATACACTAAGGACTGTATGCATGCTTGCCTTTGTCATCGCTGGGACATTAAATAGTTTGCAAAATGTTAGCTGCTCCCTTTGCTCAGCAGCTAAACATGACTGGACTACTGAAGCATTATTCACATCATTCTAATAAATAAAAGCTACACTTCTAATTAAAAACTTTATCAGCCTGTTCCAGAAACAGAAACCCTACTGGCTTGAATGGAAACTTCCAGAATCCACTTATCAAACCCTAAAGAAAGTTACCATTATATTTATTACCTGCTTCAAATTCTCTCTTCCTTTTTGGAAAAAAAAGGAGGTGCCAGAATGGCTACTCCATCACAAAAGGAAAACCACACAGGTTTTTAAAAAGTTTGTCTTTACTATGTATTGTTATCTACCAGCTACAAAAAAGTCCATGCTGTCAGAGGGCAGAAGCAATCTCATAGCTGCCATGACAAAGATAACATATGGAAAAACTTGGTAGTATTAGTATTTCAATATGCATTTAGTTGAATTTTCATTGAAGTCAGCTATACCCAGTCCTGGTAACAGCTCGGTAATGTAATGTACTAATTCCTGTCCACCCACAGTTAAATCTGGAGGAGCTATCGGTGCTCTGCCTGTCATGGGATGTCCTTGGAGCCCACAGGATCAGTACTTCAATGTGGACAATATTCACAGCTTGTTTTCAGAGAACCATGACTAAATGCGTTTTCCTCTGCAAAATACGTCATCTTTTTTCTCTGTGGCTTTCTCCTTGGGCACGCTTATGCCCTGAGAAGTCCTCAGGGTTGAAAGTCTCACTTCTAGGCCTCTAAAACAACTGAACAAAAAATAACTGCTTTGTAAAGGGAATTAAATTCTTACTTTTCTTAGCTTGTGCAAGAATCATGGATGTTGCATAAAATATTGGCTGAAAGTTTGCCCTGCCTTTGCACCCCTCTAGATACCAAATGACTCTAATGTCTTATGCTGAATTTGTTTGATGGCTTTTAGCTCATAAATGGGGAGTATCTGTGGCCTAGTGCCTTTCCTCCATTGCTCCTCAGTTAGACCTGGCTCTCAGCTTTTATACTCTGCAACACTACACTTTCATTTACTTAAATAAACGGAGGCAGCCCCATGAGGATGATTCAACACTTTATGCGTTGTTGAGCAATAGACACAACACACCCAAATCAGCTTTAAGTGGAAGAATAATTTCCCCCAATTGTTTTTAAGAATGCATTTTTAAACAGAGGCCGGGGATTTCCTGAAAGAGCAGAAAAGTAGTACAGGCAGGAGAGACCAACTCTTACCAAATACCAGTCAGTACAAATTTTGCCCTGAAGCTCATCCCAAGCAGCAGTGTGGAATACCTAAAGCAGGCACTGCTGCCACAGGGAAGACTTGCAGATTTACTGCAAACTTTCTATTATTGAGTTCATAATTTTCAAGGGAGTCATGCGAGGAACAAAGCTGTATCATCCAATGAGGCGTAAAGGAGCAATAATAAAATCAGTAGGTATTTATGTTAACAGCTGAGACACTTGGGGCAACAGTCTGGTTGTGCTTTAAGGACGCTGGGGTCAGTGGAGCAGGTACCCATCCTTCCCCCAACTGGTAGAGATGGGAGGGCTTGAGCAGGCTGGGGAGGGGAGCGTTTCCTCCCAGGAGTCCTGGAGACCCTGGCTAAGGTGGGATACTGCAGGTGAGTGTGCTTGCAAAGACTCACGAAGGAGCAAAAGGCTCCTCATCCTGTTGAGGAAGGAAGAAATGGAAAGCAAGTTGGGATAGGTAACCCTGGTGTGCTTTGTACTTTCACTTGTGCTGTGCGTTGCCTTGGGGCTGTCTGTTGCAGCAGGCCAAAAAAGTTGAAAATGTGGAGGTGAATTCATGGCTGACTGAAGAGCTCCGTGTGGGAGCACAGATATTAGGTGACTACTGATCCCTAGCCCAGGAAAGGCGGTGGAGGAAACCAGCTCTGCCATTTTCTGTCTTCATGTCACGTGTTGCCTTGCGTAAGAAGGTACTGAAACTAGAAAGAAGCTACTATTGTTAGACTGTATTTTTGTATTTGACTATTAGTAACAATTACTGAACTAAAATGACTGACCTCACTGCAGACGGTGCTTTCCTTCTGCCTGGCTGAGCATGTTGCTGCTGTGGACTCTAGCCCATGACCGAAGCTGGAGGAAGTCTGATCTGGTCTCTGAATTAGATCTCAGAAAACATCTTCAGCAATTTCTGCTTTCTGCAACTTTTACCAAATCAATCTGTACTGGGATCAGAGTTAGACAAGTGTGGTGTTTCCAAAATTATCTGATTCCAACCACTCATGCTCTTAAGGAGTTTGAGGACCATTCTTGAAGACTGCTAATCATGAAAACTGCTTGCCCATAAGGATTTTTTTCTTAATATTACAGACTAATTCAGACTAATTCATATATCAGAGAGTTTTCATGCAAAATAAAGTTCTAGAATATCTGATAACCAAAGTCTCGATTAAAGTTTCCTTTGTGCTGTGCAGTTCCTTGGTAAACAGACTCTGCAAAAGTCGTGTGGAGGAGGAACTTCACCTTGGATATGCAGTATAATACATACAAATACATACAGGGAGAAGCTCCCTGTACTTTTTCATTACTTCCACTCATGTCAGTGGATCTTGGAACAGGCATTTCAAAATGAGCCCCAGAGATGTGCAGGTGGCACTTGGAGCCCGTTCACCCATTAAGAGATTATCCAGCTGTATACAAACTGGCAGCACATTGAGTGTGATAAGGCTAACTAGCGAGCTGCAAACTGATTTTTTTTGAGACAGGTCTCTGCCTTTCTGTTTCTGCCTGCACGAAGCCACTAGATAGCAGTACAGAAGCAGAAAGCAAGCCACATTCTTCCGGTTCTTCCCAGCACACTTGGATTTTGGGTGGCCTTTTTCAATGCACTCTGCTGCATTTAGCCCAGTCTTGCTAAAGAAACAAAGCTGACATGATGCTGTGTTCATCCTCTTCCTTCCCTAGTCACCTGCAACATACTGACCCAATTCTGTTTTGACAAGCTTCATGGAAATTGGTAGCCGGACAAAGATCCAAATTTGTGCCCCAGGTGGGATTCAGCTGCTCCCTGGCTGGCATCAGCTGGGCATGGGCTTGCAGCCATTGCTTAATGGTGAGCAATGGGAGACAAAGGAGAAACTGGGATCATTGCAGGGAAAAAGTCTCCAGGATATTGGACACATCAGGTTTCATTAGTTCTGTTCACAGAATAGTTGGGCTGTGTGTACTTGGCATTGTATGAACTGTACCTGGTAGAATATAGCAAATTCGGTATTTTACTGATTGCTGGCTAACCTGCCTTATAATGTTGACAGTAAGACACTGCTCTGCTGTTGTGTCTGTCCCCACTGGTTGCTGTTTATGCTTCACTGAAGCACGTGAAGGTACAGAGCAGCACTGTGGCATCACTTTGATTCAGTATAAACTCAGAATAGTTCTCTGGGCTTCACGCTGCTTGAATCTGCTGCTAAGTTGGCTACAGCAGCATTGGTTGGCTACGTGCTGGTGAAAGAAACCTGACTTTGCTGGAGCCTAGTCTGTTCGGCATCTACTTCTTGCCCCTGTAACGTAGTGATGGTGTGATGGATGAGGATGCTAATGAGACGTAGCCTCCTACTCCAATGTACTACTGAGTCCAGCAGGTCTGCAAGCACAAGAGTCCTCTGATGCTGTGTTGTGGGGGATATCAAACAACTAATCCCTCTCTAACCTTCCTGTGCTACTGAAGATTTTGTAGACCTGTTCATGGTGCCCCTCATGTTATCTCTTTTCCAGGCTGACTCATCCTGGACTACCTATCTAATCCTCCTGTGGAAGCTCTTGATAATTTCCACCATTCTTTTTGCCCTTCCTGGAACTCTTTCTGGATCTAACATACACTTTGAGGGGACTAGAACTATACATAGGATCCAACGTAGATTTGTACAGTGGTGTAATGCTGTCTTCTGCTTCATTTTCTATTGCTTTACTCATAACTGCTAAAATTTGATTTGTCTTTTTTAATGCTACCAAGCAGAGGGGTGATATTTTCATGGGCTTGACTACGCATGATAAGCCCAAAATCTCCTCTCTGAGGGGTTAATGTCTGGTTAAAGCCCATCATTGTATCATTTGAACTTGGAATTGCTTCTCCCGTTTGCACCATGCTACATTTATTTGCACAGAATTTTGTCTGTCTGCAATTCTTCATTCCTGACCTTAATGCCTTGAATTACTTTTGCTTTATTACTCATCTTTTCCAGAGAAGAACTTGCAGAGAACTTCTTTATCAATTGGTCAGAAAGAGTAAAAAAAAGTTAGAAAGATTAAAAAGTATTTCTTGGAGTTGGTGTTGCAGATCTTTGGGAAGGACGTTTTTTTGGCAAGAAAATATTTGTGAGAGTCTCTCCAAGGCTGTCTTTGCAAATAGAAAATATGAAGCTGGTGAAAGAAAGAGGGGAGTCTTCAAGCAGAAGGCAGGATCAGGGGGAATGAAGGGATTAGGAAAACATAAGCAAAGACAAAGTCAGAGGTGGCGACTAAGCCAAATATTTAGGAGTGTAAGAGCACAGAGCTTGTTCTTGCTGCTCAGCACCACAGAACGGTAATGGGCCTTGAGAGTTCCATGGAAAGGCAAAACAAATAGTATGTTGAAATCTCTGGTGTTAGTACCATGCTGTCTTGGAAGAGAAAGGAGAATAGGATAGAATGGGATAGGATAGAATAGTTCAGTTGGAAGGGACCTACAGTGATCATCTAGTCCAACTGCCTGACCACTGGACTGACCAAAAGTTAAAACATGTTATTAAGGGCATTGTCCAAATGCCTCTTAAACACTGACAGGCTTGGGGCATCGACCACCTCTCTAGGAAGCCTGTTCCAGTGTTTGACCACCCTCTGGATAAAGAAATGCTTCCTAATGTCCAGTCTAAACCTCCCCTGGCGCAGCTTTGAACCATTCCCATGCGTCCTATCACTGGATCCCAGGGAGAAGAGATCAGCACCTCCCTCTCCTCTTCCCCTCCTCAGGAAGCTGCAGAGAGCAATGAGGTCGCCCCTCAGCCTTCTTTTCTCTAAACTAGACAAACCCAGAGTCCTCAGCCGCTCCTCATCGGACATGCCGTCCAGCCCTTTCACCAGCTTTGTTGGCCTCCTCTGGATGCATTCAAGGACCTTCACATCCTTCTTAAATTGTGGGGCCCAGAAATGCACACAGTATACTCAAAGTGAGGCTGTACCATTGCTAAATATAGCAGGAGAATCACCTCTTTTGACTGGCGTCTATCCGGAAGTGTAGGAAAGAAGCAGTTGTGGTACATAAAATCTGGAAATGGAGAAATGAGACTTCAGTGGGGCTCACTCAGCATCTCTGGAAAGAATAAGATCTAGTTTTCTGTCCTTCCACTCGCTGCCCTGGAGTCTCCGTCAGCTAAAATGTCCCATTTTGTGCTGTTTCACTGGATTATGATACAGATCTTTATAGGTGAGTCTTCACCTGCTTTTTGTGCGCTTGCTCAGAAAACAACAATTTTGGAAAATTAAAACCAGCAACAGTTGTTTTGTGAAAACAAAATGGAAAAAAAGGTTGTAATTGTATACAGAACTTCAAAAGTTTTCCTAACTTACTGAGTTAATACTAATAGAGAATTTTTTTTTTTTCTTTTTAATGCATGTGGTTTTCTCTGTGTATAGGCTTGGTTGATTCCCCCGTTCCCCCAAATTATCTAATTTCTTTACTACTGTTAAATGTGTACTGCTGGCTTTGCTTCTTCATCTGTCTCTCCGCCACACTACAGTGCTGACACAGCCCAAGCTAGGGAATTGAAATATTGACAGAGTAATGAATGTATATGCATGGTAAAGAAAGGATTTTCTGAAACTCTGGGGGCTGTCTGCTGCTATGAACCAACTATGGGAAATCACGGCTGGAGATGCCTCTCCTTTTACTCCCAGGTGTTCAGTTCACCCATCTAAAGTCTGAATCCTAAAAGAGATAGAAGTCAAAGAAGAGTAACTTGGGAGACTGGGTCTTGGAAGCGTGGTTGGTATCGGCTACGTTTCTGCCTGCGCATTTAGGCATCAGCAATGCAGTTTCCGAATTGCCTGAGGTGGCTCAGGAATGTGGGTTCACCCACTTTCAGTGGGCCATGAGCTCCTAACGGGAGTTGTGCTTTTAAATCACTTAGGCATTTCAGGAAATTCTGTCTCAGAGGACTAAATATTAATTGGCTAACCTCTGCCAGGGTGAAATATTATGTATAACATCTACAGCAACTGTGATGTGCTTAAATTGATCTGAAAAGTAGTGGAAAAGTTTGGTCAGTGGTGAGATACACTGAGGGGCAAGAGGTGATCCGTGCCTTGTTGAGGCAAGGTAACACAACCTCCACGGTGTCTGCTGCACAAGTAGAGCTTTGCCAGCACTTTGATGTAGCCCAGGGAATTGCATAATATTTTTTGTCTTTTGCGAGTCTCAGCAGAATAAACAGGGGAGCTCTTTCCTTGCCATATCGTCAGCCTCAAAAGAAATTGGAGGTACTCACCTCCATGTGGTCTTATTTTCAAAAACTTTCCTATATGCAGAGCTACAGAAGGGTGAGAGTGGCTTTTACTTTCTCTTTAACTCGGCTCAGTGCTGAGAATGGGTAGTCTTGAGACTCAGGGAACCAGCAGAGTGGGCAGTTAAATGCTTCTTTTCTGTTTATCAGTAATTTTCTCTGCAATTTCATCAGTACAGAAGCTTCAAGAAGAAATACAAAAATATTGAGTTGATAGGGAAAAGATGCTAAGTGTCTTCTACAAAGAAGGAAAATTATTCCAGAACTAGATCAAGGAAAAAAAATTCTTTTTCAACCAGCTGTCTTGGCTGGAGGTTGTATGTCTTTGTGCATCCAATGACCAGTCTATGGGAGAGAAGACCACTACGGCAGCAACTATTGGAGTTCCCACTTAATACCAACTGTCACTGAGGTTTGGTTAAGAGAGACTATTTATAAATATGTGTATATCTGTATGATCTGAACAATTATGAATACCCCTTTCTATTTTGGAAGATACATTAAGTATCTGGAGTCCATTTCTCTCTCACTTGGATTAAGGACTTAGAGTGGCAAACCTCACTGACTTCAGTGGGACTACCCAGGCATAGCTGATGCTCAGGGTGCCTTGGGTCAAATCTGGATGCCTAGGAGGGTCACTGCCATGGACGAGGGTAGGATTCCTCTCACAGTAAGACTAGGTTGTCACAATATAACAGTCTCAGGAACCTCTTAATTTCGAAGACATGTTCATTCAGTCCTATTTATTATTTCTTTTGGAAAATGTGTCTGTGGAAGAGGCTGCAACTGAGAGGGAAGTTATTTAGTCCTTGCAGAGATTCATACTGTTGAATCAAGGCTGTTGTGGTATTGAAGCTTACCGTACCAACCTGCAGTGCAGGCAGATGTTAGCAACATTAGCTTCACATAAATTAAAAGAGGATTTGAAACTGCAAAACTTGTAACTTTCTAGCACCAATACTGGTGGGAAACTGACTGGAGACACTCTGGTGCCTTGTGTCTTCCCTCTTCTCCTTTTTATTTATTTATTTAATAAGTTCAGGGCTCTGCTTCTTTCAAAAAGAAGAGCAGGCAAATTTTCATTTTTTAAAGGGTTGCTTAATGAAGCAATATGTGCTGTGCAGGACTGGGATGAAATAAGAACAGAAGATGAGCCCATTTTTCCTCAAGCAGCAGTGACCTTAACTCCAGGAACAGTTCAAGCTGGTCTTGGTTTTACACATATCTTTGTTGGGGTGACTTGAAAATATGTGTTAACCCACTCAGTGACTAACCCCCTGCTCCCCTAGGTATACTTTCAAGGTCAACTGGATGAACTGTTTTGTTCTGTCATCACAGAAAGAGGCTGTTTTCTCTGTTTGTTTTGCTGTAACAAGGCAAATGAACCTACCCTTTCCAAGGACTAAAACAAGCAGCCATCTTGCAAAGCCTTATCCTGTATTCAGGAATTCATTTTTTGGCACATCCTACCTTCATTTCACTGCAAAAGCTTCTGCCCTTCACACCATATTGCATGTTGTTTTGTCTGCCTCTACTCTTTTAGCATTTGGAGCTGTGGAAACCTGAACAAGTTGGCTTATCTTGCCAATGGGATAAGCAATAATGAAGCTGAAATGTCATCCCAATAACAAGTCATGAGGCAGCCTGCCACAGACTAAAACCTCACCTGGGGAATAGTCCATTAAAGGCAAAACAAAAGAGACATGGACACAGTTGGAAGCATCTGTTTGCTATCTGGGAGTCATGCCAAAAAGAAAAGGCATTCCAACAGCTGGCAAAATAGAAATGTTTGGCAAACCAGGGCCAAAGCTGGTGATAATAGCAGCAACTGCTGTAAGTCCTCTTTGGGGTAAGCAAGCTGGCCATGAGACACCAGATCTGCGGGATGATCCTCTTGCTGCAGCAGAGGACCAGATCTGGATGCTCCCCAGGTCCCTCAGTTCCTGCTCCACCATATGTAAATGATAACATGGGGGAAAAAGGCAACAAGGTAGGAGGACCGACACAGACTAGATAAATGCAAACCAGAAAAGATTTGTTCCTGTATGAGAACCTTTTTTGTATAGTGTCTTTCATGAAGAAGAAATCCCTTTTAGGGCAATCTGGGAACTGCATAGACAGTTAAGAGGGAACAATATGTAGCAAAGATTCAAACCAGATGCTAAGGTGGGTATTGGCTGTAAACACCAAGTAAAGCTGGTCATTAAGAGTGAGAGCACAAGGAGAGCATGTCTATGCTCTTTTTAACATCAGTATAACGCTAGCAGTTAAAGCTTCTATGTACACAGGGCTCTGCAAGGTAAGTGGGATTGTTGGCAGAGCTTGCTCAGAAACAGAAAAAGCAGTGCACTTTGAGAACAGGTTCCCATAGACAGATCCCACTGGTCTGCCAGCTTAATTAGGCCCTAATTTCACACGTGAATAGGTATTCTGGACCCTGCTATCGAGACTGTCAGTGAAAGGCAACTGTGACAGCATTTCCTTTTTGAAGGAGATGATGGTGGACTGAGAAAACCAGATGTATTTCACACCAGGATTCTGAACAACTTTCAAACACTCTCTTAGGCGAGGAAATCGAATGGGAGCAGAGTTCCCAAATTCCATTTGCACAGGTCTAGTCTGCGCTCGGGCTGCCAGCGACAGGCCTCAGCTTCGCTCACCGCATGTTTGATGGGAGCAATGTATTTCATGAGCAGCCCTCCAGCAGCAAGCGAATGTCTGCGAGCTCCTGGCTGTTGCCCGTAGTGCCCCGGGCCATTAGCTGCCACAGGCTCCAGGGGAAGGCTTGGGAGGTCAGTAACTGTGGCCTGCCTGCAGGCAGGAGTGTTTCTTTTCTTGCCTCATTGTGTTGCATAGGAAGAGTCACGCATCGGAGGCTGCCAGCACTCATCTTTCTTTGTTCTTCCTTGACAGCACCCACTGCATCCGAAGCTGTTGTTAGAGGAGTAATAGGGCAACCTGTTCAGTTGCCTTGCTTCTACCAGGTGGCACGACAGAAGGACATCTCTGATATGTGCTGGGGCAGAGGCCCGTGCCCAAATTCAAAGTGCAATAACAAAATTTTGCACACCACGGGGAATAGGGTGACGTTCAGAAAATCTCAGAGATACAGTCTCCGGGGCTATATTTCCTATGGAGATGTGTCTCTCACGATTGCAAAAGTGAAGGCAGAAGATGCAGGTACATACTGCTGCCGCGTAGAGATCCCAGGTTGGTTCAACGACATCAAAAAGAACATGCGGCTGGAGGTGGTGAGAGGTGAGTTTGGGGACCTTCATGACACAGCCAGCAGGGAGAAACCTCTCACTGGATAGAAATTTAAAATTGGAGTTTATGTGTGCTTTTTTTGTTTGTTTGTTTGTTTTGGCAAAAAGTGTTTTTCCTAAATTAATGGTTTTCGAGGGAGGTCTGCAACCAGTTGCCAATTTGAATCACATTCAATGAGCAGTTTTGATGAGAAAATAGTAACTTTTACCCTTTTTTTGTCTTTCAAATGAAATATTTAATTTCTCATTGTCTAGCTATATTTGATGTTTTAAAAGATGATGGAATTAAAAAAGGGATTTATCATTTGAAGAGCCCTTGGAATGAAATTCAGTTTTTCATTTGGGGTGAACCCCAACACCAAAAATGGTTTTGTTTGGTTCATGTCATAAGGAGACCACATGTTTAGAAATTTTGTCTCAGAGTCTTGAAGGACACTTTTCCCTTCCTATTATTTTGGTGAGCTGCAGGATAAAGTAAGGGTCTTACAAGTCAAGAAGAGGCTGAAAAGCATTGCAAAGCACAGAAAAAAAGATGGTACCCACTCTCCACACTGCAGAAAGACAAATTTTTTTCTGACATTTACAGCGTGTTCAGGAGTGCAATTGGTGCTGATGTACACAGCACTCTTGTATGCCTGTTGTAAGTGATACAACAGGAGAGTGGGGGAAAAATGCTGCAATCCCATGTCTATCCCTGAGTTTGAGGGCAACAGAGTTCATAATAAAAGACCGATTGAAAAGATTAGCAAGACACTTGTAGCTGAAAATTGAGCTATTTTATTTACTCTATTTTTACGAGGACATTGAAAAGCAAAATCACAAAGTTTGCAAGTTTTGGGGTTCTACCATGCAAGGTTGTGGCCCTTCCATTTCTGTAAGAGGGTCAAGGAGGGGGTGTTTGAGACCTACCAAAAAAAAAAAGCAAATCTGTAAATCTGGGAATTGCTCTGGCTGGGGCACGTTTTCTGCTAATTAAACAACCTTTTTAAATAGCGACTCTCCCACATTCATTCTCAGTATTTTAGCACCTAGATAATTTTCATTCATTTCTGCATTGGCTTTCCTCAGGGTCGGTTGTGAATGCTCTGATCTAGCTTTTCTCTTGGCTATGTTTTTTCCATGCAGCCCCTCCAGTGATGACAACCACCACGAGAAAGGCTCCTGTTTCCCCCAAATATTTTAGAAAAACAACTTTTGCTCCCCAAGCAACCTCTGATCATCAAACAACAACAGAGACTGCTGTCCTCCTGACAACCACCATCCCCGAAGCAACAACTGCAACCACCGAGTCTCCTGCAACCACCGAGTCTCCTGCAACCACTGAGTCCCCTGCAACCACCGAGTCCCCTGCAACCACGGAGCCTCCAGCAGTAATTACACTGGAGACCATTGCTCCCCCAACATTTGCTGTCACAGCAAATGATACTTTTCCGGCAACTATGGTGACAATCAGTGCTCTCCCAGATTTTCCAACTGATTTCCAAGCAGCTGACATGAGGACTGAAGATGACAACATGTTCTGCACAGCAGAGTCTGTCCCTCTTCCTGGAGGTACAAAGGGTAACCAGCACCAATCCTTTCTTTTTTCTGTGTAGCAGAGATGATCTGTGTTAGCTTGACTCTGGCATTACAGAAACTCTCCAGATAGATACTTACATTTGTATCTGGGAAGTTTTCTCTGAGATGCTTATAGGTGTGTCTCCGTAGGTTTAAGGAAACACAGGTCAAATGTTGTGGATGATGCCAAATCAGGGTGAATGGCCAAGATAGCAGAGGGTCAGGCTTGCATTCAGAGGAGTTTTAATGGGCTGGAGAAATAATGTGACAGAAACCTCATGAAGTACAACAGAAATAAATGCAAAGTCCTGCACCTGGGATGGAGTAAGAGGGATTCACTCAACTATGCACTAATTTTTTTCTTGATTTGGGAAAGACAATTGAAATGGTCTGCTGAAAAGGTTAGTTTAGAGCATGTTCTGCTTGAGCAATAAAGTCAGTGAGAATTCAAAACATGCTTAAAATTGAGTACTTACTTTGTTATCCCATATGAAGGCTGCTGTTAATATTTAGTCGATCAGAGTGACCTATTATCATCCTAACCATTCCTAGGTTGCTACTTTATCTACATCAGTGACTTTTTTTCCACAGACCGATGTCTGCACACAAGGCTGTTTTTTGTACAGTTTTGGGGTCTTCTGTCACTTGAAGTTCTTTCTGACCTGAACCTCTGAGGACAGCTTTTCTGTATCATCTGTTGTCTTCCAACCATAACAACGCACCCCAGTTAAACTTGGCAACAATTAATTACATCCATAGCTGAACAGTTAAAACATCTAACCACTGGCCGTGCTAGTAAAGTACATCAGTTATCTGGGTAGGATGAGCTGCAGACATGAAAACCAAGATGCAGATTTTCACCTCTTAGTTGCAGATGCAGAACTGTGCAAGCAATTCTGAACACCATATGAAGACCTTCCTAATCAGTGATCTTTATAAGCATTACTTGTTACTTTGTTTCAGTGACTACTGAATTCCCAAGTACACTTCCAACTGCAGAGGGAACTAGAAGTGCTCACACTTCTCTCATGGTGGAAGACATGCCAACTACAGGTGAGTAGGATAACGTTGCAAGGTCAGAAGTTGCATGTTCAGAGAAATGAAGAAGTTGTCATAAACAAAAGTATTGACTATTCTTAAGAGTGTACCAAACACATACTGATAGCTATTCATTGCACCTGGAAGTAAGAGGTATCTGGGATCCACACAGAAATTGTTTGAAATCAGGATGTAACAACAGCTGAGAAAAACATGTTTTTAAGCCTCCAAAGGAAGTAGATTTTGAGTCACTCACTCACTACTGTCAGCTATCTCAGGTCTGAGAGAAGTTAAGAACTGGTCTTTGTCACCATCTAAGCTGAGTGTTCAGATATCTGATTTGTCATCGCTGTGAGTTCATTGAGCTTTCCGTTTTAAGTCCTCCCTGAGTGTTGTGAGCTTTGAACCTCACTGAATATATTCAGCCAGATGTGGCTGCAGGCTCAGCTCTCCAGTGCTCAACATGTGTCCTTGGTCATGATGGAAAGCAGCAGGCAATTACCACAACTATCAGTCATTCCTTCGAGAGAAAAAGAACTGGTATACAAAATCATACCATATGTGAGAAATGAACAAACTTACATGAAGTTTGCACTCTATGTCTCTCAGTCAAATATAGAAGTAGAATGGCTCAAGTTATCCAGGTGTGATAGCCTGCTCACCAGATGCCCTCAAATGAGGACTTAAGAAAAGGAAAGCTAAAATTCAAGGATAACATGTCATATTTGGCTGTTAAGAGAGTCCTTTTAGTTTCAACTAGTGCCAAGAATCTCTTCATTCTTAAAAACACAGTATTTAGATTTTTGCAGGTCTTCTTTTGCTAGACCTAGAGACTTACAGCAGAAATAGAGTTTAGGAAACTGTTCCTTAATGCCCGTGGAGAGGGCTCATAGAAGACACTAAACTGGTCTCTTGAGCATTTGTGATGGTTTCTCGCCCCTGTCTCACTGGTCATCTTTCTGATATAGTTCTGGATAACGCCTATATTCTGCCATTGTAAACAGGGAGTTTTGCAAAGGGTCTTACCTCTGGGATTCTGGGGGCAACTTAAGTTGTGACTGTGGGCTAGAAAGAGCCACCACAAAAGCAATAACAGCAGAAAACCTACTGTGCTTATGATGTGAGTCATGTACACTCCCACCCGTGCAAAAACTTGTCGTGCTATTTCTGAGAGTCAAACTGTCACAATGTGTGAAAATGCTGCAGCGTAATTGAGCACCGTCTAGTAAGAGCCGTAAGCCAAGTTAAGTTCTTGACTCAGTCTCCTTTTACTCTGAAATAATGCACTAAAAGTGGACCAACTTCAGCCTTATTGTAATGTAAGGGAAGGCTGATTTGTTGCTGAACTCTGTATTGATGTTAGCACAGTGGCTGGGAGAGAAACCCATGGTTGAGAGAGCCCTCCATCTCCAAGCACAATTCGTGCCAGATATAGGTTGGGTTAGCTGGGGCAGTTGGTTCCTGCTGACCAAGCTCTGATTTAGTTTCTTTTCTGTCTTTGCCTGCTGTCCCCCAGCAACAACCCCGCCAGTGCGAACCACACTTCAGACCCCAAAGAGAACCCTTGCTCCTTCAGGTATGGAAAGTACGTAGCAAAAGTTGTTCCCATCAGCCAGGCTGCAGCGTGCTGCCAGAAAGTTTTATTTTGACTTGTAGGATGCACATGTCAGAGTGAGATATGCACTTCTTGTGTATTTGGGGGTAGTTCTGCTGAACTACAGTTCTCTTCTCTTCTGAGAGAGGGAAAGAGGAGTGTCATAAACCAGGCGTATGGCAAAATGCAATGTTCACGTATCCCTGGGATTTTTAGCACTTGCTAGGGTTTTATTACCTATATTTGTTTAGCTGTAGTGCTTATTAGCTGTAATCTCTTTTCTACTCCAGTGCAAATTTCTAGCTACAGTTGCATGCATATGAGCTACCCATGCCCTGTCCATGTCTTTGATAAAATGCAAGCACATTATTTGGTACATGGAGACAAATCAACTCGGCTCTCATAGAGAGCTGATCAGAACTGAGAAATTTGGGGGAGATTAGGTTATTCCCTGAATAACATATTCTGAAAAGTTAAAAGAGAAAAAAAGCGATTTTTTTTTTCTAATGGGATTATTTGTGACCATGTGATCACCCCCATCACCATGTGACATTCTGGGTGTCTCATGCATTTAAAGTTTCCTTCGGCTGTGGTCTTGGGCACCACAAGTGTGTTGTATATACATACCTCGACAAATGACTCATCTGGTTCCTGGTACATTTTGCTCAGATGGAGGCTCCGTGGTTGTTCTCTTGTCAAACCTTTGAAAGCACTACTCATCACAGTCTTTCTACACATTAGGGCATGACTGAAGGCATAGGAGCTTTCCTGTCATAGGATGTAAGCTGAGGTTTTGATTCACTAAGCTGAGTGACTCCCCTGGTTTTAAGATGCTGCTAAACATTGGGTGCTTCCTGTGACAGATCAAGTGCTCTGAATACTTAAATACTTCAGTACTTTGTAGCATGAGGTCATGATAAGTCAAGGCCCAAGCCTAGATTAACTTCTTGTGACTTTAAATTCACTAGCAAAAGTAAGAGAGTAGGATTATAGGATAACAGCAGAAAAGTTTGCTGCAAGAGTTCTTGAGCATTCATTTAGTTCAGCCCTATTTCCAAAGCTTAGAAAACTAGAACTGAATTATTCTTAATATCCCTAGATAGAAAAAAAAAGCATCATATTCATAGAGCTTTCTTAAATCTGTGGTAAGTTATCTGAACGTAAAGATGTTTCCTGTGATTTTCAGTACTAATGCAGCTTTCAAAAACTGCAATCACACATTAAGTCTGACCACAGTTAAACTGAGGCAGTTCCTTGTTTAGTTGTACCTTGTTTACTACCTCTGCTCTCTACGACATCTTGGCATGCTTACAGAAGTGAAAACTTCACAGCAGACAAGTTTCTACTGTCTTGCTTCATGGGCTATCCCTGGGAAGCCTCCTCTTTCCTTGAAGACTGACATTTCCCGATGACTGCCTGATATACCGTTTGTGGCAGAAACAGATTTTTCCCTTTTTGTTGCAAGATGCTTTATTTCTCCTGCTCAGGGCCAGATTTTGCCCTCCTCATTCCCTAAGAGCTCATTACTCCTTGACTAAAGCAGTGACAACCACAGTGGCCCTCACTCCTTCAGGTGACTGTGCCAGTAATAATTTCAATCTCTTTTATTTTCAGAGATTTCAACAAGTTCAGATGTCAAGGCTGAGGAACATGATGATAATGAAGATAAGGTAAAACTTCCTCTAAGGTTCAAGAGTGTTTAACTAGAAGCTAGAAGGACAGCAGGACATACTAGTGATTTTCAGTGTATTCATACTAAAGGGACAGTGTTTGCAAATAGCAGCTTAAACTTTTGTTTAGAAGCTCAGGAACTATCTATTCATCTTTCTAGTGGATAGAGCCAAAGCCTGTGACCATCCCATCTGGCCTGGACACTTCAGAAAAACCTCATCCCGCTGACACCTCTGTAAGAGAGGCAGAGGTAGCATCCTCAGGGTGTGACCAGGCAAAAGGCAACTTAGGAGGGTTGTTACGCTTCCCTGTCTCTAATTAAGAGAAGGATGAGGGTGATTAAGCTCCTACTTTAGACACCTTATTAAGAAATTCATGTTAAGTGGGATGAATCTAGGCTCAAATGCTTCAGAAGAAGATTTATTAAATACTTAACAGGTAATTCATGTTGTTTATCATGATCAGCCTGATGTGTCTTCTCCATACTTTGTACAGGCAAGCTCAGCAAAGCGTTGCAAACTCCAGCCCAATGCAGATATTTCAGAGCTCTTAGTCACTAGGGCAACCCACTCCTGCGTGAATAGGTCTGAAGTAAACATGCTTCTAAAGCCTTTTCAGTTTTTCTCTTCTCCCTTCCAGTTTCCCATCTATGCCATTCTCATTGCCTGTCTCATGGTGGTGTCCATTCTTTTCATATTGATGCTCTCATTGTCGATTTGGAAACGTAAGTATCCCTAAACACATAATTGATTAATGTTTCTAATGCTGGCCTAGTGCAGATGTCCTTCTGTATCTCTGGTTAATCTTCTGGTAAATCTGCCATGGCCCCTGTGACAGCACTCTGTTCATTTTATGGGGGTTGCTGTCCTTACTCCAGGACGGTGTCACCATGAGGAGACCAGGGAGCATGAGTTGGTGGGGATGCAGCAGGAGGAAGCCTGTGCAAAGAACCTGTTCACTCACTTGTTGCAGGTCTGGCTCATCTTGTTGGCTCTTGCTTTACAGTAAAGTGGTCCCGTAGATTCCTGGAATTGCTCCTGATAGATATTAGTGTAACTTAAATCAGAATGAGATCCTTTCTTTCCTGCTTAGCCCACAGAAATTTTGCAACTTGCTATCTTTGCTTCTGAATTTGTTTGACTGATTCATTAGAATTATAGATTTCTTTTTGCCCTTGTGACATTAATATTATTTTGCTTCTAGGTAAACACACAAAGAAGTTTATAATGAAAAGGTAATCCATTTTGTAATTTCTTTTAAAAGTTCCAGTGTAATTTTTCTTTGAGGCAGGAAGGTACTGGCCACTGAATGTAATGGGTGTAGTATGGGCTTGTGGTGCTGACTACCAAAGTTGTATTACAAGCAAGCTTCAGATAACTTCACCCCAGAAAAGCAAACAGTGGTTCCTAGATACTGCTGCTATGTAGCGATGAACAGACATCCAGAGCACTGGAGAACTTCAGCAACTGGTACTTACTGTTAAGTAGTAACCCCAGCTTAAGGAATTACCTAGTCTGCTTTATTCTTTGATCAAATACCAGAGCATGACCCTGGTGGGGTTATTTTAAAGAAATTAAGAGATAAATGGTTATGATGATCAACCGGCAAAATGATTGCTCAGAAAGGGATCAGGGATTTATGGACAGTCCTCCATGGAGTGGCAATTCATGTTAATACACAAAGAATGGGCCCCATGAAGGGCACATGGCAGCAGTGTGGCAAACCGGGCTTTCCACCGCTAGATAAATCTTGCACCTCTCATGGGGCCACTGCACCCTCTCACACTGGTGAGGTCACTGGTTGGGTCACACTGAAGTATCTGAAGTGATCATTGAGGCGATCGTTTTGAGGCAGATATGAAATATGAAAGTATGATGAGTCACCCTGTGCGGGTGTAACTGATAAGTTCATGTCTTCTGGTTTATCTTGAAAAAAGGATTTTCTCTAGACAAACCACAGGGTAGTCCAGTGAAGTATCATCCCTTTGCCAAAGACCAGTTATTTTTCAACGGTAGATGGTCCCCCACTGCATGCCCCACCTAGGAGATAAGGATTGGGGGCCAAGGAGGGACTCTTTTCTGAATCCCATGGTGGTTATCCTACAGCTGTTGCTATAAGATCTGAACAGCCCTTTCCTATCCATGAGAAGAACGCAAGCAAGGTAAATATACTTCTCCGATGTAAAAAGTAGGCATTGCACCATTGAAGTCAGTGGACTTAGTAGCTTCTGGTCTCTGTTTCAATGGAAATTTGCCGACGTTACAAATAAGAAAGGATGCTCTGAAGCAGCAATGTGCTTTTGCCCCATCCACAGTGATCTATGCTTCTCACTACAGCCTTGGACCAGCAGAAGACCTTGAAAAAGTTTTCAGTGGCGCTGAAGGAGAAAACAGCATTTTTTCCCTGTGAAGAGTTCCTACATCATCTGTAGATGCCATGGAAAATAAAAAGGGCCTGTTTCATGCTGCATTGAGAGATGGTTATGAGCCCTCAAAATATCAATGGGTGTAAACCAAAGGCCAAAGCTTCAACTGCGAAAATTTAAAATCTTTGTGCAAATTTTGCCATGTCACCTTTAAAACTCATTGCATAAAGAAGCTTCTTTGAGAAGGTGCTTTATGCATTATTCATAGGTGTTTCTGGCATCTGCCTTCTTACTAATACCTTGTTACAGAATTGAATTTGTTTTTCTCCATTTTTACTAATGCTCTTCCTTGAATACAACTTATACTGTGAGGAACAGAAGAGAGAAGAAATAACATGGAAAGCTGCCTAACTTCAAATTGCCAAAAAAAAAAGAAAAAAATCAGGAAATGCAGTTCTTATTGCTTTTATGTAATCAAGAGAAAAATTAAGCCACAAGAATGCTGTGAGTATAAATCAAAAATACAGATTACTTAAGGGGTACCAATGCTGCCTGTGATTCAGCATGTTTGAATGACCCTTGGAGACTATGTTAATAAACTTTGTAATTTACCGCTAGCAATTGTATTTTTTATGCCACATCCTAAGGCATTTGAACAGGAGTTAGTTATTCCCCAGGTGTTGAAATGACTGGTGTGCTGTCTCAGCTCTCCAGAGAAGTACTGCAGCATTTCCAGAGGTGGGAAAATGCCCCAAAGACCAACCTGCAGGGAAATTTTTCTACCCTGCCCCTACAAACCCCCATACTACTCATTTGTAAATCCATGTCTCCCCCATCAATGTGCATAGGGGATCCCCAGTCGTTTGTTTAGAGTTGCCTTTTGGTCCTCACGACAATGACCTGCAACAACCAGCAGCTCTCGTGGTGGAGTCTGCTTGGCAATGCAGACCTGCACCATGCAGCCCCAGGGTGCTTCATTTAGGGCCCTAGCACCCAGTCACAGGTTAGCATGGTGCTGTCTGGCTGGGTCTCGTAGGGATGAGACTGGGGCGCCCAGTCCCACCAGTGCTGCCCCTTTATCTTTTAAAGAAGTTGCAGGTGAGAAGCACAACGCAGAGCACAGCCACATCTTGGAAACTTGGCCATCCCTTCAGGTGCCCATGGGAGGTCGGTGAAGCCACCTCAGTGTTTCTGAGCAGCATGGGCAAAAATCCTGTGATCTCCATGGAAAGGCTCTGGGGACACTAAAAACAGTGAAGAAGAAGAGATGAAGGGTGGCATTCACCTTCTGCTGCTTCTAGTGGGAGAGAAGTGCTGTGGGGGAGAACATTGCTGTTGCTGGGGACAGAATTTGTCCCCAGTCCTTCTCTGCAGCAACAAGCTGCCCCCACACTCCTACCCCATCCCCAGGGGCACTGGCAGGACCTGCCATCCCTGTTCCCAGGACTTCAGCGTCGCAGAACTGGCAAGCAGGCTGTGGCTGTTTAGCTGCTCGGACATATCCCTGTGTTGTGCTTAGAGCTGACCCTGAGGATGGGGATAGTTTGGACACTGTGGACTGCATGGGCACGCGTGTGGTTAGCACAGGGGGGCAGCCCAGCTCCACGCTGTGGGCCTTGGCTTGGCCCTGGGGTGCATGAGCAGGAGGCAGGGCTGCCAGCAGCACAGAGCAGCCCAGGGAAGTCTGAAATCCTCCCTGTTATCCTCAAGCCCTGTAAATGCTGCCATACTGATGGCTCTGCAGCCCTAACCTTGTCTTCTACTCAGCTGGGAAAACTGGAGCCTTCAAGTGGCCCCGGGGCAGATTGGCAATGCACGGCAGAGCAAAGCCCATCATTTCACCACACTAATCGCACCCTTTCTGAGGGGGCTTTTGCTTGTGTTTCAGCTGGGTTGAGATTTAGGCTTTAAAAACCAGACTGAATTGGTAACCAGCCTGGGGGCATTAGTGAAGTGGGACTGGCCATGGAGGCTGGGGGATCATCTGTGGAATATGCTGCAGAGCTTTCGTGTATCTCACTGGGGTCCTCACCAACTCTGCTGAAGTGACTATGGGAACGGCATGGGAGAAGGTTCAAATCCACAACACTGTTTGTTATTGCCACTGCCTGGAGTTCACCAGTCCCTGCTATGGCAACTTTTGGGCAACGACATCTTGAAGTGAGAGCACATTGTGGGAATAGCATTTGATCAGAAGAAAACATTGTGTGGCAGCTCTGGACTTCCCTGCTAGTCATGCTCAGGGCTGCGGTGAGACTTTTTGACTCTACAGCATCTTCTCACAAGCCATGAGTTAGGGGGAGGCAGGGGAGGTTCCTCTTTGGGGTCCCTCTCAGTCTTGCCCGGGTTCAGCACCCTGCTGTGCACCCTGGTCTAGCAGTGCTGTGGGATGCAGAAGAGAGTCCCTGAACAGAGGATGTGGCCTGCAGGCTCCCAGGTTGGGTTTGCTCAGCTGAGACCCCTGTCTGTCCCATGCTGGTGAATGCGGCTGCCACCACCCCGACACACAGCAGGCGCTGAGCCCGGGGGCCTGGCATCTGACACAGCTTCTAGGCGTGAATCCCCCACAAATCTGTAAGGACTAAAAGGGGGAAAAAACCTCAAAGAGTTTTGATGTACTCCTTTAAAAAAAAAAAAAATCAACCTTTTTTTTTTTTTTGGCCTTTTTTCCCCCCACCAAGTAAACCTGCTAATTAAGCTAGCAATATCTTCATTGCAACTTCCAATTGGCAGGGCTGGGCCAATCCTTTTGTTCTTATTAATTAGCTCTGCACTAATGACTTCTTTAGAGCAGGGCTGGTTCTTGCTGGGGAAGGTTCTAGCACATTTGCTGTGGTGCTGGCTGGACTTGAAGGCCCGGCTTTGGGGAGCTGCACAAGGGCAGAAGAAATAGCAGCCAACAGAGTGAGTTTGATCTGATCAGCCATGTGGAAATGCAGCCCAGAAATGCTGTAGGGAAGCTGTAAATGTAACTTGTGTCCCTGAGCTTTTTTATTTATCTTTTTATCCACCCCAATTACTGAGGCGGAGGTTTGGGTTTAGAGTGGCAATTGGAAGCAAGGAATCTAGGAGGGTTATATTTAAATGAAAATACATTGAAGTTTTTTCTGAGGAACTTTTACCCTGGCTGTCAGTATGTCCAGCGAGAGGTTAATGGGAGCCTTTTAAAATGTAGCTGGAGGAAAAAGAAATGCTGTTTTCCAAAAGCAACAGAAGCCCCAGCATGCAGTTTCTGGGACTAGTGAAGAAAAACTGGATGAAAGCAGGAGGTTTTTAGAAAGAAAAGACTGTGAGAGAGTGTGTCATTGGCATCTGGAAATGTTAGTCTTTACTTTTAAGACTTTTACCTTGGAAGGCAACAAAGAAGCGCACTTGAGTAAAGATAAAGCACTGCAGCCAAGAAAACCTTCCGGTAAGCAGCTTAAAACAATACACAGAATTTTAGCTGCAAAGCCCTACAGGGGCCAGTGCTTCAGACTGGGAAAACTTTGACAAAAGGCAGCCTGGCCCCTGGCAGTGAAGCGAGGCTCGTGCTGTTGTGTTGTGGGGTGCAGGTTTCCTCTAGAGTCGCTTTGCTACAACTTGTTGCTGCCTGTTGAACTCACTGAAGCAGGTCTCCCTGCAAAGTCTGCCCCTGTGCACCTTCACCCTGCCCTCGCTGGCCTCCCGTACCTCCCAGAGAGCCACCAAAGAGCAAAGCTGTTTGCTTTAAAACTGCCATGCATTTCCCCAAAACTCCAGTCCCCCCAGACCTTGCCTCCTGCCACCTCTCAAACTGCCAAGTGCTAAGACCTGAAATCATCCAGGTTTAATGCCTCTCCCCAGTGCTCTGAGCTGCTGAAGTTATTGCAGCATTTATGAGCTTGCACTGGGAGCCTGTGGCTAGAGCGAAGCGAGTTTTAATTTGTTCAGAGTCCATGTCAAGCCTAAATGGTGTTATATCTGGGGAGTCTGGCTCTGCTCCATGGACCAAGGTGGTTAATTAATGAAGGATTTAGCTTTTCGTCCAAGTAATAATTTTCACTGGACCCCAGTACTTTGTGGACAAGTGTCTGTATCAAAATGACAGATTGAATTGGGTAAAGGAGGTCTGATGTGAAGAGATAATGACTGAACTACCTGATTAGTATGGAGGAGGTACAGAAAAGCAATTAAAAAGGGAGATCTGAATATTTGGGGACATAGGATCGGCTAATGAGAAAACAGGAGGAAATACTGGAGAAAAAAAAAAAGGCAAGCGCTGGGTTAGGAATACAAATCCTTTAAAGAGAAACCAGAGGAATGAATTAAATATCATTCTGAGATTAATAAGAGACCTCTCGTAATAGACTTTATTGGAGCTGACTCCTCTGATGGTCCCTTTCCATCTCAGCAGCACATTTCATTATGTTTTCAGGTTTGTTTCTTAGACTTAATGTGCTTTCCTAGGCATTTTTTAAGGTCAATATAAATAAATCTCTGGGTTCCAAAGGTGGAATCTAATTGGAGCTTAAGAAAGAGCAAGCAGAAGGGAAGAATATGGCTGAGTACATAGGAAATTAGAAATAAGAATAAATAGCATCATGGGACTTGGGGAAAGAACAGAGATAACCGCACAGTGTGAGATGAATGCATGAAAAAGTGGAAAATTTTAGCCTGGTAGAAAGAGGAAATGGGACGTGTTGCCGCAGACGTGACAGCAGATGGCAAAATTGAGCTACAGAGACAGAGCACAGAAACAGCTGGAGAGATTAGAAGAGGTTGTAAAGGTGATGCAGATTTGCTGCCAACCAAGCAGAATAAATGCAGCCTCCTCCAGTCGCCATGGAGGTCCCGGCTGGGAGCTCAGCTCATGGCTGGCTCCAAGGCACGCTTTCGGCACGCTTGGCCTGGGCTCCGGGTTATGTGTCCTCTAGCAACACAACTTTCTGCAAGTCTCAGTAACACCCTGGTTTTGTTCCACTCCTGAGGCCATGGTGGCCATGCACTTGGTTTCCTCTTCCCACTGGTGTCTAACCCCAGCTGGGAGCAGCATGGTTTTGGTTGCTCTTGCTAATTTAAAACATAAACCCCAAGACTCAGCATCTCCTGCAATCACACCGTGGCAGCAGTGACCTGGCAAAAGAAATGTCAGCTTCTAACCATCCTGTAGCTCATCTCAGCATCCACTCCCTCCTACTATCACGCTCATGAGAAAGGGTGGTGGTCTTGGCAAGGGGCCTTCCAGATGATCACTCTGGGGAGCACTGAGAACTAAGAGAAACACTGAGATTAGAGTGGGGCTTCCTACAGAGAACCCTTTGGTAGGAAGGCTCATCTCCTTACCCCATGGTAGCTTTGGCTTAAGAGCTCCCAGTGGTTTGAAGCTAAGATAGGAGGCCACAAGGACACTGGGAAGATGGATGCAAACTGGAGTGTGCAAAAACCATTGGAAGGATTGAGGAGGAGGGTGTTGGGAAATAATCTTTGGTATCAGTTCATTGACTTTCTTTAGTCTTTCAAGCACTGAGCCTTCTCCAAGGGGAAGGGAAATCCACCACTTCCCAAAATGGCTTTTTTTTTTCCTAAGAAGGAAAGAAGCTGTATGTTCTCCTGCTATTTCAAAAATGCAGATTTTTTTGTTTTTAATATCTAGAAAAAAGGAAAGGGTTGTGGGTGTGGGTTGGTTTTTTTTTTTAAATACCTAGGAAAAGAGGTGTAGGGTAGGTAATCCAAACCAGGGAATAAGTCCTGTATATAGTTATGTCTTCTAAAACAAAAAATACTAAGGCCTGGCTCTCCTCTCTCATGTACTGGTGTACGCTCCGTAGTTCTACTGATGTTAGTGAATCCTTGAAGGTAACCCCTTTTCATGCTTAGATGTACATCTAATGAAGATTCATGGCTTCAAAGTTGTTCTCAAGCACCAGAGCTGGTGTCATTCTTAACTAAGCCATCCGCTAGTTAATAAACATCACACAATCATCTGCATATTTAATGCAGGGCAGAGAATTTTATGGAGAAATCTATAGCTTTTAATCCAGTGATGAATCATTTATGGGATTTTGGATTATTCACTTTGCACTGAATTAAGTTGTCTCTCTTTCACCAAGTGAGACCCCCCCCGACATGGTCTGTGTCAGGGACCAGGCTGCACAGTGATGTATGTTGCTGGGATGAATTATTTATTGGACGTTTTAGATCACTTGCCCAGCAGTGAACTAAGCTCGTTAATTTTAAATCTGTTCATATCCATTCCTATGTACATAAAAAAGATTTTATGTACATGAAATTCATCTCTCCTTCTTCCTCCCTCTCCCTCCAGTGCACTAGTGAATTATCCATGAAGTTTGGGTTGGGTTAGTTTTGGATGCAAACTTTCCCTTAGGGAATGCAGTGACAGTGCCCTGGCGTGAAGGACTATTTAACCAAGCCATTTTTGGACCTGGTCTGCAGAAGGTGTTTGTGTGAGCCCTTCAGCTCTCAGTTGTGTCCTACTTTAAAAACTGTGGAACTGAAATGATTGTGATTTCTCAGCTTGTAATGCACATGGTACAATCCTCTTAAGCCCAAGGGAGCTGTGCAGAGAACTTATCAATGGACCTAGTATGGTGATTAGGGAAACTCCCATAGGCAGTAATGATCAAGCACCGAGTTTGGTTTTTTTTTTTCCCATTTCAACCTGCAAGCCTCAGCCCATGCTGGGGCAGAGCTCTTTCCCAGGGCTTTCCTGTGAGCTCTGCTTCAAGGACAAGGGGAAATCAGTCTCTCAATGGAATGGTGAGTCAATGCTGCTTTTGAATTCTGCTTGGTGTTTTATGCCCCTGGTCCATTATCTAATGGAGAATATGATGAGGTAATTATGGAAATACACAAATTGCAACCTCATGAATACCAAAGAAATTCGTGATGATTGATCCATGCTAAAAGAATGCATAAAAATGCAAATCATTTGTAAATGGGGAGCAGTAAATCTTGTTAATATTAATAACTTAGAGCATTTAATTGCATCAGGTCTGGATGAATTCTAACCAAAGCCCTCTGAAGACAGGTTTTTAAGACTCTATCCTGTGAACTGTGTACCATGAGGTCAAGGGGATCTCTAACTTGGATCCACTTGGTGTGTGGTTACCTTTGGCTCCTTCCATAGTCGAGGGTGGGAGGATGGGACTGGTCCAGAAGATGACCCAGCCCACCCAAGGGAAGGTGGCAGATGCTTTTTTGTGGGAGGACTTCAGAACTCATTTGGGCATTGCTAACTATGTGCAAGACCCTGGACCCATATCATAGGGACTCACAGTATGAGACTTTGTGTCTGCTGTGTGGCTTTGACAGTACAGTTGGGTTAAATAGCACTGTCGGGGACAATGTCCTGGGTGTATAAAACCTCATTGCCTCATCAGACATGCAGGCTCTGTCCTAGCTGGACCAGTGCTGGGGAGCATGGCGCTCTCTGAAGTTAATGAGTGGATTGTCTCTGAGGTGGGATCAGGTCTCCATCTTCTTCTCTAGGGCAGGATGTCTGTGTCATTCTTGCTTTTTAAAAGTAATTTTTTCCCAGTTGCATTATTAATAATTAAGAGTATGCAGTAGGCTACCAAGTAAAGAGGTCTGGTAAAGTGCATCATGTTGTCTCTGCAGAAAGCTGGCTTATCAGCTGTGGGCAAAGATGTCATCAACCTGCTGAGTTATGCCAGTTTTCTCAGTCTACCAGCACTTCTGACAAGCTTGTTCCACATTGGGGCTCCAGTGTTAATGGTCGTGCTCTGGACACCATCAGCATCATTGATCTGAGCATCTCTACAGGCTCTGTGGCGGCTGTATCACAGCACAGAGGAGATGGTAGAGAACTGGAGCCTGCAGAGGACTTGGAACTTGCAGAAGGCCATTAAATGAATCGGTCATAAAACTGGAATGAGAGGCCATTGACCGTGAATTGCAGTGCTGTTTCTGATCAACCTGATCCCTTCTTCTCTCTCTACGTTGCTTAGTTTACAAAGCTGGGGAATGTGTTCATCATTGCTGAGTGGTTTACTAATACCATAGCTGCATCTTAAGCACGGGTATCGGGAAAACAAAGGCCACAGGTGAGTGAGCTGGGGATATATATAGGTGATGACTAAGTGCCTCTGCTTTCCCTGGGAGCCTGCTCTGCTGTGGTTGCCTCCTTCAGAGAGACTTCATGGGGAAAAAAAACCCTCCAGTGCTGAAGAGGAACAGAGCTGGTTTATTAAGCTTGTTGAGAAATGCCCAATGTGGATGTATGGATTACGAAGCCCAGGGTAGTCCTATGACAGCAGTGTCACCGGAATGGTTTAAACAATTTTAATACTGGAAGCAAGATGCTGGGAAGCTACAGGGCCTCCCTTTCTGCAGCATAAGTACTGCTTGGCCGGTTCTTCTGTGGGCTAACGACGGGGCTGGGATTTATCTTCAGGCTTCTCTCTGGGTTATGTCATATCATATTGCATCTTGTTTGGCTTTGCGGGAGGTGTTCCCAGCAGCATCCTGGGGAGGAAAGGGAGAAGAAATTCCAACTGTGTTCAGATTTTTGCCTTTCTTATGCTGTTGTTGTCATACCTCTGGCCAGGTGTGGAGGGCTTCTGTTAGGAGTCTGCTGGGTTGAGATTCCCCCTAGACAGCCACTCACTGAAGCTTTCCCAAGCCATTAACAAACTCTTTGTTTCTTTCTTTTCCTTTAAACTTTGCCAGGCTTGTCAGTGGCTGGGTGTTTGGTAGGGTTCATATTTATCGGCTTCTTCTTCCCTCTTTAGTTCATTCATTTCCTGTCGATAGCTGAGTTATTCTACAAAAGAAATTAGTTTTATAATACAAAGATACTGGATGGCACTTTCAGACACGATGCCTGCAGCTTCATAAAACCTGATGAAAGAGAGGAATATTCCAAGAGAAAACGAGAAAAGGTCATGATTTATTGCTTATAAACAGCTCCCTGGATCTTATTATCTTTGCTGTGTGGAAGCCTGGAGATCTAGATTGGGCTTTATAATTCACATCGAAATTCATTGTATCACATGTCTCCTGTAAAGCCACATTTTTGAATGATACGGCAAACCCTATTAAACAGGTACTCATTAAACTACAACACCTTATAAATTCTTCCTGAGTTTTGTTGACAGTACACATCAAACACAAACCATTAAGTGCTTTTCATTTTCCTGGTAGTGTGCGATCATAATGCATTACATGACAAAATAATGTGTTTACATGACAGATTTAATGCTTGATCTGCTGCATGAAATGCTTCTGAGCACCAGAAGATAAGAGAAAAATGTAACATTATACTTCCAAGTGTCTATTAATTCTTAACTAATAATAAATTACAGTGGGATGCTGATAGAAATGGATGAGAGGCACATGCACATGGGAGGAATTCATGAGGATCAGTGACACAGCAATGAATACTAAATGCAGACATCATAACTAGAGCTAAAACGAAGCATTTCTATGTTGGCAAGAGAGCTCCTAGAGCCTGTGGACTTGCTGCTGCTCCATGAGTGTGTGTTTCTTCTTTTGTGTCCTGACAGCCCGCACTGGCTTGTAGTGAAAATCATGTTAGACTTACTTTCACTTGTCCCTCCCTCCAAAATGGTGCCAGCAAGGAGTCCCAGCTTGCCCTGTCCTGGGAATTGGCCAGGCACGTGGCCAGCACTGAAACTGAACACCAACTCCGGGGACATGAGGGTGCCCTATGCTGCCCCGGCAGACCTTCCTACCAGCCCTTTGTGTTACCCTGGAGCTGAAAGGGTTACCCACTTGTCCCTCTTAAACCTTGTGAGCAGCAAGGCTTGCTATAGTGAGTCGTTCTTCTTTATAAATTGTCAGCCTGTGCCTAGCCTGACAGCCGAGGGAGCACCATGGGATGGCTCTGCGGACCGGGGAGCAGCTCCGCAGACCTTGCAGCTCCACAGCAAACCTCTGCATGGATGTTGTGCAGGGAGGATGGGTTCATTGAGGGACAAGGGCAATCACCAATCCCCCTGGGGCTGGGAGAGCCAAACAAAAGTCAACCCTTGCTTGCAAGGGTTTCCTTGCAAACTGTCTCCCACCAGCAAAAGAAAGTAACCAAGTTTCTGTTTTTTCCAGCCAAAAGGCCCTTTTTTTTTTTCCTCCTTGGCTCCTCTAGCTGGGAACTGGTCCATCCCTGCACCTCCTGTGCTGATCCATGCAACCTGTGCACAGCACTGGGCATGTGGCTTCCCACCCTCATCCTGCATGTCCCAGCCACTCCAGCCCACGTACCTCCAAATCAAACCCCAAGCGAAGGTTTGCTCCCATGTGAATGAACTGTTGTGTCTGAGCAATGATTTCATGCTTTGGTTTGGGTAGTGCTTCCTACTTGTCTTCAAAATAGAGCACAGACAAATTTAGTCTCAAGGCATTCTGTGCCAAATTTCATTTTTTTCTTCTGCAAACTTCTAAAAGTAAACTGTTTTTACTTTTTTTGTTTGTTTGTTTTCATCAAAAGTGGTTGCTAGTTTTGGAGTTTCTTTATGAAGCATTGCCCTTCAACAGCTGTCATTTCTCCACAGTGCTGGTAGTCCACCGCCAACCCTTTCCCTCCATGCAACCCTACTGTAATCCACAACTTTTAGTTGACTTCCAGCCCCAGCAGATAACTGTCAGGGCCTTGAATTTGGAATTTCAAGAGTGATATTCAGCCACTTCACAAGTTTAGAGTATGAGGGCAGCTGTGTCTATTAATCTTTAAAAAGAACCCAAATCTCTGGTTTTTATTGCAAGTGGGAGCTAAGAAGGAATTGGTATGTGAGAAAACAATGCTGTAATAATGACATACAATCAAAGGGAGGGTAATAAACCTGCTAGTTCTCTATATTTACTGGGGGAGTTTGCTGGGGAGCAGGAGCTGAGGCTTGTGTTAACTACAGACAGCTTTCTCCTTTCAGTTTTTATGGTTTTCTCAATCACTTTGCTCATCTGCTGCTGGAGGCTTTTATTTGCTGATAAGGGCTGTTAACCAGTTGGAAAGTCAGACCAATGAAGTTATGTAAAATGCAGCAAACAGTTTTTGGCAGGTTAGAGCCATGGTGCCGGAGGAGTGAGGGAGATGGGGGGGCTCCTGCCCCTCCTGTTGGAAGGGGAAATGTCCTGAGGAAGGGACAAATTGCATTAAACCATATATATATCTCACTGTTTTACTGCAATTTGTCCCCGCCTCAGGAGGGGACATATATACATATATGTAAGTATATAGGTGTATATATACACATACCTATATCTGTCCCTGCTCCTTGGCATCTGCTGGTGCTGATGGGACAATGAGTTCCTCTTGCTTATTCTGTTCCCTCTTTTTTAGAGAAATTTCTAAAGTCTCCTTTAACAGGGAAATGAATAACAAATGCTGATTTGCAATGGGAGGGGAGCTCAGACTGCCTTGCCCCAATGCAGTGGTGCGAGCAGCATCTCTTAGTGAGGAAATGACCAGTTAAACTCCAGGAATTCTTGGAGGTACATTAAAGGCTACTTCCAAAGTGACTTCGTAGTACCTTTCCTTATCTGGAGGCAAACAATAATAGAAATGGAGAAAATGCCTGACTTTAGCATTGCCATTTTCCTTTGAGCAGTCTTCAGAGTTGTGTCTCTGCAAGCCTGGATGCAGGGAATAGTGCTATGGCTGCAGCATTTTCTTTTCTAGCAAAAGAGTTTCTAGGAGCAGAGCACCAAATGTGTGTAGGCTTCCCCATGTTTCCATGGGTGCTTCGAAAAATCCCAGGCTTTGCTGAGAATTCAGATTTTCTTGTTTATAAGCTGTGCCTGTCAGTGTGATCTTATGGCATTTTGCCCCCGAGACAGTATTTCTAACCTCTGGAGCTCTGCGTATGATGCTACTGCAAAATTCAAGAGGAGAGTGCTATTAGTTTGAGTTCTTAAAGGGATATTCAGCATGGGAAGCTGGAGTGTAGGACACAAGGTCTTATGATCCATGGTGAACCTGGCTTTTTTGGTTTGGGATTGGAAATTTATTCTATACAGGATTTTTTTTGCAGAGGCAACAGTGATTCTGGGTATGCTTTGTTTTGCTTCCTCAGCTATTATTTATTCATTCTTATTTGCCCCTTTCTGAGAGAATTAAAGATTCATCTGGAATATCACATCTGGAAGGTCATGTACAATTTTTTTATATATATATATATATATATATTTATATATATATATATATAAACCCCAAAACCTATATAGTTTTTAATGTTAAAAAAACTAAAACCAAAAAAACAAACCCAAACTAAAAAACTTCTCCCAATATCCAGCTACTATCTTTCAGGTCCCTCTTGCAAATTGCTAACATAATTCAGTCGACCTGAGTGCACTTTTAACAGTTTCTCCAATTTTACAATTTTTAAAAGGTTTCTAATTTGCTTTAGGTCATTTCATGTCCCCAGAGTTGTGGATTCTCTTTAAACCCTGTATTTCTCACTAACAGTTTGTAGGTCTCAATTACTGCAGTACAGCAACATCTAGTTTTCAAAAAATTTCCTGGAAAAGCAGGCATCCTTTTCAAATCTCACCTCCATTTGGTCATCACTTGAAAAATGAGGAGCATCAGATTTTACAAAAGCATTTCAGTTCCCCTTCACTATTTCAGAATCTGTTTACCTGAAACAAATTGGAAAAATTCTATAGTACCTTCTTGTAAAGTCTTACCTCTCTCAGATTGTGTATGATAGAAAGGCACCTCCCTCCCTCCCTCCCTCCTACTTTTAGTCTTGAGAAATTTCCATCTACCCACAAAGAAGTATGAAGTCAAAACTGATGACTCTGTCTGGAAGTAGTCCACTATAATGTGACAGCTCCTCCTCCCCGGAGCAGAGCAGCAGCACCAGTAGCCTGGGAGAAATACTGCTAACTGCAACAACCTATTCACTTGGTTTTCCTTTTCCTCTCTGGAAACAGTTTGTTCAAAGCCCTCTGCAGTGAGGGAGCCTGAGAGAATAGTTTTAAAAGGTCTAGGAAAGGATTTACTCTTTGCATTAGTTGACAGACTGCTACTTCAGTGTAGAGCAGTTAATTGAAAACCAGGGAAGGAAAGGCCGTTAAAACCTGAGTATGATGTGAACCTTGGCTCGAGGTAGTAAAGCCCAGCTTTCAAGCTAGTTTCTTCCCTGTTTCTTTCTTGAAAGAGATGCAAGTTCAAGGGATGGAGCTCTGAGGGTTTTTGGATGGTCATAAAGCTGCTTGGTACTGGTGGAACATCTCCTGCTGCTGAGCAGAGTGAGTGCAAGGTGCTTGCTGCAAAAGCCTGATGGGGCTTTGACTGAATGCTAGTTAGAGTAACTGATTTCCTCTATTTCTATAAACCTATGTGTATAAACTTCCCAAATTGCTATTGCATCTGGTCTTTCTCCTCTAGCAGTCTGGATTTTGGGTCCAGCGCGTTGTGACATGGTCACAGCAGAGTAGGTTGGTGCCCTGACCCCATGCCTTCTGCTACCTCACGGGCAGGGGTTGCTGCATTCGCGCTTGACAGATTTGCCCAGCTGCTTCATAATTTGGAAGATCACTTTCCAAACTCTGGTCTCTTAACTGTGTATAATATTGGCACTGAATGTGAGCCTCACTTCAGGAAAGGCTGGTATGAATCCTTTTAGAAAAAGTATAGCCAGCGCGTCTGCCCATATGTATGCTGGTGTGTGCAGTGGGTCCCCTTTTCTAGCCTCTGCAGGAAGGATTTGAGATCTCCTTGGCTGATGTTACATTTTCTGATGGAGATGCATTAAAAATTGATTACTTTTTTTTAGCAGGCTCCACTACTTTCCTGCTGGGACTATTTATGTAGAACTAGATTTAAACATCTCCTATTTACTCATAAATTTTATTGACCTGGTAAAATCCATGCCATTTTCAGCAAAGCCTGTTCCATTCGGAAAAAAGATATAAATCTCCTGACTTCAGAAAGCTTTTCTAAAAAACCCTCATCTGAGGCACAAGTGGGGTCAAAGCAAGCTAGAAACTGAGATGCAAAGTTTTCTGTGCCTTCTCCTCACCCAAGCTGCCACCTGATACCAAAACCTACCAGTGTTGTTTTCCCACATTAAATCCCCCCAACCATCAGGAAGTTTTACTTCTCGGCACTGCTACTTGTGGGTTAATAAAATCCACAGTCTTAGCAGACTCAGCTGCTTTCCTCCTGCTGCACCATCTTTGAACCCCTCCGAGACCCAGAAATGAGGCACACAGCTGGCTGTCACCTCCAAGGGGCTCAGCCTGCGACTTGCTCCCAGGGTGATACTATGCCTTGATACCGCGTGTCCTATAAAGTGTAATTGCTGCTGCTTTCTTTTAAGACAGGACCAGAGGAAGGAGAGGTGCTGAGGGAAAAATGCCTTCTTTATAAAGTAACCTGTGAGTTACAGCGTGTGCTCATGCATTGGAAATCAGGAATTCATTTCCACCCTTCTCCTGAGGGAGTCTAAACCCACTTCTCCCGAGAAAGTGGCCGAGCCAGTGGCTGCTCTGGAGTAGGGACACTTTCCTCATTGTCTGGAGCTAGGATACTGCAAAAAAAAAAAAAGATCTGGGTCCCACTGGTGGCAGAGAGAGAGAAAGTACTGTCACAAAGGAGCGGGATACAGTGAAAGGGAGACCTGGGCTCTGAAACCTACCTCACCATTGCTTTGCATTTTCCATTCAACACCCACTCAACCAAGTATATAAGCTTTTGGACCAGTAAAAAAGTCCTTTTTCCTCTCTGTGAAAGTCTTAGCAAGCAGCTTATACCCATGTAGATCCTGTGCTCCTTTTGCCTGTTAAGAAGATTGCAGGTGGATCATCCCTCTTGGTGGTTCAGCTTTGGCTGGATCATTTCCAAGGCAGCTACTAATCCCTGTGCAATGCTCCTCTTCCAGGCCCTTCACTCCAGGATCTGGATCCACTCCAGTAGCCAAGCACCTTTACTCAACCCCAGAAACTGCCATGCCTAAATTTCAGATGCAGAAGGTACTTTCATCCAGCCCCGAGTGTATGCACACAGGAATAAGTGAGCTACTTGATGAACTGATTAAAGATTTATAGTTCTTAGAGCACATAGCCGTCTTTTGGGGAAAATCCTGGGTCAGACATCCATCTCTGTCCTCACTAATCCACGTATTATTCTCTCTCATTACTTTGTATTGATTCATTTCCATTTCATGTTGCAGCACTGAGTCACCAGTGTGTGTCTGATATTGCAATACATTATTTAGCTGTCTCCTGCCTCTTTGGTATTTGGTGGCACCTGTTAGCACGGTTGACTCCTCTCTGTCTATTTACTTAATGATGGTACCTTTGTTTTTTTCTTAATAATGCCAACATCCTACTGGTCCATTAGCTGGTCATATTCTGCCGGAATCCAAAGTTAACTCTTTTGTGCCCTCTCTTTTCTTTCCATTTTACTACCTGCAAAATGTTATCAGGAATTGTTTTTGTCTCCTCTGACTGATACAGATCACCTCTATCGCCAGGTGATACAAACCCCATTTATGGTGTCATCCCATGGGAATTCGCATAGAAAAACAGAGAGCAGAGAGCTCTCCTCTGCTTTCACATACCTCTAGGCTGCCACTCAACCACTGGAATGAAGTACCTGGGATATTTAGGGAGCTTTACAAGAGAATACGTACCCAGACTGAGTGCCACGCAGACCTGATATAGTAGGACCAGACTTTGGCCTATTTTCTCTCTTCATCTGTATATTTTTGACTAAACATTTCAAGTCAGGGATTCCCCTCCCTCTAAGGAAGGGAGGGTGGGACCTGATTTCCTGGTTGGGGTTCCTAGGCGTTATTTTAACACAAATAGAAATCCTTTTCTCTTCCCAAAGCCCACCACATCCCAGATACTTGTCTCTCAGAATATGGGAGGAAACCGGCAAGTGGTTCTTGCTTTCTAGTGACAAGCAAGTCACTGCAGCGAACAGCAGGCCCAGTGCTGTGCTCCTGCTTGGGCTGAGTGTAGATGTGGGCTGGCATTGCTTTCACAGACACGGACGCAGATGAGCGACATGTTCTGCAGCTGCCTGCTTGCACAGTCCTTGTTTTTCTCAACGACTGGTCCCTCTGAAGAGGGACTGCTCCATGTCTCTCTGGGCATGACCCACTTGCTGCCTCTAATCGGTTGTGATGGGCTTTTAATATTTTAAAATGTCAGAGAACGTGTATCAGTCCCAGCGGTGATGAAACCTTTCTTCGATGTTCCCAGGCTTGTAAAAGTGGTGTTGCAAGGGACTGCAGAGCACTTCTGTTTAGTTTCAAATCTACTTGTAACAGCTGGGCTGTATCATCTCCTGTGCTCAAAGCAGCACGGCACGGCGATCCCTCTCAGCAGGCTGCTTTCTCGGTCTCAGCTGCATCCCTTCAGGGTGTCTCTCATCCGACTGGCCCTTCCTGAAATGCATAGCAGATGCAGAGTAACAGTCTCCTCTTGTGATTTCTCATCATTTTCCTTTGCTGGACTGCCTGAGCAACAACGGCAATAACTCTAGCATTGCTCTCCATCAATTAGAAAATCCTGTGAGTTCCCTAAATTGCAGCTATTCCTCCCACTTCCTCTGGATTCACAATAATAATAAAAGACAGCTGGACTGTGCTGTGTAACTCCTTCCTTGCTTGGCCAGAATGCCCTCTTTCGCAAGTTTTGAGGACATGGCAATACCTTAACTCCAGGACTTCAGTAACCTGACTATGCCGACAACTGCCCCATCCCACAGCTGCATAGAAAAGAGTCAGCTGTTGGAGAGACATCACAGCAGGCTTTAGGAGGGGCTTGGCTGCTGGAAGTAAGTGTTGCTCAGAAACATCTGTATGGGCTCCCTGCGACTGATAATGTGAACACAGAGGTCTTGCAGATAATCCACTGAAGTATTTTTAGGAGGACTAAAAGCCCTCAAATTTTTAATTCCTTTTTTATTTTCCACCTTGTCAAGCACATGGGCCTCAGCTGTATAGTATCCCTAACCAAAATGGAAATGAGGTCCCGTTGTCCAGAGAGACAATTTCTGCCACCCCTATTCAGACTTTGGCTCCCATTCATCTGAGAAGGGCTGCACCCCCGGAGAGTGATGCAGGTGTTAGGGCACCAGGGCTGACCTCCCAGCAAATGCTGTTCTTATTTCCTGGGTTGTGAGTGGCATCTGGTGTATGCCTGTCCCTGCTGCGGTAAGATGAGCTTTGACTCAGTTCTCCCATGAGAAGAGTGGGATCTTGACTAAACCATCGTCCAGCAATACACTCAGTTGTGCTTTGGAGATACTGCTCAAGGGCGTGGGAACTCCACCAGGATTAGTCTGAGATCTCCTTGTTTCGTTTCTGGTTTGATTGCATCCAAATCACAGCCGCAGTTTCTTACCGTGCCTTTCTCCACCCAGCACCAATATTTCTTCCCTATGAAAGAAGAAATATTTCTTCCCTTTTGACTTTTTTGATAAACAAATTTGACCTTTAAAATGTCCCATGGACTCTTACTTTTCTAAATCTTAAATTGTTTTGTGCTTCTCTTTTTCAGCCGGTTCAATTTTTTAATACGCTTTTAAAAAAAGCCATCGGCACCAGAGTTGAACCAACATCCTGGGTTTGTCTCGCCAGTGGCACAGTTGGGAGTAAAACTCACCTTCTTCCTTCTGCTTGCTCCTGTGTGGTTGAGCTGGATATGTCCCCAGTCTTTAATTCAAATACTTCCTGTGATAGAAAATCTATCAGGCGCTAATGGAAGCTGTTCCCATGGTTAATTACTCTCTTTGGTCTGCAAAAAAAAAAAATAATTAGAAAATGACTCCCCATACTTAGCTTGGATTGATCCAGTTTCAGCTTCCAGCCATTGGGTCTTATCCTGCCCCTGTCTGCTAGATTAAAGAGCTCTTTCTTAATAGAAAATCGTGTGGATACTTTAGTGACCTCTTAACCTTCTCTTGGTGAAATCAAATAAACGGAGGCTCTTTGGTCTCTTACTGCAAGGCAAGCTTTCTTGACGAGGGTTGGGCAGGCCAGCAGGGTCCAGGTCAGAGATCACAAAAAAAGAAAATATTTATGTTCTTGGCCCACTTTCTGGAAACCCAAAATAGATGAACTGTGAGAAGGGATTGGGCACTTAAATACATTTCCTCTCTCCCCTCTGCATGATTCAAATTAACAGAGAACTAATGGATAAAATTAATTAGGCGCTGTTTCATCCCTCTCCTTCATGAAAAGGCAGGTGAACATTAAAATACATTAAATATTACTTTCTTATGAGCAAATTGAGATTCCATACAAATACAGTTAATTAAAGATCGAGACCAGCCAATTACATGAATATATACAAGAATGATTTGAATACGGGTGCTACAAGATTGGAGGAGGGAAGAAGGAAACCTGTCTATGCCCCTAAAACCCCATCTGAACAGCTTAGTGCTGCATTTCATATTTAACTTAATAAAGGCATTTACTGTTAATGAGATGATGAATGTGCTGGAAAACAGGACTAAGTGATTAAAATAGGAAGTTCTTGAGGTGTAGCACTTGGCAAGGCAGTGGGTTACTGGGAGCATCTAACAGGAAGAGCTGTGCTGGGACCCATGAGACTGGCAGGTAGGCACCCAAAGAGGTCTCATAGTCCCTTTCTTGGCCTCTGGCTTCCTGACCTTCCCTCTTTCTTCCTGCTCTTCCTGATGTTGCTGACTGTGTTGCTAGTGAGCCCTGATCATGCTGTCGCTCTGTAGGTCTGCAAATAATAAAAATGAAAAGACAGTCTCTGCCCAGCGGTTTTTCTAACCTATGTGCATTTGCTTGTCCAAAACAACAGTACCAGTGGCTAGGTTAATAAGAAGTTGGTCACAGGAGCAGAGTCCTGTTGAATAAAGATAGCATAATTTAGCCCTTAAATCATAGGAGATTTGGGAGATTCTTGAATTATGCTAGTATAGCTGGGTGAATTTCATGGTTTTAGTGACCTCCAAGCAAGGACAAAAAATACTGCTTTCTATCTAAAGCCACTTTCTGCAAAAATAAGATATAGTTTCTGGACACAGAAGAATGAAGGCATCGTAGCTTCAGAAACTATGTATGGGATTTATACTTGCAAATTTTTCATTTGTTATAAAACACTGATAGAATGAATTCAGTGTCTCCATTTCCCTCTGGAACTGACCTTCTCCTGCAAACGGGCTGCTGAAGCATTTAATATTTAGATTGCTGTGAAAACTAACTGCAGCAAAAACTGCACCAAGAAAATGGGAACACATTATTAGGGTTTTGTCGCAGCATACCTTCATTGCCCTTTCAATTCAGGTTAAGGAACATTAGGCAACGGAACCCCCTCAGATCTCACTTTGCAATTGCAGAGCTGGCAATTCAGTGCACGTTGCTGGGATAGTGAAGGTAGGTTTGGCTCTGCCTTTCCTTTTCTTCTGTGCTGAAGGGATGACGTCTTGCCTTTCTGGGCATAAATCACTTTTAGTTATGGGAGGTTAGGAGGAAACCTCCCTGGAACCAGGTTATCCAGTGATTGACTACTGAGGAGGTTTTGTACCTTTCTTTGAAGTATCTGGCTGTTGTCACACCCTTGCTTGACAGTTGTGAGGACAAGAAGGCTGTGTTGGCTCATACAGTTCAGAAGACTTTAATGCAGCAACAGCCACTAATACATTAGAGGAGAGTGCTCATGAAGAGGGGACAAAAATCCACTGAGTGATCACAGGAGTGTCTTGCTCATGCCATAGCCACTAACCCATAACAGCCAGAAACGGGCTGGAGACCATCCTCCTTGGAGGATTTAGTCTTTGTCTCAGATCTCCCAGAGGTAGCATGTACCAGCCTGCACTGGCAATGCCATGCAGGTTAGGTCAGGGGAAAGCTGAGCTGTGTGTTGTGCATACATTTAGACTATGTCACATGCAGGACAGAGGAGAAAATAAGATAATGGTTGTTTTGATTTCAGATGTATAGGCACTGTCTCTGCCAGGGAAGAAAAAAAAGAATCTGTGAAAGGAAAGACAGTGTCTTTTGGTTTGTATCATGCAGAACAGGATAGGGTGTAACACGGGAATGCTAGGAATGATGACAAGGGAGAAAATGAGGAACAGAGCAGCTCCTGTGCAATATTTGGCCATTAGGTGACACTCTTTTGCTATGTTTCCAACAGCCAACGATGCAGGTGGACAGCACTAGGCAGACACAAACTCTTATTTTGGGTAAGCCAAGTGTAACTGTTTCTTCAGTCTTCAGGTTTAATTCACGTGGGAACTTTACAGGAAGTTTTCTGATCAAGAACCTTCCACTTCATCCAATTCCTGATTAATTTGATTCTCCACTTTAATGTGATTGAAAATTCAGGAACCAGCTGCCTTATGTTCAGAATAATAGCCACCAATATATTTTCCTTGGTTTAAATCTCTTCAGGCAGGTATTGTGAGATAATTCAATTATCAGCTCCAGAGTGTAACTATTTAATTTGTGCAGAGGGTGGCATTTCAGCACCGTGGAAGTTAGAGGAGTCCAAGAAAAATACGTGAATAACAAGAAGAAAGAGAGGGACAATCAGGGAGTTATTTTGCTGATATTTCTGGCTGTGCCACTGATCTGTCTAATGACTTTGGTCAAAACAAAGACTCTGAAAGCAGCACAGAATAAGCCCAAAGTCAGAGAGATGAGTTTGCCATTTTCTGGCAGCAAAGTCTGTATAAGCGCATCTGTTCCACCTACTTCTCCACTGTCTTCTACTACTATAAGGAAAGATAAATGTATGCTTGGCCATCCCTTGAAAGAGCAGCATTGACTTCTCAGATTACATTCACATCATAATGACTCAGTTGAGAATGATAGCTTACATGGAAAAAGCAGTAGCATTAATTCTTTTTCAGGAACATTTGAAAGATTTATAGCAAAATTGCATATTAGTTCTAGGGAAGTTAACTAGATCAGTACTAATTAAAGACTGTATTTTATGTTTAAAAAACCAGTCACTTATGGATTGCAGATATAAAACTCCCTGTTTTTTGCTCCTGACTAAGATTTTGTTTGTTGTTGCTGCAGTCAGCAAATGGAAAGCCCCTGTTTTCTGCAGTGTGCTTTGCTGGGAGGAAAATTGTCAACGTAAGAAGTGAAGGAGACTGGTGGGGAAGGCATTATATATTCCTTTTTAATGTTTTTAATATCCATGTATAAGGGACACAGAGCCTGCAGTGACCTCTCCCCGGTTGACAGAGTGCCTCTGCTCAAGGTCACTTATTTATGCCTCTGTTTGTTTGCTCCAGAGCCCACCTATTTTCTTGAATAATTCACGAGCACACTTGGGCCCAGGAACCCTCTTTAATGAGTTCGGGAAGCAGCCACGGCTCAGTGCTGCAATCAGCTTCAGACTGCTGAAGTGCAGAGCATGGGGTGCCGTATGCCAAGCCAGGACTCCAACGTGTACCTAAACAATATTGGTCTTCCAGCAATTTACACTCACTGAGGACAGGAGAGGGAATAGGCTCCAACAGGAGGCTGCCAGACCCATCCTAGTGTTTCTTTTTCTTCAGCCCTTCAAGATAATTAAACTTGATAAGAAGTGAGGGACAGAGATTTAATTTCTGCTGGGAGAGCACTCTGACGCTTCTGTTCCTTTTTGACTTGTTTTCCCTGTCTAGGGCTGGATCGTGTCCGTTTTGCAGGTTTAACTGAGTCATTGATGCTAGAGTAAAGTACTGCTCAATGGGAAGTCAGGGTGATCAAACTGAACATGGAGGAGCCAGGGCAGATGGTTATATTCTGTCTTTACAGGATTGGGAATGTGTCTACTTGCTTATCTGCTAAGAGCTTCCCACTCATGATGCTGTTCATAAACACAAAAGCAAACCAATCTTGTGCTTTCTTTTATGCCAGATTTCTGGTTGTGTGGCAGAGGGAATTGGGCCTCTCACAGGCTCCCATCGCTGGTCTGTATGCTACAACTCAACAACAAGAAATATCGAAAGAACCGTGAATGCACTTGCTGTAGTAGCCACCAGCCTTCATCCTCCTCCTGCGGAGCTCCTCTGGAGGAGACAGCATGGAACAGGATTCACATGCCCGCTCCAGCCTAGCTGGTATTCATAAGCTTGCTTACAAGTTTTCAGCAAAAAATCAGCTTTGCAGATATGCTCCACTAATCTGCAATGACTTTGGTGTTGGTTTTTCATTCCATTGGCATACTCGTATTTACTTTTTTGCAATACTTTAGGTATTTTTTTGCTGTCTTCCTTTCTGCATCTGTGTGAAGTAGGCAAGGCAATTTTCTGTTTGAGTTGCTTCTGGGGAAGGCACATTTAAAGCCATACACATGCTTGAAAGGCATGTTAAAGACTTAAAGCGTCATCTTAGGGACCCAGCTGTATACCTTGAGTCCTCCAGTATGTAAAGAAGGGCCATAATCTGGATGGGTTCTCCTGATCCTTTCAAGAAAGAAAAGAAACAAATAGCTTAATTTGCAGCAGTTTTTTGGTTGGCTATTATGGAAAGCTTTCTAACTACAAGTTCATTGGAACAAGCTGAAGGAGGCTTTTGACAGCAGGTTATGCCATCACCCATCAAGTGTATTAGATCCTGCAATAAAAATAAAAATGGACTTGATATCCTCTTGGATTCTGTGTTTCTGACCTGATCTCCCAGATAAGGGTAAGCAAGCATTGCATTTTTGACCTCAGTGAGTCTGTAAAGTCTTGAGCCTGTTTGGCTCTTCTTCTATGAACCTGAACTAGACTGGTGATTAGACAAGATTTGTGTCCTCCCTCGTGTAGTGATCCTGTCTTTCAGTAAGATGGTTTTGCTCCCCTTGTTAGTAGCACGGACTAAGGTGGGATTGTCAAACCTGGGAAATTAGATGTTTTTGGAATACTTGGTCCTGTTGCAAAATGAGCTTTAAAGAGCAAGGTTCATGTCCCACAAACCTATATTTTTGTATTATGTTTTTTTGGCTGGTCAGATGAAACATTTGGTCTTCTCCATAACGCAAAATTATGAATACTGGAATAAAAAGCCATAACATACTGCTGCTGAAGCGGTTGAAGTGCTCCATCTTGACATTTTCAGAATAGAAGACAGATGTTACCAAGATGTTTATGGGGTGGCCTGTGTTTTTCTTTAATGAAAAATCATTAGCGAGCGAATGTCCACAGAAGGTCTGAACTTTAATGAAATGGGTTTTTTCTGATAGAAGATGTTTTACAGAAACTTACTGTTGCTTTTTTTTGACAGTTAATTGGCATACCCTTTCTGTGCATATGCTGTTAATCCTGCCTGTGTGATTTGATCAGAGCATCTTCCTCCCAGAGGACATTGCTCTGCCTACTGCTCTGTGCTGCATCCCCAGGGCTTTTTCCTCTATGGAGATGCTCTGTGAGAGCTGTCCAATCTTTCCCAAATGGTGCAATGGGATTTGTGCTGGCCTGTAAATAGAAGTGAGTTGTGTCTTTAGAGATCAGTTGGCTGTAGCCTTGGCTCTCGTGGAAAGCTGTCCCTGAGGACCAGCGCAGGAGGTTTGTGATCAGATGCTGGAGCTGGGGTGAACCCCATGGACTATTTCATAGTGGCTGCTTGTGGAAATCTTGTGTAATAGCACATGCGGATTCTTTCTGTGACCATGTCTTGTTGCAAAGCCTGGGGTTAGACATGGGCTGGCTGTGACCTGTTGGGCAACTCAAAAGTGCTCTGTGCTGTTATACTTCAGAAAAAAGGAAAAAAAAGGCTGTATTTGTGTGTATGTAAAATCTGGTCAGGCTGCTATCTTCTCACTGTGACTGTGTTGTGCTTGTTCTTCTGTGCTACCTATGACTACAGAGTATAATGGTGATTGTCCATTAATTGCCTGCTGTTTGATTGAAAACATAACTAAGGTGTTACTGTGTAAGTCTATTTTCACTAAATTAGAAAGATTAACATTAGCAAATTGATGTTAAACAAAGATTCAAGGCAGTAGCAGCTCCAAGTGCAATCACTGCTTGTTCTTCCGAAAGCCCTGGGCAGAAGTTACAGTCCTACAGGCCACTATGGCAGGAGCAGTGTTTGATCTTAATCTTAGCCCTTCTCTGGTTGGGCAACGAGAAGAGCTTGATGGAAAAAGCCACCTGAGACCTAAGGGGACAATGCGAAAAAAACATGTGATCCGTGGAGGTCCCCAGCAATGAGGGCTGGCAATGGAAGGTACTCTGGAAAGGTTTGCTCATTGTCACACTCATTTTCACTCCACTGTGAAATTATTCAGAAGTGATGGTCTTTGCAGTATCACTGAGAGCCCATCGTTTCCCCGTAGCTGCTGGAAGATGGGATGATCCAGCTGCAGGGATTGAAGCCCCTGGGACTCTGCTTGCTCGCGGGCTGCCAGGGCCAAGCTGGCTGCGGCGTGCTGCCTGTCTGAGCACAGCCGGGCACTGGCAAAGCCACTGCTGGTCTGGGCAGGCACGGTCCAAAACCTGCACGCACACGGCTGGCTGGAGCTTGCTTTGAATTTGCTGCAAGCGTCATAGTCTGCCTTCATTCAGCCAGTGTTTTAGGAAAATAGCAATGCAGATATTCCCATGTTTAAAAAGCACTGAGCTTGCTATCTTTGCATGGGATGGTTTCCCTGAAAGGCAGATCTATATATGGACCAAATGAAAATTCATGCTTGATACTCAACCTGCAGACCTAGATCCCTGAGGCTGGAGGAGACCTACATTTTAGTCTTCCTGCTGCAGGTGGCACTACTGTTCCTTGTCTTTTAACCATCCCAAATCTGAAGTGATGAGTTATTTGCTATGGTCCAAAGGGCAGCAGAAAAGCCTGACCAAATTTAACTAAACCAGAAGGGCACAAAAAGGATTTTGAACAAAATGTGAGTGACTTGCTTGCCCTGCCCATCCCTTCTCAATTACTGAGAGCAAATAACTTGCATGTAATGGCTATGGGGGGAGAGGCATGGAGAGGAATCAGAAAAGTCTTTTTGGCAAAAACAGTGAACTTCAGGCAGAAAAAGCAGATGAATTCCACAGTGTTTGCACAAACACAGCGTGTGCTCGGCTGGCTTGGGACTTCACAACTGGCCTTGCAGCTGACACTGAGCAGCAGCAGTCTGGCACTCAGGCCTCCGTGCTGGGGACCCTTTCAGATTTAATGTTCATCCTTTGCACCCTGGCTTGGAGGAGCAGCTCTCCACAGTGCCAGTCCCCCAGAATACACGCCGGCAGGTTTGTCCTAACTTCCCTAAGGACATAATGAGAATTAGCCCTCTTAGCACCATGGCGATGCTTTCTCTCCAGACTGATGTGCTGGGGATGTGACGCAGATCCCCAGGACCCATCGCATGGGTGATGTCTATAGGACGGTCAAGGTCAGATTTCCCTGGCAGAATATGGGCAGCCAGTTTTCTTCCATTTCTTAAAATCCAGATGAAGCTTTGTTTTTCCTTGTGAACTGTGTTGGGGTAGTGGAAGGGAGGAAACCAGTAGTAGTGGAGCAAATGCAATTATCAGGTAGTGCTCAGGTAGGAGGAGGGAGGTGGTGGGACCCCTTCCCACCATCCCAAATAAGTCAGCAAAGGAACGCAGTGTTTGAGCCGGTTCCACCTGCCCCAAACTGTCCATCAAATCATAGCAGGTTCAAAAAAGAACAACAAAACTTGAAGACATCAATGTGCAGGGCTGAAGAAGCTAAGATATTTAGGGGTTTTATCCAAGGGAAAGTTAAAAGGTGACACAGTCACAGCCTGTAAGTAACAACAGCAGGCAAAATAGTTTTTTAATCGAAGGGAAAGAGTGTAAATAAATTTCAAAGGCTGTAAATAGAAGCTACGTAAATCCAAATGGGAAATAAGGCATGTGAAATGCCATTCAGTGGCTACCCTGGGCAGGTAACAGGAGGGTACAAGCAAGATGTATTTCTTGCCTGTGTGCAACGCCATGTGCACTAATCTAAAAAGCCCATAAAAATCTTCCTGCAGTTTAGCTTGATTCCGTGCAGTACAGGAAGAGTAAACAGAAAGGAAAAGTATATGGATTGAGTTGATGGAAATTTACTTTTGACTGATTGAAACTGAGGTGACATAAAGCAGATGGAATTTTTTCTCACCACTGCTAGCTTAAGGAAATGAAATCTTTCATGATGATCCAATTTTTTTATTAATTTTCATATAAAGAACACAAAATATTGTGGCTGTGAAAGAGCTGAATATGAAGCAGAAATAAAATATGTACATAAACCAGGATAACTGACAGCTTTAATACATTTTCAATTTATATGTGAATATAGACACAATTCTGCCCTGCATAAAGCAAACACCTCGCCACAGGATAGAACATGGGAAGCATAAAATCAAAGCACTGATGTGCAGCACTTGAGCTGGAGAAAGGGTGGTAAAGTGGTGGCAGAGGGCAGGTACTGCCTGTTGGCTTGATGGGATGAGCACCTCCCTCCTTCCATGCCCATCTCTGTAGCAGGCATCAGACTTGCTCAGGACCTGACAGGCACAAATCTTTGGTCTTTTTGTGCAGTGTCTAACACTTTCTTCTTCATCAACTTGGATGTTCTGCTAGAATCAGAGAAATCATCAAGGTTAAGGAGTTGATTGTAATGGCCAGATGTGACAGAAGGCAATTTGAAGGCAAAGCTGGTGCGACCAGACCATAGCTGTTTCCTAACAGCTCTCAGATGACCCATAGAGGCTACTTCAAGATTGTTCTAAATTGCACCAGGCTCAAGTCAGATCCTGTGTGACTTCAGGCACACTGGTGCCATAAAGCTGCCCTTACCACCTTACCACCGTACCACCCTGTGATGCCTGCACTTCACCCAAAATTTTTGGCTTGCTAAAAAAAAAAAAAGGAACGAAAGGAAAGGAGAACAAAAAAAGAAAAAGGAAAGAACAGAGACACAAACACAGAGGAGCAGAATAAGAGAGGGAAGAGATTAAAATTTTCTGCACCCACAGCAGTAACCTGTCTGACTCGCAGGATGCCCATCTGCGCCCAATACTGCCTTTTTAATTATTGGCACAATCAGGTCATGCGGCTAATCGGCACCCTGGTGTGGGAGCTCATGCTCACGCTGAATCTCTCCTCTGCCAAGGTTTTTTTTTGAATTTGTTTAGCTGCACGACACAGTGAAACCTCATTAGGAATAAGACCAGCTCTCCATAAAGGCTAAGTTCTGATGAGTGGGTCTTTTCTCTTCTGCTTGAGCTACTGTAAGGGCTTCTTGAATTAATTTCATATGAGCAGCAACAAAAGCCTCTTAGACAGCTCTGCACTCTCCTTCCCCAAATGGCTGTTCATAAGGATTCCACTGTCCCACCCTACGTTTTTCAGCACAGAATTTGCAAATGTTTAGCAGATACCGCCAGGGCCTGCCGCGGCTGTTCTTCACTCCTCCAGGATGACTGGCCTTACGCCACAGAGTTGTTGTGTCACAGGGAACCACACGCTTTGCTGTGGCTGCTTCCCCGCTAGAGTGGTTGGGTGGCTGTAGCATACTGGGGGAATAAGGTTGTGCTATGCCTGAAGAAAAATATCTCCAAGGAGAATGGACTAGGGATTTCCCATGGCTTTTGAGGAACATGCCAATCTAAACGCTCTCTCTAAATCCTCCTATGAGTTTCCAGCAATGCCTCAATCTTTTCTAGGAATTTCCTACAGCTTTCCAGGAATCCCTCCATCCAAAACCTTTCTAGGAAATCCCCATGGCTTCCTACGAATATAACAGTTGCTTTCCAGGAATCCTTGTGTTAAAACGTTTGGGGCAATTTCCCTGATTTTCCAGGAATTCCTCAATCTAGAGTCCTCCTAGGAATTCAGGTAGTGCTTCCCAGCAATTCCTTGCGCTAGAATCTGTCTAGGAAGTTTCCTGGTGCTTTCTAGGCAATTTCCTGCTACTTTTTATGATTTTTTCCAGCTGCTTTTCAGATTTTTTTGGTGACTTTGTAGGCAATTTTCTCACAGCCTTTCAACGTGTGCTATCTAGGAAAATTTCTGTTGCTTTTTGTGACTTCTCCCCATGCTTTCTAGGAGTTTTCCTGTTGCTTTTTAGGAATTTTCGTACTGCTTTCTAGGAATTCAATTCGTCCTTTTCAACTTGGTTGTTTTCTAGAAAATTAAATTAACTAATTAATTTAATTAAAAATTAATCTGCTGTTTTATAGGAATTTTACTGGTGCTTTCTTGAAATTTTCCCACCTCTTTCTAAGAATTTACATGATGGTTTCCAGGCATTTACCCTTAGATTTCTAGGAATTCACACCAAACCCTCTAAGAATTTCCCCACTGCTTTCTAGGAATTTTCTGCTGTGTTGAAGGACTTCATCAGTTGCTCTCTAGAAATTTGGGTGCTGCTTTGGGGGAATTGCCCTGTGCTTTCTAGGAATTTTCCCACTCCTTCGCAGGCATTCTCCTCCTACTTTTAAGGATTTCCTCCATTGCTTTCTAGGCATTTTCCCACTACTTTCTAGGAATTTGCTCTGCTGCCTCAATTCATTTTTGAGGTGAAAATTCTGTAAGCCACTTTCTGCTCTGCTAGCACGTCCTGGCTGTGCTAACGGTGTCCAGATTAACAGCACGTACCATCTGTGACCAGGTAAAACAGACCAATGAGACAGGGCAATGGTGTGGAGAGAAAAATATGGCAACTCTTACACCTTCACCCATGATTGTAACTTGATTCTGCTCTTGCAGAATTCTGCCTGTATTATGTCAAAGCTGAGATTTGAGGAGAAACTTCTATATTGTTAAAAAGTTGATTTTTTCCAGTAGAGTAACACTTAAAGGAGTTTTGCAATTAGAATTGCTAATGTTCAAGTGTGGTAACAGCCAAGCACGATGTAGCCTTTCTATTTGGCACAGCACTGATGAATTGTTAGGAAAAGGAACTGATTCACTTTACTAAATTAGAACCGATGCCACAGGCACTATAAATGTTAACATCCATGCAATTATGCAAAATATTTGTACTTTTATCTACATTAAGTATGGTACAAGTGTACAAGACACAGAGGCTGTCAGAAAAACACCCACAACTTTTACCCAAAAGAAAAGTTTCTTATATCTCCTTGGTTCCCAGAAAAAAAAAAAAAAAAAGGTGTAGTGACAGGTTCCATCTAAGTCTGCTTTCTGTAGTGTATCATTAGACATAAAATGAAGCAGAATTCAGAGTCTGGGGTCTCCTGCTTATTAACGGGAAGAGCTGGCCTGCTGTGCTGGGAGCACTGCTCCTTCAGTTGCAGGGTGAACTATGCAGCCCAGGGAAAACCGGAGCTCACCGTTTCTCCCTGTGAAATAAGACATGAAGGTAACCATGAGGTCTGCACAAGGAAATGGAAAAATAAAATATGAACCAGATAAATGATATAAGGAGAAGTCAGGCACAGCTAAGAGTCCCTTCCTTTCTTCAAAGCTCTTGCTAAAGCAGAATTTTGGGGTTTGGGGTTTTTTTTAGCCGTTCCCTTCCTGCAGTGCCAGAGGACAACTCACCTCTCTGAAGTTGCTCTCAAGACCTCAGAGTAGGCTAAAAGTCACATATAACATTATAGTGGCCACTGATTAACCTTTTCTGCTTGCCAGCTTGAACTTCTTGTCTTAGTGGGAGGACTCGACACAGGACAAGGCAGGTAACAGTCTGTGGAGACACACCAGTGTGTTTGACCCTGACAGACTCTCTCAGGCTGAACTAATTGAAAGGATAAGCATGTGTAGAAGTGATAGTCTACCTGTTCCACTTGTATTCACATACCTGTGGTGATGACACTGAAATCTTTGCAGGTCTGTAATGCCATTGGATTCATACTTCTCCCTATTTGGGGAAAAAGTGAAATCTTAATAGTTTAAACACTAAATTATCCCACATGTTCAGAGTTGCCAAAGGAATTGTAGAAATAAGCCATATATATGATTTCACTTTCAGCTGTTTAAAGTTTTAATCTGACTTTAATTACATTTGGGGAGTGGAGGTGGTGGGGGTGTTACTAGAGAACACTAAAGCTTCAGCACTTGCCAATTTGAAGGTGACTTCTCAAAGGGCAAACTTTCTTAAGAAGGGTTTCAAGGTCAGTTACACTTATTTTTAGCCAAAAAGGCAGCTGTTGAAAAAGATTCTGATCAGCAAAACCCTTGATCCTTCACTTTGGTTTCATAAATTCTTTTTAGAAGACTTTGTTGCTTTTTCCTGCTCATTATTTACCTAAGAAGGTTCATGCCCATGCTCGGAGAGATATTTGACCTTTGTATCTTAAAAGTTGTTCAGGTAGCAACTCCTTTAACAGAACAAGCACCTCCCTTCAGTAAGCTGAACCTTGGCTGACGTATGTATAAAACCATCACCATCTGGACAGCAAAACCCCACAGTCCTGGGAGAGATGCTATTTGTTCATCAGGCTTGAGAAGTAAATGACTTTTCATCAATATTAACATGGTTCTGGAAGTCAATACCCAATACCTCTGCCTATACTCCAGGAGATGGTTTGAGACAGCAGTATATAGAGATGAAATTCCTCCATGGGTTCAGTGGTATAAAAACCTTGGCAGTTTATTCACCTTTCTACTTTTCTGACAGCTGTTGGACAGAGGTGTTATTAGTCAATCAAAATGTTTCAGTTAACCTCAAAATATCTCAAGAGCTTTGTATGCTGTGAGGTTCTGGGCTGGATCTCACTGTAGAAAGGGGGTTGCTATTTTCTTTAACACACAATGTGTTTTAATTACTAGTACTGTTATCATCAGCAAAGTAAGTATCAGCACAGTGTTGTACTGGTCAGGCCAGGTTCTGCCATACCAGGAGAGAGTTAAGGTGAAGGGACATCTGCTGCAAGCTGTGACAGAATCAGGATTTAGCCCTTACATGTTCTCAGTTTGTTGGGTTTTTTTTTAAAAAAAAAGAGAAAGCAAAAATTGGTGATTCTGAAGTGTTGTAAGCCAGTAAAGCTGTATTCCAGCACATCTCCTAATCCATCTCATTCACAAAATCATCAGCTAATCCTTTCTACTGGTTGTGGTGATCTACAAAGCTTCAAAGCAGTTTCTTTTTCAGATAGTACCTTAAACAGAATTGGTTCTGCTGTAAATACTTTACCGCTCAGCAGAAGCAGTCATGTTTAAGTGAGAAACTGCAGTAAGTAAGTGGGGTGTAACTGTAACAGCCATGGAACATCAGTGGTGTTTGCTGCCTCCCCTCATGAGTGATGGTCTCAGAGCAGGCGTTCCCATGGCCATGGCTGCAGTTAAGGCTCGAGGCTTCGCCAGCATAGCTCATGCTGTTAGCAGAATTAACTCTTCTTTTCCTAAGATCCTCTTTATCATCTTATGTGTTATATGAGATTTATGACATGGGACTACTGACAGGTTGTCCTGGTTTCGGCTGGGACAGAGTTAACTCTCTTCTTAGTAGCTGGTACAGTGCTGTGTTTTGGATTTAGTGTGAGAATGATGTTGATAACACGCTGATGTTTTAGTTGTTGCTAAGTAGCGCTTATCTTAAGCCAAGGACTTTTCAGTTTCCCATGCTCTGCCAGCAAGCAGGTGTGCAAGAAGCTGGGAGGGAGCATGGCCAGGGCAGCTGACCCGAACTAGCCAAAGGGGTATTCCATACCATGGAACGTCATGCCCAGTATATAAACAGGGGGGAGTTGGCCGGGAGGCACGGATCGCAGCTCGGGAACTAACTGGGCATTGGTCAGCGGGTGGTGAGCAATTGCATTGTGCATCACTGTTTTTTTTTTTCTTTTTCCCCCCTTCCTTTTTTTGTTATATTCCTTTTCATTACTATTATTATTATTATATTTCATTATTACTATTGTTAGTATTATATTTTAGTTTAGTTATTAAACTGTTCTTATCTCAACCCACGAGTTTTACTTTTTTTTTCCTTTCCTCCTCCTCACCCCACTGGGAGGGGGAAGGGGGAAGCGGCTGCGTGGTGCTGAGTTGCTGACTGGGGTTAAACCACGACACAGATGCTGCCCCAAAGAGGGCACTGGAAGCCTGGATGTGGGATGGTCAGAGGTGGATTGCAAATTAGCTCTGTGACAGCAGGGTGCAAGATTGTCCTCTCTTACCTGATACTGTCCAGACAACTCACAGTGATCAGGCTGAGTCCTACGTCCTATGCATAAACAGATTTTATTTGCTGTTCTGCTGAGAGTCTGACTGGAAAACTGTGCAAGTGGTTTCTCATAGATGGATCTCAGTCCTAGAGGTATATTACCAATGTGCGTTTGTGTGTGTGTGCGTGTGTGCACATACACGTACAAAGTGCTGGTTTGTCATGGCAAGGCATTTTAACCTGTGGAGAGAAGGAAAAACCTTTTCTTAAAAAAACCCCAAACCCAAAACCCCAACACCCCCCTGCCTCCCCAACCCCCATGTCGTGGTTTAACCCCAGCCAGCAACTAAGCCCCACACAGCCGCTCACTCACTCCCCCCGGTGGGATGGGGGAGAAAAGTGGAAGAGTGAAGGTGAGAAAACTCTTGGGTTAGAGATAAAGGCAGTTTAATAGGTAAAGCAAAAGCTGTGCGTGCAAGCAAAGCAAAACAAGGAATTCATTCACCACTTCCCATGGGCAGGCAGGTGTTCAGCCATCTCCAGGAAAGCAGGGCTCCGTCACGCCTAACGGTTACTTGGGAAGACAAACGCCATCACTCCGAACGTCCCCCCCTTCCTTCTTCTTCCCCCAGCTTTAGATGCTGAGCATGATGTCCTATGGTATGGAATATCCCTTTGGTCAGTTGGGGTCAGCTGTCCTGACCATGTCCCCTCCCAACTTCTTGTGCACCTCCAGCCCACTCATTGGCAGGGTGGGCTGAGAAGCAGAAAAGGCCGTGACTCTGTGTGAGCACTGCTCAGCAGTAACGAAAACATCCCTGTGTTATCAACACTGTTTTCAGCACAGATCTGAAACATAGCCCCATACTAGCTACTATGAAGAAAATTAACTCTATCCCAGCCCAAACCAGCACACCCCAGAGGGAGCATTCATTTTTAGAGAAGAGCTAATTCCACCGTAGGACCCCATCAAAAATGAACTGATGGCTGCTGGAGAAGCTTAGGAAAACTCATTTAGCAAGCAAAAGTGCACTGCTCCCAGGTCTAACAAGCGCAGCACACACTTCTCCACCGCTGGGCCCTGCAACTGGAAGCATCCTAAGATCAAAAAAATGGTGAGAAATACTGGATCTCCTACAGGAATCACGTCTCTCACCTTAGCAATGTCCAGGCAAGGTGTTCCTATGGGCTGAACTGGGGTTGAAGTCCATGGTTTAAGGAGCTGTGCTGTATCATGTTCTTTCAAGTGATTTAACAACTTCATTTTTTTTGGTATAGCCAAGATTGGTAAGTGGTGGTGATTGCTTGACACAGAGCTTTAGCACCTTTAAGTCTTGTCTTCATAGTTAGGTTATTTTAAGATGCCTCAAATTATGTTCCCCAGATCAGATCCACTCCTCACTTGGAGCATTTGGGTGCTGTTTGAGCAAGGGGAAGACAGCAGTGTGTGTCCACCAGCAGATGGGACATAAATCAAGGAGAAAGTCTGGTTGCAGCTGGGTGAGGCATTGCTCTTTAGTCCTGTTACCTCCTTGTTGTTTCATTTTCTGGAAAGCAAGAGCTGAAATGGAATGAGGTGGTTTCTAGCCGCTACTTTCAAGCTTGACAAATAACTGCAACTGCTGGTGGGATAGGAGGGCCCACAGTGAAAATCTTGAAGTGCTGATTATCCCACCTTTAAGCAAGATACCTGATTTTTAAGCTAGAAGGTCAATACACCAAGATTTAGCTTGGGAACAGTCTCCAAAGTTGTTTATAATTCTTTCTTACACTATGACTGGGTGAAATATTTTGTCAGTCATGAAATCTATTCTAAATCCCAGAGAACTGCTGAGAAACAAACAGTTTGTACATGATCACAAAACAGCAGTTTCTTCAGACTTGCTGTATATTTACAGCACTCCTTCTCAGGAGTTTTCCTATTTCAATTAGGAGTCCGGATGCATAAGAAAAATGCTTTCTCTGTCTCCTACATAGATTTGGGTCAGCACAGGAGAAGCAAGAAATTCAGCTGAGCAGTGACTAATGTACATAGGAGGTATTCGATTTGTATTGACTATTATAAATAGCCTGAGCTCCAATATGTGATTCAGATGGGAGACTGCCAAACTTCTGTGTCAACATCACAGTGGCAACAATAAAAAAGAAAGGAGGAGAGACTACCACAGAGAGCAAGCTCTGGAAACAATCCTTCACAGTGTGACTTTCTGCGTTGTTAGACAAAGAGATAGCAACTAATTGGAGCATTATTTTCCTAACAGAAGCTCACATTTCGCTCTCAGTTACATGTCAGCAGCTACACTAAAGTAATCAGAATAACACCTCCAGCAGAAGAAGTTCAGATACCATGGTGATGAGTGTTAATAGAGAGACTGGTTAGATAAAGCAGGATGCATAGATGACAGATAGCTTCAGTTAAATGTATTTTACAAGTCAGAAAGATTTTCACCTGTGGCTTTCTTTTGAACCAAACACTAAACCAGATAGCTTTAGAAGTCTTCTTCCTAGAAAGGTGTTCATTTGCAGGAATTTTACATTTGCTGTACTAATGCTTCAGAGATCCAAATTCTGTTTTCTTTGAAGTCAACTGAAATTTTGCTGTTATAAATCGTGATCCTGGTTATGAAATCTTATTTATTACTGGAAATTTAGACAATATATATTTCTACCACATCTGCTTTATGATTAGAAAGAATTTTCTATGATGTGATACTTTTAAAGATGTGCAGGTCATGAGTTTTCAGAGTAGGCTAACGACACCTGGATGCTAGTTCTGAACTATGGCTAGAAAATCTGTAGGTAAACCTAAGCAGCATGTCTATAAATGTTTCATTGCTATGAATATTTGCTGAAGATCTGTTCCCCAGGTACTACCTACAGAGGACAGAAACTGATTTTTAAAAATCCCTTTTATATTTTACCCAGCTAACTCTCAAATAAGATTAACAAAACTGTTCTTGACTATGATTTTTCTTTTCTTGTTTCAAAACACCTGGAACCAGCTGTTAGAGAGTTTAAATGATTAAACTTACGATAATTCTATGACAGGCCAAAGCTGATATGAACTTTATTCTCTGAACTGTATCTCAGGCAAATTACTGTGTCTGGGAGGGAACTGGGCTGACGTGCCCAAAGAAAGAATCAAACTGGTTTATGTGCAGTAAAGGCAGTCACTGTATGCCTACCAAAATCTAGATAATCCACTCAGAGCGGGACTTAAACAGCATTCCCAAACAGTCTGCGGGAATCTCTCTAGGAGGTTTAAAGGGAGCTGATTTGCATCTCAGACTTCAAGATTTCTTCACTGGTGTCCTCTGAAAAAAGGTAGCTCAGCCATCTAGAACAACAGCTTCTCCACCTCCTCCCTTCCTTCCTACTTTCAGAACTGGTATCTTCCATACAGTATTTACTCAGCAAGATGTACACTGGCTGACAAAGTTTTGCATCTTTCACTAACAGGTTACTTTACAGAGTAGAGTCTACAAAACTGATGCTTGTGAGAGCATTTATTTACAATTGCTTGTAAGTGCTAATTGAGCTGTTCAGCCATTAAAATACCACTTGCACTGAAATACGACAGTGTGTTCAGTTGTGATGATCTTCAACCACTTGTTTAGGAAGCTCCAGAGGAAATAATGAAATGCTTTGGTTTCATATAGCTGAATAGTATATCAAAGCTTCATTCAGTGCAGAAGTACTGATGTTCATCCAGAAAATGGAAGCGTTGACCTATACATAAAAGCAACATGCATGAATTTTTAGAAATCAAAGTTCAGCTTTATAAGAGGGATTATCCTTTTCTTTTTAGCAGCGTATGGAAGTTAAAGTCACTGCTTGATGGGTTGCAGCTGACAACAAAAATTATATGGTCTGACAGCCTTCCTGCTTAAAGTAGAAGGTCAACTTCCATGGTATCAGGAATTATTCCTTTTATAATTGTTCTGGGTAAATATAGGTTTCTTTTATAAGCTTCAGCCAGACTCCAATATAAAAACCTGTAGATCAGACATGGTGGGAAGCAGATTGTCTCTTCATAGGTGTCTCAAAGCTCATTCAATGCAAGACTTCAGCAAAAGATAACTGCTACAGGTATCTTCCAGTGATGTCACATGGGCTCTGTTTCATTTCTTCTCTTCCTCAACTTCTGCTTTTCCCTGATTTTGTCCAAGCCTTTTAGGCAAACAGCTTCTGCGTTAGGTAATGCTCAGGTATGTAGCAAATAGAAGGGTTCTGTGTTAACGCCTGCAAGAGGGCTTAAGTGTGCATTTCTCCTAATATGATAGATACTGGAGTAGAACGAGGAAAGGGTTCTGTATTCGGGTTATCTGAAGCTTCTTTGTGCTAATTATTTCACTATGTGTTAGAGAAGAATCTCCCAAGAAATGTATGAATCCCAGAATAAAGCTGCAGACAGAGATACTAAATGGCTTATACGGAATTGTTCTAAGCACAAGGTTTCTAAGTCAATCTTCCTCAAATAGTTTGCTCTGTCTAATTTTATCGTAAGACTGAAAATTCACAAATTTGGCCCGAGTTCCACTTTGCAGCTAGAAGCCAGAAGTGATAGCACTTTGCTGAATATTAATATTTCCCCTTACAAGGAAGCTCCTCCAAGTCTGTGCCAGCTAGTGGCTACTCTGATTGATAGACAGAGTGCAAGGTATTGGCATAGACAAGAAGTTTCAGGGCCCTGAATGAAGAAGTTCAGCTCTTTTGTCCTACCTAACTATATGTCAAATGTTAATTCCACCTTGGAGGTAACTCAGATCTCTCTAAATTCTCGGGCTAGAGCTAGGTGAACTCACTCAGATGAGCCTCAGGTTTAGTATCTGTACAACCAGACATTATCTCTCCATGCTGCTCTTCACATTGGTTTCATGTCTAGCCAGGGGGGGAAGAATGCTGTTTCCACATTAAATTCATGTGACCTGCTTGCCTTTATCATTTTGGAAAGCAACTTTTTGCATCTCAGAGGTGTCCGACCTGATGTCTGCAGAATCTACTGCAGGGAATGTCAAATCAATGTTTCCGGACTTCTGCCAGTTGGAGGGAAAATAATCAGAGGAAGGCATCTGTCAGTCCTTTGCCAGCTGAACATCTGGGAAATACAAAGTGGTCCCAGAAAAGTTGGCGCACTGAGGCATTTTAACAGCTATTTGCTAAGCAAACATTGGTAATTAACAGAGAACTTGAGAACATTGCCTGTCAGGTTTTCCATGTGCCTGGCATCTCATTACCTAGTGTACAAGTCACAACTGCGTTCGTTTGTTACTCAGCGTCAGGCTGAGAGGACCACCTTAGGAGCTGCACCAGGGAGAAACCAGAGGTAGTACAGTAACATTTGAAAAAGAAAGGCAGAACAAAGCAGTCTTGAATGGAGCATCTTCTGCGCCCATGATTTTGGATTATCTTTCTTCTGGGGCAAGTCCCAAGTTTCTTGGAGACAGGAGCTAAACTCAAACTTATGTTCAATTCCCCTCAAGGACCATCATAAAAATAGCTGGTTTTTCCTACTACTGCTCAGTTGTGCTGTTATTTTCCTTCCTTTGGAATAAGCCAAGTCTGAATGCTGGAGGCCTCCAGCTCTCCTGTTTCTTGAGAAGTCATTGTGATTTCTGGGATAGTACTGTTGTTGACGGCTCCTTGCTTCCTCGCTTCTCCCCAACACACGGGCACAGGGAAGGCTATGTCTGGCCAGAAGGGGAAAAGCAATGAGACCCAGAGACGGAGGCCCTTTTGGTTTGATGTTGCTCCAACATTGCATTAGTCCTATATGTGTTTTGTCTGCTGTGTTTAATTTTTGACTCTCAGGATTAATAAGGAAGGGAAGGAACTGTCTTTCCAGGGAGCCATTCCATACAATTTATCTTTCTGTGCATGAAAGAAGATGGACTAGCCAGGCAAAATACCAATTCTCATTACAATGGTGATATCTGCTTGTCTTCTAACCCTGTAGTTCCATTTTGACACTGTCTTCACATCTGCCATGCAGCAGCAGATGTCCAGGGCATAGAAGCTTGGCTTCAGTGATCGATAATTAACAGTAGTCAGAGCATTTCTTCCAAAGACTCAAAACTTGCTTATCTGCAAAGATAAAGACCTGGAGGGCTGGGCCTCCCAGCACTGCCTATGGCTTTTCCTGTTATAGGATTCAGCCATCTACCTAGGGTTCACTAAACACATTATTTAAGACAACGAATACCACAAGGTGAGAGATAAGTTGTGTGAGAACTGAGTGTCTTGGCAGCAGAGTCTTGCTCTAGCCAGACTCCCAGCCTGGGATTTGACTGAGGGCTGGATTTCTTTGCACGAGTGTGAACTATTCCTGGTCCCCAGGAGTCTTGCTCCCTTCTGGGGGACAGCAGATGCCCTTGACTTCCCACCCTCTGCAGAACTGACTGCTGAAGAGGCTGCAAGCCCATCACCTTAGGCTGCATGCAGTTGGCTTTAAATGGAGTATTTGCATAAGGGATGTTTCAGTCTGCTTTAGCCTCTCTCTTTGCACCTAATCAGCTCTCTTATCTTGAGGGAAATCATTGCAGAGAGGTGTCAGGATGTCAGAGGCTTTCTGTGCCAGCTCCCCTGCCCAGCCAAGCCAGAACTAGCTTCCCCTCTCAGGCAGACTGGGACATAATCCATCCCATTTTCCACAATGACTGTAATCCTAGCACTGTTTATTCAAGCATAGCCATGCTACAATTAGAGCCAAGAGCTTTAAACATCCAAATGATGCCACTGGCAGAGCTTGTGCTCCAACGAGCGAACTGCCACCTCCTCTATGATTTGTGCAGCCTTTTCCCAACCAATAACTGAAGTGCCTTAGTGTGGCCTCGAACCTGAGTGGAAGAAAGGGCTTTTCCAGTCTCACCTCTGACTTTCATACGCTCCCACCACTCCTTCAGCACACCTTGTCTCTGGGCTTTTAAATAACTGACATGGCTAAACATACCTTCTTTTTCTTCTGAAGCTTTTAAACTCTCACTCCAGGCAGAACAACCTCCTATCTGAACGCTGGGTGAAGTCCTGAACACCAGCTCCAGAGCCACAAGAGAAAAAGCTTTAATTGCTCTGGGAATTCCTCTCTGTGCAGCATATAAAAAATCCCCCTCCAAATGTGTCTCCTGCTGATGAACAGGAGACTCATCCTGCTCACGCTGGCACGGCTGCGTCCACCCCCGAGAGGGAGCTACTTTGCAGCCTGCCAGTGGCCACTTCAGAAGCATATGCCTCTCTTTAGGTACGTGAATGTTCCCACTGAAATCAGACCTAGCCTTGGCATTTCTGGATCAGGAAATATGATTTCATCACTAATTCTTTCAGCTATCTTTTCGCTTGAGCCTTTATGTTTGAAGGGATTTTTGCTAAGGTCGACAGCTTCCTAAAAGGCTGAAACTGAAACAATGTTCCCTGGAAAATGCAAGTTAAAGCTAGTTCTTAGCAGTCAAATTCAGACAGGCCTTTTTCTTGTCCCAACAAGCTTCTAATGCCTGTTAGTTGACTTGTTGTTATATTTAAGACTTGTAGTTCCCGACTCCAGCTCCGAGTGCTCATTAATCACAGCGAGGAGCAGTGCAGGGCAGGGATGTCTGCGCGGTGCAGTGCAGCATCAGCCCAGAGGTGCTGAGAGCGGGTGCTGCTGCCTGGTGCAAGACGATGCTGGGGGATATACGTGCCCAACATCATAGCCTGGTTTGTGCTGAGCAAGAAGTTTGTCTGCTGCTGTTTTAGTGGAGGACGACTGCCTTTCCTGTGCTGTGTTTCTGGGTTTCTGTGTGTTTAGTGTAAGCAGGGGACTCTGAATCCCATGTTTAACTACATTCAAGGTTTTTTTTTTTTTCAGTGAAAACTGTCAGCTTTTAAGTCTTTTCTACTGCAAGCAAACTACCACAGGAGACTCCACTTGGCTTCTGGGATTGAGGGAAGCCAGAGAAATTGCCACTAGAGCAAGGCACCATGTTTAATTTCTCATGGATGCGACAAATTCCAAGAGCGAGAAATCTTGAGGGGCGTCAAAAAATCCAAGGTGGGAAATCATTGCTTAATCGATTCTGCAGTTCAGCAAGGATCATTTAGAATTGGCCATTTATCCAACTGCAACCGAGTATTTTACAAGAACATTATATATGACTTAATCTCAGTATAGAGCAAACCCAAATGAGCTGGGACAGTTCCAGTGTCACTCCGTTGTGATATCCTCCGGGGAGTGTATTCTTTTCTAGATTTGACCAAAGAGCAATTGCTTCTAGGTTTGCCAGAGTGTTTCTGGATTTGCAGCCTAGGTATTGTCATTATGGCGCTTAACTATTTTGTTCAGGTGCAGATGCCCACGCACCTTGGGCTCCTGCGCAGCACCACATGGCTGGCTGGTAGTTGGCTGATGGGTGTTTGGGTGATGCGGACTAAGTGACTGGTAATTTTCCATTTCTTTGGGATGGTAGGAGGTGAATTTAACGTTTCTGGATTCTCTTTAGGTCCTCCTATGGCAAAAGTCAGGCATGTGCGATGGAGCTTGTTCCTTCCATTCTGTCGACAGCAAAATAACAATATATCCAAGTCCTAACTGCTCTCATAAATTAAGTGAGTAATTGTGGTCAGGTCAGATGCAGTTATTTGCTGGAGTCCATGTAACTCTACAACCACCTGGCAGTGACTTCTGGTGCAGGTGACACCAAAGCCGTTACAGCATTAGATCAGCTCCGCATCTGATGGAGGAACCCGGTTTCTCACGGGTCCCAAGCATGCTGCATTTATTCCTGTTGCATCCAGATTTCTGCTGCAGCCCAAAGTGCTGTAACATGTGCATTAGAGCTTTCAGCCTACCGCCTGCTGCATGATGGGCTGGTTTGGGCAATATGCTCCTCACCTAATCATTTTTTATGTGGTGAGATGAAAACACAAAAAGACAGGTCCTTCTTTAATATGCAGTTAGGAGTCACTTTATATAGGCCATGCAATGTTAATGGAATTTAGCAGCTTATAAATATTTTTTAATTGCAAATAATTCATTGTAATTTATTGAATGTTTACCTTGAATTGCCTGCCATCTCCATTCCTGCACCTTCTAAGGCTTATCTTGAAGTCCTCCTTGCAGTTCTCATGCAAAGCAGGGATGAAAATATTCTTTTGAGGGCAGTAGCCCTCATATTATTATTATTATTATTATTATTATCTAATTATTAATTTATTTTTAGCCTTCCTGTTTTGGCCCTGGTGGCTGTTTTAGTCTTGTATTTCTCAGGAAGGGAGTAGCCCACATCAACTCTCCTGAGCCAAATTGGCCTACGGTTTGGATGAATCTGGATCCAAACTGTCATTCACATCGTGCCAAACTTTGGCCCTTTCATTTTAAGCTGGCTGTTCTATCTCTTACAAATGGGAGTGGCAATCTGTATGTACACAAAGCACCTGCTGATTTCAGTGGGAACTGCTTGAACTTGCTCTAGGGTTGCAGAGCTTTCAATATTTCTGCTGTCATTTTTGCTGTCTCCCATCATCTTCTTGAAGAAGGAAAGAGGTGTGGCAGTGGGTATGTCTTCAAATGGCAGTGGGGGGAGAGTTAGGGTGTCTTGTCTCTACTGGGCTCCCTAGCAGTGGTCATCCACAGAGATCCAAAAATCAAATCAGAAAGAGAAAACTAAGAAAATGAATAAGGCATAAATTCGGTTGTTTTTTTTTTTCTTCCTCCTCCTCCAATTACCCTAAAGACTTACGTATCAGAAAGACAGAGGGTTTTTTTTGTGAAAGAAATGCCATGAAAAGTTAAAGTAAAATGAATACACATTTTGCAGAGTCACAGAAGCAGTCATGGTTAATGGAGGCAGCTCTTGCATTAGTAACAAATGACATCTCCAACCCCCCGACAGACACTTGTTACAAAGGACTTCATGTGTGAGAGGGAAAAGAGTGACAAGTAAAATCCATCAGTCACTGCAGGAAGCTGGTGCCTGTGTCTACCTACCTTTCTCACCCCTGGGACACATGGGCCCCACCAGCTTCCATCTGCCTCACGGAGCTCTTACCTCTCTCCAAGTTGTACGTGCAATGTCCTTGTCCTGGAAAACTGCAAAAAACCAGGTCTCTCCTTGGCACATTGTGCTCATCAGTTTTGTCCCACTCAAGTATTTGATTTGATGGATACCAAGCACATGTGGAAGAGGCTTCAAGTCCAGAAGTCAATGGAGAAAGCAGAAAGGAAGAAAAAGGCAAAAACCAGAAAAATAATCTCATGACTCTGCTGTTCTCAGCTGCTCTGCCTGGTCTGCTCTCTTCAGGAGGGAAACATTGACCATCCTCCCAACAGCCAAAGTCTGAGCAGAGTTTGAACTGCGAAGGTGTCTTAAACGTTTCACCTGGTTCCTAAGGTCAGATGATGTCAACTTCTTTAAACTATCATAGCATCTTTCTGCTTTTACCTTCAGTCTTTCTGGTGGAAGACAACACAAAGGGCAGCTTCTCACTTGCTTTGGGGAAATATCACGGCTTCACCTCATCATTCAGAGCCTACACAGGTGTGAGTCACTCTTACTGGGGGATGCGATGCTGCTGTTCCTCCCACAGAGAAACGCTGGCTGTCTGGACACAGGGTTTCCGTTGCAGCACTGCCAAAAAGACCCCATGCCCCACCTGGTTGGCAGGACTGTGCACTACCATGCTGGGCTTGGGGACAGGGGCACAGCCACGGTTAAGGGTACCTGAGATGCATATATTTAGAAAAGTGACCATTATAAAACTCATTGTTGGAAAAGAGCTAAACCATGCCCAGTGGCACTGTGCTTTAAGGGGAGCAGCAATCTCAGCCACCCCACTGGAACCGGGCAGGACTCTGGTTGTTACTCCAGAAATTAATGAAAAACAGATCCAAAAGCGTTTATAAACTATTCAACTGCAGCAGCCAGGAGCTATGTTGGGAAGCGTCCTGCTGCTCTATTTGCACAAGTAAATGTGACCCAGCACAGCTTGTGCCTGGCAATGCTGCAGGAGCTGCAGTAAGCCCAGAACAGCCCAGTCCAGGCCAACCTGCCTGCTCTGCTTCTGGTTTCTCCCAAGGCTCTCCCGCCTATGTTCTCCTACTAGCTCCCACATCACCCCTGTCCCTGCCCCAGGAGCTACTGAATGCAATTCTCAGCTCTGCCAGGAATCCAGCCAGGTTTGTTTATGCCCATGATCCATGCTTGCACTAGAGAAATAAGGCGCACAGCAGCCGGTTAGCCTAAGAGCATGCCACACAGCTGCGTGGCCAGCATTAGGACGGGGACTCGGCTGCAGCTGCACAGTCAAACCAGGGATCTCAGCTGAGAAGGAGAAAAAAAGACCCACAAAAGCATTAATTTAATGTCATGCTAAAGGCCACTGCTGGTATGGAGCCCTCAGTGCAGAGCCCATTCCAGCGCTGGGCAGGGACAGCCCCTTTTCAGCCTGGCTATAAAGAATTAATTTAAAAGCAGGATGTGGCCTTTATATCTCCTGATTTCGTTGTTCCCATCATTAGCCTTTAAGCAGCAGCTCGCTGTACTTGTGTTTTAGCTTAGCATAAAAATAGCACGGTGGGGGAAAGGTGCGAGGCGGCGGGTGACTCCTCCTGCCAGAGCGGTGACAGCCACAGATGTCTGTAGACCAAAAAGCACTGTCTGTCACCTGGCACTGGATGAGCGATGGCATGTGCCAGTGCAGTGTGCAAGTGGGGTCACAGGGTATGTCGGGATATTAGTACACCAGGCTGGTGTTTGCTAGGAATTGGATTTTTGTCTTAAACTTTTTTTAGTGTGCAACTCATCATGTATACTGCTAAATGTCTTCTTGCCACAGGAACAGCATACTCGTGTCCCCTGCCGTCACCTCAGGCAGGGCTGCGCTGCCAGTTTATGTTTCCTTTGACTGCTAAACTGTTCATTGCAAATTAATTCATAAATAATTCATTGGATGTTGCATTCTGTGCTTAAAAGTTCATCATGTAGGTGGTAGGTTGTGGGTTTTCTTGGAAGTGACAGGGCTTTTCTCCTTTCTTTTTTCTTTGTTAATCATGCATGTGTGTGTGTATGTGTGCAGAGCTCCTATAGCATTCACAGCCTCATGGTTCCACTATAGATGTTTTAATGTCTTTATAGCAGATGATAGTTATTTTCAAATTTAGTTATTATGGTTCAAGATGACTGTTGCAAAAACTCTCATTTAAGATTGGGGTTTACTGAAATACCCAAATGCTTTTGGGAGTTGCTACAACTAACACAAAAATAACACATTATTCAGAAATGTGTCTTCCCCCATCCCCATGCATACGCGCACGCACACACACATACTCTCACACTTCCCAATCAGTCAGTTATTATTCCTAAGCCTGCTAATACTGGAAAGCAATGAGAAGTTTTTAATCATCCTGGTTTGCAAAGGCAGGTTGTGTTCATTGGGTGGGCATCAAGATAAATGGGACAAATCTGAGCTCTAGCACTGCTTATGTCAGCCCTGAGGCCTCGTCATTGTTCCCATAAGAGCACTGAAACCCCTATTAGTATGTCATGTGGGACACACTGGGGTGAAAACCGTATCTTGTTCCTCCTGACAGACTTCTTGCCATGGCAGGGAGGGAATGTCTTGCTGTGGAGCATCCTGTGTGCTTGCACAGCTCTGTCCTGCCGTGTTGGGAGGAGCAGGGCACTTCCCCATCACCCTGCCCTGGTCCGGAATGCATTGGGGCTGCAGCAGATCGCAGCCATTGGGGCATGGTGCAGCCAACCCCAACTGCAGCAGCTTCCATCAAAACCTCATCCCCCAGGGCAGGAGATGTGGCATATTGGTTGGACGAAGGAGTGAGGCTAAGGCTAAGAGTGGCAGCCATACAGAGATACAGCACCGCTTTTTGGCATGTGCATATACTGTTTCTTGTCTTTTTTGGGTTTTTTTTTGGTTTTTTTTTGTTTTTTTTTTTTTGTTAGATCTCCCCAGTCTGGCAAAGCAGATGCAAGACCCATATTCAACGAGTAAAATCCCATCTCAGTCATGTTCAGCATCCTTCGGCTGGCTTGGAGCTCTCAGCTGCTAAACTCAAGTTGTAGGTAGAGTTTAGGCCAGGTAATGCGGATGTATTTTTTGTTTGAAAAGGTGCTGAAATACTGAGCAGCACTGAGGTCTTATTGTCCCCTGTGTACTTGTGGGTTATGCTGTCATTTAAAATATTTCTGTTTCCTAGTCTGAGTCAGGCAGTGGCACGGGAATCGGGCTGCTGAGGAAGGAGAGGTGGGACCAGGAGCCCCAGGAGGGGTCCAGCCCTGGCAGGAGCACGGGCTGCCACCAACTCTGCCTCTGCAGCCGCGTGCTGCAGCGGGAGGAGCAGAAAACCAAGCCAAATGAGGTTATTTCAGAGATTTAAAAGGTGTTTTGTGCTATTCCCCTCCCTACATGCACCCACTGAATGGAGCAAAGCAGATGGTCGCATGCATTCCTCAGCGAGGAGGCAGTGGGCTTGTTTTCTGCCTGCATTGCCATGCCGCTTATGAGACTGAAAACAAAGCCTAGAAGTAGGGTAAAAAAAAAAAAATGTCCCTGTAGGTGTGAAAGGGAAAATACCACAGCTGATGTTACACAAGCCTAGTTGTATGATGGCCCGAAGCAGAGCTGTTATGTGAAGGGCTATTCACAAACCTCAATTTTAAAAAGTGCAGATCATATCAGTAATGTATATTACAATAGCCCGATAGTGTGAATCAAATATTTAAAGACCACCTACACTCTGCTTTTTGTTCTGAAATGACTGCAGAAAAGAGCCAAGTTCTAGCTGCTGGCCAGACTTCTTGCTTTTTCTCTATTAAATGAGGCCATATAATTTTCCTCTGGGATACATTTGGAGCTATTTAGGTCTGAACCTTCATCACTAAATTCAGGAGGATTTTTTCTGTTCAGTTTAAGGAGAAAAGAATCAAGGTCACAGCACTGGAGAAAAACTGTTAAAAACAGATACTTCTTATCACTGATTTCTGGACACTGTTCATAAAAATAAAAATAATCATCACCCTGATTTAACAACTGAACTTTAGCAGCAGCAACTTGTCTGTGCTAGACGTAGATGAAAAATACAAAAACCCGGCTGCACATAAAATTTTAAAACGTTGAAGTTGTTATCATTTTACAGAGTATGAAATGGACTAATTTCATCTCAACAATTCTTTTCTGCTTTTTTAATTCTTTTTTTGTTTGGTTCATCTTTTCTGTTTGCTATTTAGGAAAAAAAAAAATGAAACAATGAATTACCTGTAGGGGTAGAAAGGAAAGAAAGGGGAAGTACTTTGCAAAAATTGGCAAGTACTCCTTAAAAAGTGAAAGGCAAGATGCCTGGGAAGAAATTACATTTCGATAATTTTCCCAGGAGTCAATTTTGAAAGACAAATCCTGTTTTTAACTACAGCTTCCTAGGCTTTAAAAAATGGTCAACATATTGTTGCTACTGAGTACCACACTTTACATTTCTAGCATGGGGGCACTGCAAATTTGCTGCTGTTAAGGCTGAGTTTCGTAACTACTCACTCCTTAAATCACAACACATTTACAGGCAGCTGATGTGGAGTTTGCCGGTACTGGGGAAGGATCCGGCTGCTGCCTGCCGTTGCAGTGCTGGGTGCTGCCCGTGCAGCTACGTAGAGCTGCATCTCCTGCGGGTGCTGTGAAGTTCCTGCCAACGTGCTTCTTAATGGGGGTTAATTCATGAATTATTTCATTGTCAGTTTGCTAGAAATTCCAAATTCAGGCCAAGAACTGCAGCTGAAGTTCAGCTGAAAGATGTCTTTTTTTTTTTTTTTTTTTTAAAAAGTGCAAACAGTCCAAAACCCAGTGAGCGAGAAAAGGACTGTGCGTGCCCACCGAACAGTACTGAGTGAACTTATTTGGAGACTGGTAAACAGTAGCCCCTGCAAACTGGTAAACAAGTATCCCTACAGCCTGGATTTTGGCAGTGTCCCAGCTGCGAGGACTGGGCTCGAACTCTTTGTGCGCTTGGAAGGCACGCACATCTTTTCAGCCAGATTGAATTTTTGCTATTTGTTCAGATAATAAGCCTCAATCAATGCTCTCATTTACTGACAAAATCCAAGGCGAACAAATTCATATTTAAATCCCAGCTCCTGCAAAATGCCCTCAGAAGTGATTGCCTGGCATGTGCAGAGTCACCCATGAGCATCTGATTAGTTAGCCAATTAAAATAAAACTGATGGATCGTTAAAGCAGCCAGAGGTTTTCAAGAGGCTTTCTGTGAGTTGGTCCAGGCTGCTGGTTCGTTTTTTTTTTTTAAATTATTAGTTTCTTTGCAGGCAGACTTGAGCTCGTGCTCCCTACACTGTGTGCAGGTGGGGGCTCATTCCCAGCCGCATACACCTGGCTCTGGTCCCTCTTGGAAAACCTTGAGTTCCTGCTGGTTTGGAGCACAAGCAGCACCAGATCCCCTCTACCAGCAAGTGATCCTCTTCGAGAGGTTTATGATGCTCAGGCAGGACCTCAATGCCTGCAACACTTCTTGGCTGTGAGTCTCTAATGCTAGGACAAGGGTGAGAAGTTCAACAAAACTGTAAGCAAGACAGGAACCCAACTTTCCCCAAAGGGAAGATTTTTTGTTTTGCTGACGACAGGTATTCTTCCAACAGCCATCCGCGGAGATTCTCATTCCATCCTCTACAGCATTTTTGGCATGAATATATCCAGGGACTTGATGCTGCCAAATGGATCACTAGTGTGATCCAGTCTGGCATATCCTACGGACATACAGATATACAGACATATCCTACAGACATATCCTATCCGTATCCTACAGAAATATAAAAGTTTGAGGTCTAATTCATGTTTGCCATGCTCAAACAAACAAACAAAAAACCCTCAACATCTCTTTCCTTCTTAACAATCATTATTTTATTAATATATTTTACAAGATTGCAGTTGAAATCATTTAAATACAAATTTTTTTATACAGAAAGTGTAATAAAGTTAAAATAGTTCCTTGTGTAATTCATAGCATTATTGCAATGCTTACAAAATTTTGCATAGAGTGTGCAAGGATTGATGTTATTTGATACAAAAAAGCTTTATATTTTCCCACACAACCACACACATACATAAATTAAAAAGAAAAAAGCCAAACAAATCTGAATTTCTTAATGAGAACTGTGATAAGACTTTAAATTCCTTTTGTCCTGTTTACATGATCAAGGTCATTGGTGGTTATCAGAGTAGAGGTCAGACAAGGTATTTTACCATCACAGATGAAAACTGCTATAGCGTATGGGTCATGCCTTTTATGCTACTGCTGTAGACGAATGCGGTTTTGCTTCGACTCGCACTGAATGTTGTTTTGCTGTTGGGTCTACCTACACGGAGCATTTGTTGGGTTAATATCGACAACTCTATTGGCATTCACACACAAGGAAACTAATTCAAATAAGGGGTGGGCAAAAAACCGCAAAACCAGAACCCAAAGGGATCTGAGTCAGATCCAGCAGGTCAATCCCTTCCCTGCTCCCAAACTACTGCATAGCGCAGATCCAGACCGAGATCTGGGCCGCAGCTCAGGAAAAGCTCTGACCTAGGGAGGAATCCAGGTGTGAATGCTGTCAACTGAGCCCTTCTTCAATAAACATAGTACATGATAATTGCTCAGATCTGCTCTCTATGAGGTTTCTGGCATGCTCTTGCTCTGCTGAGCAAGGGCAGGATTTGTTCATCTTAACTTCTGTGCTTGCTCTGATAACCCACAAAAGGGGACAATAAAGTGAATTCCTGCAGCAGCACCTGCCCTGTGAAAGCTACTCCGCAAACAGTGCAGTCCTGCCCTACCACCGGCGAGACCAGCAGACCCCAGTGCCTGCCTGGCGAGACCTCCTGCTTCATGCATTACCCGCCGAATCACCAGCTGAACTCCAGCATGGTTTGTGACGGTGGCAAGGAATAAGCTGGATGAAGATGCCTCCGTTTTCAGGCAGCGGCTTGAGCTGGCAGTGACGGGAAGACTTGCCACAGCTCTTTATCTGTGCCCGTGTGATAAGGAAACCCCACAGGCACGAGGCGTCCCGTGTCCCATGCTGCCCCCAGGAGCCCCCAGGCTGTAGTTTAGACAGGGCAGCCAAACTCTTCCTTTCGATTTCACAAAAGGTGCTAAACCTTTAGGGTCAAACCCTCAGGCGGTGTAGGCTACCAGTGAGTTAAATGGAGCCAAATCCTGATTTACACCAGCTACAGAGTCAAGTCTCCCAAGGCAAGCATCATGCCTTGCTGCTATTTCTAGTGCAGAGGACCTGGCAATGGGATGGAGATAAACGGGAAAGGGCAAAGCCACGCACCAGCCTCCCCCACCCCGCAGGCTTCCCGAGCGGAGGCAGCGTACCCAGGTACCATCCCCATGGCATCCCCTCGGATGCTGTACAGCTGTTAACAGGACAAAGCAGATGTGGCTTTAAGAGCTACTCGGCTGCGCCTTCTGGAGTTACTGCTGATGCTTTCAAGGTGATCAAAGGCTTGTTAGAACAGCAACCAACAACTACCAGCATTATTTATACCACTCAGACTACAGATACAATGTAGTCTGTGTACTAATGTAAAATCATTAATACTGCCAAAGTGTTTCATTATCCGTTACATCAATAACAGCACTGATACCGAGTGCACAAGCCCAGAGGAGGACCCAGATGAAGACAAAATTATCAGGCTCCGGTTTAGTGAAGGAGCTAACTCCCTGCTCTAAGGCAGCTACCCTAGAGAAATCTAGCCGTAGTGTTAGGGGGTGGTGATGTTTGCAGCTAAGTAAGCGTGGGAGAAACTCTAACAGCAACATTTTTTCAACTACAATCCAGCCTTCGATAAAAATAGAACCGCCCACAAATAATTATTCTTTTGCTCTCCAGCGTGAGCCTGCCTCAAGATGTTTCAAGGACTCTGTTATGAGGAAATTTTTAAAAGACCAAAGAAACTACATTGCTTTAGAAAGTGATAATGCATTTAGCAGTAGCAGGCTTCGGAACTCTTTATCTCCTATCGGTGGTTAAGCCTTTTGAATAGGGCAAAAATGTGAGAGTACAATGCAATTTAAAATTCCTGTTACATGCAAAGATGCACATGACCTATGGTTTGCAATGGGCCTATTCCTATAATGGCAAATATGTTAGAAATGGTGAGACTTTCCATTTGGGTAGGACCTGATGAAAGGCTCCAAAAAGTCCTTTTTAATCGCAGAAGAAAAAGACTGTTTAACTAAGGCTGCATGTTTTTATCTGAAGCATTTGGTAGCAGGGCACAATGTAAATGTAACACTTCCGCTCAAATTTCTCCTTCTGATACTTTCTCTTGCTGGCAGAAAGACTCAACCGACTAAATGCGAGACATACAATTACATATCACTTCACAGTGGACATATCCTTCCTATTTTTTAATACTGGTTAAAAACTAACAGAAGCTCAATCCATGGAGATGAGCTGCCTCAAAGGAAATCTGGCTTCCTCTGAACAGGCAGCCCATCGCTACTGACTGGTGGCAGAAAATCCCAGCCACCGCGTGGCTTTGAGCTGTGATAAGGTGAGACGTTTCCTGGGAGTGGCACCAGTGCTAACCTTCCCGCAGGAGTTACGCTGGTAGCAAATTAATTTTTAAGGGACTCGCACCTCTAGTTTAAAGTGACTTGGATGGGAAATCTCGGTGGTGCGCTATGATTACATTTTTTTCTTCGCTTCGGATAAAAATCCTGCAGCTTTAAATATCCATCTTTTCCTGTATAAAGAAAGTGTGTCGCTTTTCACAAGGGCACAATACAATTCAAGCGATAGGACAAGAGAGTCTGAAATGATAAAGCCTCAGGGCTGTATGTGCATAACCATGGGCTTCTCAACCACAGCAGACTTAAAAGCTTTCTAAATACAAGCTATTCACTGTAATTTCCATCCAAGCCCCAAGCCACTGTGGTTATTGTGGACGGAAACAACACCCTAGCAATCTTGAACAGCCCAAGCTGTAAGTGGTTTCAGTGACAGTAATTCCACTGTGCGCCATGAAAGATCAAACATAATTGCTACCATATTTAGTAAAATGGATGTTATTAATTTAAAGTATAATAGTGTAAACAGAGAAGTTTGCTACATTACTGTGATTAGGGTGATGTCACTCGCCATTTCTTCCCTTTCCCTCCTACCTGCCTTGTTTAATTCACTCCACTCTTGCTTGAATAATCTCATCAGCGCCACGTCAGTGTTTAACCCTGCTCCGCTCACAGCCATAACTCAGCTACATCAGCTGTGAAAACACAGCAATTGCTGTGCAGAATTTACCTAGAAGTCCCCAATTTCACCTTAGCGCCACTGCTACGTGCAGGTTTTGGTTTTTGGGGGTATGAGAGACGGAGAAGCGACACGATGGGGATTTGGGGGCTGCTGGCCACCTGCACGCAGCCCCGTGTGTGGCAGGACACCAGCTACCCAAATATTACACAGCAATTTCAGAACTGAGGAAAAAGGTTAAAATGGGGAAAATGGAAAGTTGCCAGGATTGCGTTCCTCAACAGCAATGGCAATAACAAGGCTGGTATTTTCACATTCAAAAAGCACCAATCCAGCGCTTGGCAAAGCTTCGCAGGAACGTGCCTTGCGCTTGCTGGGGTGAATTCTGGATGATGACATTTCAAAATTTAAAATGTCAGCCATAAAAAAAAAAAAGAAAAAAGAGCACAGCCTCTAACTTCTTTTGTTTTTACTGTCTGCAGTTTTAAAATGAAATCATTACGGCGCAGTTACTCTTCTTCACCAAGCAGCTACTGGAGTTCCTGATCTGCTAATGCTCAAGTGCAGGTAAGTGAACGGCCAGTAGCATTTACTCAGTTTATTTATACTTTCAGCCCAGGATGATGTCTTTTAGCGTTCTGGATTATTTCTTCACATTTCAAATTTCAGGTAACCTTGCCCTCTGCACACATTTAAAGATTTTTCACATTATTTCCTTTTCTCCCCATTAATGAAGTTAGAGTCTTCCTGCCACTTTACTCTCTCAAATGCAGCTTTACAATAAACCTGTATTTTTCCTGCCCAGTTCAAAAAAGCACCATTAAAGTTAATGCATTTCAGGCATGAGGGCAACCAGAGAAGGGATGAATTTCTGTAAGTCTTTGGTCTTTGTCTCACTCTATTTTGCAATGTGAAACTTAAAGCCATAACAACAAATATAAAGAAAATTGGCTTTTGTTGTAAACAAGTGTATGTGAGTGTGTGTGTGTGTGTGTATATGTATATGTGTGTGTGCACATCTTATGACAACGAAAGCTAATTTCCTTTAAGAACATCTGTATTTGCAAACTAGGTATGATGTGAACTAACCTGACATGTTCACAAGTTCCACAGGAATCTCTCTTTTACCTTGGAGCAATTTCTAGGGAGGGTTTTTTTTTATTTAGACATCATTTTGCTATATCGTATATTACAGATGGTACTTTTAGGCTTATGCTTTAAACTTTTTTGTTTGTGCAATGTGATATTTATGATTAAAGGAGAAAAAAAACGCTCTTAAAATACAGCTGTTTGACAGCACATGACTGAGATAATCAAATACAAATCACTCTAGCACATACTTAGTTTTCTAAAAATGTATACTTAGGAGAGGCCTTATACATATTTTAGTAGTTACTGGCTTCCCCTTCTGATGACTTCCTTTAGTGTTAACACTTCTTTGTACTCTTAAGCTACCCATTTCACTCACTACTGGGTAATATACTTCTAAAAGTGTAAAAAAAAAAAAAAAAACAACCGAAAAAACCCACAAAGAAACTTGGAGAATGGATACAGTCAGTATTAGGATCTCTGCTTTTGCTAATGGCAAAGTCTTTTTGCTTTAGAAAAAACGTCTTAACTCACCTATGACAGCAGAAGGGTCATACACTACATATGGATAAGGTACTGGTGTACAGGTGAGCACTGACAGTCATTTTCCTGACTGCTTCCTAAAGTGTCGCATTGAAAGCAAATTTAACAAGGTCCCGAAGCCCTATAAAGCTAAGAGTTACCATACATAAACGCATTTATGAATACTGCAGTATTCATGGTTGCCTAAGGTATATTGACATTAGTATCGCAGTCCCTTGATTAGCATTTCAATGGGGTTTTAGTGCTCACAGCTGCAATGCAGACCTGCACACAGTGCAGAATCAGGGTTCGGTCCCACAGCCACCCCAAGGGCTGGCAGTGTTTCCACTGCCCTCAGTGCCCTGAATTGTCACCTATCCAGCTCCTGTCCCAGCTCGTGCCGCAAAGTCGTCGGCATCTCTTCCGTTGAGTTCAGTAGAAACAAATTCACCATCCACCCCAGCCTTGCCTTAGCGTTGGGAGGTAAAACTAAACTCTGGTTTGAGATAAACGCCATCTCCCCAAATAGCAAATGCTCAATTGAACTAAACTGCAGGCCCGATTTACAAAGAAATACACAAACCCTTGTTCGTTTTTGGCATTTTATCGATGGCAGGTAGAGCATATGGATGAAATTCCAGCCAGGGAGGGTCTAATTTAAATGGACTCAGGGAAAACCAACCCATACAGGTACAGCAACTGTGAGGGATTGCTGGGCAATGCAGGAGGAAAAGGGACTCTCATGCATTTGCCTCGTCCAACAGGTGAGTCAGTCACTCCACAACAGCCCCCAACAACAAACTGCGAAGCATGACATAGCTGGAAGTTTGCATGCTGCTTTTTAAACAAAATCGTTGTTTTTTTCCCCCAGGATCTCAGACACGCAGTCCTGTTTGCTCTGCTTTACCACTCACTGAACAGCAGGGGACTAATCATGTGGGCAACACAAGCGCAGGCAGCATCATCTAAACCGCTGTCTTAAAACTCGTGGGGCTCAAATGATTTACAAATCTCTATACGGGTTCAATCTTTCTAGCAACAATTCCTCATCTTTCAACACAACATACAATTTTATGCTTTTTAAGATGGAAACATGTTTGTAAAATATATTGAAGCAACTAGAATTCCTTTGCGTAGACAGAATTAAGGTACCCTTTGTTCGCCTCAGAGAAGGGTCCGCAGTGATGGCACAGATGTGTAAGGTCATTCCCTAACAGCTCGCCCACAGAAATTCATACCAAAATAAACGGCTGAATGTCCTTAAGCAGTTTCATGGCCTTTGTCATACGAGGTGATAACCTCATCCTAGAGCCCAGCTGAGAAGACCAGCCACTCAGAATTAATTTGTCGGGATGGAAACCCTCAGCAGAGCAGCCAGAGGGTGCATGGGGATGAGGACTGAGCCACCGGCCTCTCGGGAGCGGAGCATGGAAATCAGGACGCAGCATCCCTGCTGGGTCAGTCCCTGCGTTCAGCCCTGCCTTTCTCACCAGCGTTAATACTCTCAGGGACGGGACAGTTAATGCGACTCATTTTCTGTACCGGATACTCTTCCTGCAACATGTGTCTTCACAACTGCTCACACGGGATTTGTTTATGAACTGGGCCGTGCTTGCTGTAAGGTTTGTGATCGGTATTAAATGAAACAGGGAAAAAAATTCTACAGTAAATGTAGGACTATGAATGGGACTTCAGTTGTGGTCCCAGAGGTAACGTACACAGTATTTTGCTATATTTAACATGGTAAAAAAAAAGTCTGTATCACTCTAGGTGCCCCTACAGTCTTAATGCATTTCATTAATATCTGTTTTAAGTTGTACAACCAGTTCCCAAGACACCCTCCTGTCCCTCCCCCCAAATAAACTAGTTTTAATAACAAGATAAATATGATGTGCTTCTCCTTGCTGAGTGCATTGACTTAAGGCATAGGCACAATTCCCCTCTTTGAACAGAGATGGTATAGTCCTGTGTCCCAATACAATTGTTATCCTGGGTGACCCTTTGCATTCAAACGTTGACTCAAGACATAATAATTACAGGAATCATTCATTAACAAATAGTTTGAATTTGTTAATTAATTGGAAAGCATTACTGAAATAAAAGTAGATCATTCAATCCTCTTTCAGGAATAAATTTTATGGGAGTGCCACTTTGTTAGGCAGCAACATATCTAATCTAAACTCCATAGACATCTTTCCTTTGAGTCCAGTTAGTTTTGGATTAAGCCAGAATTGTTCATTTAAAAAAAAAAAATCAAACCCTGGTACTCTCCAGACCACAAGAAAATACATGGAAATCTGTAAAAAAGGAATGGGCTAAATTATTTCTAAAGATTTCTGTCAGCTACATTTTATCTTGAAGATCGCCTGAAGAATACCAGCTTTGCTTAGATATCACTAGGGATGGGCACAGACCTGTCATATTTGCACATGAGGTAATATTTTCAAAAGCATCTCAGTGGCTTAGAAACCTTGCTGTCCTTGTGAGATTTACTGCGACTTAGATACTTTTGCAGTAATTAGTATATTTGTTTTTCAAAGATTTTTACATGCATGTGGATGCAATTGTGGGTCAGAATTCAATGATCTGGGCCCTTCTCATTATTTTTCAAAACCTGAACAGTGGAAGTGATGTTACCAGATCAGATCTTGTGTTTTATCCTGCCCATAAGTGACTCCTCGACTTTAAAATAAGGAAAAATACAACCATGAAAAGATTCAACCACAGAGTTTTTGGGGCTCAAATTCTAGAGGAACCAGCATCCAAAGCCCTTGCTTTCCAGTAATCTGGCTTTGTCACAATCTTTATAAATCCTTAAAAAAGTCTGTTTCATTGTCAGCATCTCTGATATTTGCAGTCTCCACCAAATCTAAGTGACCTTGGACTGTATATCCTGAAAAGAAAGATGACAAAAATTCTGGCATAGCATCTACGTTACACACCTGATTTGTGTGAATTTCTCTGTTTCTATGGGTAGAATAAGTAATTTTCTCTGTTTCTATAGGTATCAATAGGCAATGTCCAAATCTTAAATCTTCACACCTTCACACCAAATCTTTTCAAAATTAAAGGTGCTCATGGAGAGTGTGCAGGGTGATCCAGGATGCCTGTTAACTAAGGAGGTTCAGGATTTTTCTATTTAGTCCAACTTTCACAATTTCTTTCCTTCCAAGAACTAAATGCAATGCCAGTTTTGTTAGCCCAGAGATGACTTTAGGTTAGGGTTAGAGCTGATGCATCACATCCGAATAGCACAAGGCATCCTTGGCCATGCACAGGCAAGTCTCAAACCCCTTCAGAAAAATACATGATTATTCCAGCAAGAAGATCTGGACTTTTCTACTGGCCAAATGCAATGCATCTCTCCCAACAGGGAGTCATGCTTCGGGTGAAAATGAAAGAGTGTAATTTAACCTCAGGTATCTTGGATCACTCTAGGTGATCAGTACAGCACATCTGGCTATTTTGTTGGTTTTTTTTTTTCATGCCACTGATTTAATGGTGCAAAAATAATCAGAGATGCTTGTCTTCCCTTTGTATGTTGGTGGGTCTACATCAGTTCCAGGGTCTTGCCCAGCCAGCAACCCCATTGCTCTGAGAACGTGATCAAAAACGAGGGGTGATCATTATACTATATTAATACAGCAGGGTCCAGGGAAGCATCAAATCCAATTCAGCAGATTGTACCAGTAAATTTTGGTGTGGGAAAGAGAAATGCTACACAAATGTAACAGGGTCACCCTGGGATTCCTTGTACTGAAACATCATTTTACACAGAGGATATATATATATTTTATATATATATTTTTATATATATATTCACACACACGCGCGCGCACACACAAAAAAAGTCTTTGATAGGCTTTCTGTGTTCTAGTAAAAATAGTTGGCAGCTGCAATCTGTGAGACCAGAACTGGCTTTTGTGCTGCCTGTGATGCCCCACTGCAAATTGTCTCTCAAAGGCAGACGCTTGTATTTATCTGGCAGGTTGAGCTAGTGCCTGCCTGAGACAGAAATAACCTCCCATTGGGACACACACAGAGCTCGTAGATTTTTTGCCTGGACCCTGCAGAAGAGGAAGATCCTTGAGGCAAGTTAGGTAGTTTGATTTTTGCAGAATTCAACGTTATCTGAAGTTGGAGGCGGGGAGAGAGAAAAAGAGAGAGAGAATTAGTGGAGAGTTGTTATTTTCGATCTTGTGTTTAAAGAAGCTTCCTTTGGACAACTCAGCTGCTACAAAAACTGGGTAGGCAAGTGTATTAAGATGGGAAAAGTCTGATGCAAATCTGGGTGAGCATATTATCTGCCTTTACCATGAGCCACCTAAGACCTCCAGTTTGTTTCTGCTAATCTACCCACCGTGTTTTCTTGGCTCGTAGCTTCCTGGGGCACCTCCGTGTTTGGGTTATCCCAACCAGAGGTACCCCACTGCTAGATGGGGAGCGTGTATGGTTCACTTCCACACAACGACTCCGCTCCTCCAACAGGACTGCTGGCCCTGTAATCCCTTTGCCAGTTACGCTTGCAGGCTCACAGCACTGACTTTTATGTATATTTCATGTATACGTGTAACTCTTTTATGTATATTAAAAATAACTTAAATGCCGTAACAGACCTGAATTTCTCCTTATAAAACAGAACATAAAAGTGAACATGTGGTAGCTCTTAGACACATGGCAGCTACAGGGGAGTGCTCTAAGATCACTGAGAAGAGCACAGCAAGATAATCTGCACACCAGAATATTACAGGGCGACTGACAGTATTTGCTCTTATCTTGCAATTACAGTAAGTCTCCAGTTTTAGTATCCAACCATCTAATCTCCTGAAAGACAGGTCAATATATGCATTTTAAAAGCAACTTAGTGTTAAAAACATTAAGGCAATTGCTTGCAGTAGTGAAATGCCTTGGATTTCAATTGTAGTATATTAGGTAGGGGGTTTTTTTGTATTTTTGGGAGGTTTTTTTGTTAACACCCGTGGTCTGGGTTTGGAATGTCTTAAAAAGTAAATGTTGAGAAATAACAGGAATTGCAATAAAAATCCCATTCTATTTATTACACCTGACACTGAGATAGGAAAACATTAGCTTATGTTGGATCCCTATGCCAGGAGGTTTGCATTCAATGGGAAGCTCCTCCTGCCAAGGCTCTCAGTGGGTTCCTCAGCAGGAGCTGCTCAGCCACATCCTTCAGTGTCTTCCATCATTGTGCAGGAGGAGGGGATAAGAACCATGTGCCCATGTATTTTTGAGACACCAGAAGAGGCTTAACTCAACACCCGTTTTACTTTTGTTTTGTGTTATCAGTTTTAGTTATCCTCTCTTCCCCGTTGGAAGTTTCCCCAGTGCAACAACCTGTGTCTCCTAATGTTCCCTTTCTTCCCAAAATGAAAACATCAGCTACAAAAGCTTTTCAGATCAATACTGGTGAATTAAGCTCTCCTTATAGAAAAATGTATGATAAAAGATTTAATTATGTTGGCCAAGTAAATCTTGTTTTAAGTGACAAGGAAACAAAGAATTCAGGAGCACTGTGTATTTTACAGCCGCATAAATCTGCTTAAACAACAGATACTATTATCCGAGCACTTTAAAAATAATGAATCAGGCTTTGCCACAGAGCAAGTCTCGTTTGCATATGATATGTTCAATCACTGCTAGCAGAAACTAAGCTAGGAAGGCCTGCTGCACCAGTGCTTTCACACCAGTGTTTCAAATGCAGCAGCTCAGTGACTCAGAAAGCTACAAATCTGCAGGAGATCGGTAGCTTGGTTTGTTTTTGCTGCAGGGCTTGACGTCCTTCGCTTACCTCTCCATCTTTGGATTCCAGCCTGAGCTCTGTCCTGCATGTAGCTTTCAAGCTGCCGGCCTCGGCGTTGATCTCGATGCCTTTTGGAGCTTCCATCACCAGCGCGCGCGTAGGCGACTCCAGTCTGTAACAGAGAGGGGAGTTACAGAGCCCGGTGGGAAGAATATTCATGCTCAGTCTCAGGCTGTCGTCTTGCACAGCCTGACTGCCCACTGCACGGCACCTGAGGACCTACTGATGTTCAGATCCACGCCTGGTTTAGTCAGTGGAAAGAATTCATGCACAATGTGGTAAAACACATCACAAATCCCATCTGCTAACATTTCATATCAACTTTGCTATGCTGGGTCAAGATGCAAGGTGCAATAAAGCTTCCCCTGTGATCAGCTTGCCCATATGCAAGTTCAGATTTCTAACTAATCAGTGCTAATGGGGGATATTAGCAAAGCAGTATATCTACACAGAGAGTGCAAGCACTTTTCTTCCTCAAACCACTGTTCAAGCAGGAACAAATTAGTTCTCCTGACTCCCTATAATGTGAAGTTTGGAAGGGTTTAAGGATGTAAAGAAAACGATGAAAACAACCAGGCTGAAGACCCCAAAATTCCTGGTCTCCAGTCCTACGCTCATTTCACACTGCTCACAGCCCTGGCCCCCTCTGCAGTGCTTCGACCCCTCCTAACCATGGATACACCACACAGGGATGTGACAACCCTGTTATTGCACTGTCTAACACAGCCAAACCTTTTCGTTCAGGCAATTGGGGTTAATGCTGTAAGATTAGAAGTGCAAGGTTCAGTCTTCCTTGCTGATTATACATTCATATGTCTTGTATTATACTTGTCTCTTCTCTTCTTTATAATACAGCCTCTTATTACTTTCTGTATTGAAAATGACAATAAAAAACAATTCTCCCTCTTTGGGAATATCCTCTTAGTTGATTTTATCACCATTTATGTACTGTACCATCACAAAATCTAGACTATGGTCTCCCCAGGTGAAGGAGGCAGGAGGACTGGAACAGAAGCTCCTCTGCTTTGACTGCTTCGGGCAGGCAGCACTGACAAAACCGAAGCACAGGGCAGCACACAACCACCGAGCTTACTTGGGCAGCTTTTAGGATTTGCTTGTGTTACTGCGGTGGCACTTCAGCTGTTTCTCTGCTCTTCATATATAACCATTTGTGCAAGTAAGTGTATTCTTAAATGGACTCCTGCTGGTACTGAGACAACATTATGGCAGACTGAGGGAATTCAGCTGTATTTATTGCAGCCAACAGTTCAATACAGCAAAGGCACAGTTCCCTCTGCGTGGCACTTCTCATGTTACGACTTTCCCTCTTGTTGGTGTCTTCATATTGCTGCTTTTTGAACACCTTTCCCTCAAGACCCCAAACTCATCCGTAATTTCCTGGCTGACTCAACTAAATCTAAATTCCAGGGAAGAACTGAGGCATACGCAGCCCAAGGAATGAGCATGGTCTCATGGTTAGCAGCCTCTGCACAATCTTTCTGAGCTGCTTTTTGTTTGCTCTCTGCAGGGAAGCTACATCTTACATAAACCTTCTTCTGATCCGTCCACTGGTATCACCCCTTGGCTGGTTCCTGTACGAGGAAGCTAAGGTTAAGACTGCTGCTACTCACTTTTTTTTTCCCCCCTGATTGAATTGCAGATTGCATGGAGGAGAAAAAGCTTGCAAAGAGTGATTGACATTAAATAGTGCTACCTGGGATATGATTCCCTCTGACCTTCCAATTGCAATAACTGCCTTTCCAATATCTGTTAGAATTTCTTTATGGTACAAACAGTCACAGCACACAGCCTTAGGGCTCTGGCACATGCACTCTGGTGGCTTTCATTACGGTGGCTTAATACGCTGTCTGCCCCACATTTTCCCTGGAGATTTCTGCCCAGGGATACAGTACGCTCTCATCCTCGGTGGTGCAGCTCACAAGCTGGTATCTACCCTGAAAAATGAAGGATGCTCTGCTTGCAGTAAGCCCCCAGGATGTGAGCTGCAGTGGCTGGGATGCAGGCACACACTCCCTCCTGCCGCCTCTGCTCCAGAGTCCGGATCCTCTCGAGGAGAAGCAGAGAGCTGAGGCCAGTAATGTCTTAAGTCACTGTAGCTAAATTCACCAGAGGATGTGTCCAAACGCCAAGACAGCTGAGCTAATCTGAGGATAAAATAATTCCTAAGAACCATGGCCAGGTGACTCTTCAGCTCTCCGACATCTTAGTGACTGTTCAATTTCTTTGATGTCTTGGCTGTCTCAATATATTTGTTCATCTGTTAATCTTGTAGCTCTTCTGCCCACTGAGAAATAAATCTTGTAAGTGCAAAACAGTGTTCAGACACCACAGTGCAAATGCACTCATTTGCAGCAGCAGCAGTTCTCAATCCCTGTACTGGAGCAGCCTCCCAGTCCCACACCATTGCTTTACTGGAGAGTGCAGAGAGCTGGGAAATCAGTGAATGTCTTCCCATGGCGGGGGGAATCAAGAGGGACCTTCTCGTTGCCTATCTTCCCCTGTGCACACAGGTTCTCATAACATCAAACCGAGTTAAATTCATGCTTTGGACAAGCTACCAAGTACCTGGGAGTCTATTAGATAACATTGTCCCAAAGTTTTATTCTCTTTTCATATCTAACAAAGTCATTGAGTTGTTCTCCCTCCTCCACCCAATGAAAACCTACAGGCAGGATAACAGCATCTTACAAACACTGATGAAACCCCATGCAATTAGACACATCCTAATCCCTGCAGAGCTTCTTGCCTCGTGGAGGCACAAAGGACCCTCTTGAGAACCTCCCAATAGTCCATGGTGTAATGTGGGACAAGCACACAACGCTGGGGCTTTGCTGCTGCTCCATAATCCACCCCGCTCCCTGCAGCACCACGTGTTTTTTAAAGTCAGCTGAGCTGACCCCCACTCTGTCATCCTAAATCACTAGCTCAGACAGCTGCAATCTTGCTGACACGCTGAATTAACCAAAACGCAACCCTTTAATGTTAAAAATATCATTTTGAAGCCCATAGGTTTTTTTAGAACCTTAAAACTATGGAAATGAGTGCAAGTCCTGTAACAGCAAAGTACAGCTCTTCCAATGATGAGAAATTTGGGCTTGCAGCCCACATGGTTTTGTACTTGTGCCGTGGGTTTGGAGTCTGACTCTTCTCTCTCTTATGTGTTCAATATTGGTGTAACTCTATCTGTTTGCATGGGACTTTTGTCCCAATTTATGCTACTGTAAATGAGGACAGAAAGGTCTTAAAAAAATTTTCCTTGGCATTTGAGGGGCATATGATTGTAAGCGATTTAATTTGATTATTTTCTGATATCCTGAATGAATCCCTGAGACACCTCTCTTTAAACCAGGAGCTGAAAAATCTATGCAAAGCCAGAGAAAGAGGTTGAGGAGTTTATGCTCTAGGGGGTTTGAGTAATGTTTACCGAATACTTTCATTTGAAGCAAGTGTTTAAGAGACACTCTGCTTTTAAACCTAATTCTGTCTTCCAGAGCAGAACCAATTTGGAGACTAATAATGAAAGAAAATGATTCAGCGATGAACAGATAATTTGTTCAAAATCAACATTTGTTTTACAGTGTGATACTCTGGAGCTTTCAGTAGGATTCACATCTCCCAGTTAGGTGTAAGCCCGTACTTACAGCAGTAGGCTGGAAAGGTGGCTGCATGAATATAGATTGTTTCATTATTTGCTCCTGCTCTTGAATTTTCCATCCCAGCAATTGGCACATAAGCCCTTTTTATTGACGATGGGTGCTGCTTATTTTTGCGCCAATATTTCCAGGACCAGATTCTGACCTCTCTCACAGAGCTGGGCAAGGAGGGTAAATTCACTGCTATCCACAGAGTTACAGCTTGCCAAATTCAGGACTGAGATAAGCTACTGCCATAAAATTGCTCCTGTCCCACCTACAGTCTCCTAGCAGGTGGATGAAGAAGACAGTCTCCTGTCTGGGTGACTACCCACAACATGGGAACCTCTCCTGTGGATCCCAGGGTGTCACGTAAGTCCAAAATTTTAAAAGAAAAGACACAAGTAACAGGATTTTCAGAACTATCAAAGTACCTAGGTTCCACGTATTACAATGGGTGTTACATACTTTTGAAAATCCCATTGAGCACCTAAATGCCATAACAAATCTGACCCTTAATCTCAGTTCTTAGTTCTGCAACAGAGGTAATAGCACTTCCCAAGTCCATAGGGAGGATGAAAAGATAAATATATTAGTGGTTGTGAAGCGGTTACATACTGTAATAACAGAGGCCAGGTAAGTACCATAGCCAAAGATAGATGGCTGGCAGATGGATAACTGATCTTTCCAAAGCTGCAATATTAGGCTCTTACCTTCATCAAAAATACTGTTAGTCTTGTTCCTCCCACTGAGCACACTTGGCCTGCATATCAATGTGCAAGATGATGTATGCAGGGGAAGCCTTTCTCCAGCTCACCATGCTTAATGGACAGTGCTAAATGTGCCTCCTAAGCCCTTTTACTCAAACCTATCACCGAAGCATCTCACATTTTAAAGAGAGGTGATGGCATGTGTGCATCTCGCAGTGAACCCCTCTCCTGCTATTGCTGGAAATTCTGTGCTCCTGGGAATCAACAAGGGAGCAAAATTTTCAGTGCCATCCCTGCTTTGCTTTGAAAACTTCAGCAATAATTTAAAGGAGGTGAGCATATGAGTTTGTATTGTGGTTTCAGTGAAAGTCACTCTCTTGGAAAGATCATTACTTACCCAGATTTCTAGTTTTCATTTCCTTCACCATAAACAGTCACATTAATCACTCCAGTACCATGGATTATATTTCCTTCTTGTCCCTCTCCTCACCCCCTCCAGGATAACGTGTCGTTTTCTTTACTATTATGAACAGCCTTTTGAATTTGGGGAGAAGAGAGGATATTACAGATGTGAAGGTGGTACCACCAGCAGCTAGGGGCTGCTCACGTGCTTCCAATAAAGTGGACATAATTTCCTTAAAAAAACAAAGTTTAATGCAAATAGTTCAGGGGGAAAAATATTCGCCCAGGTCCAGCATTGATGCAAATAGGACTTGCAATTCATGGCTGGTACCAAAGGCTGCAGCACAGCAGAGGGATGATCTTCAACATGTGAAAGGAGTTAACGTGAGCTGGGGACCTATTGCTGCCACTTTTTAATTTTTTATTACCATTTTTTTTTTACAAGGAATGGCCTCAAGCTTCAGAATTTCTTGTCCCCAACAGGGGACTTTTCTGTGTGGAGCACAAACTTTGCTTGCAGTATGGAAATGGAAAGAGAAGTTTACTCGCAGGAGGTGAGGAGCATATGATGCAGCAGTGTGGTAACATGAGCTAATTTAATTTTGCTTAGAAACCTCTGGACTGAGAATAGAGCATGTATTACTGCAGCTGTAGCCCATTAGTTCTAATGACTCTAATTATTTCTTATGGTATCCATCTGACCAGCTATAAGATTTCATATTGAGCATAAAATTAGCCAGTACTACCACCGTGCCTGCTTACATCTCATACAATTGGTAAATTATGCTAGCAAGTAAACGTAGAGCTCCATCAATTTGCTGGTAATGAACCAGTATCTCAGGTTGAAATTTGTTTTCAGTTTTAACTCCCTTGTTTCAATGAAATCAATGGGATCACCCATTCACAGTGACTTACACTTCTGACTCCATTATTTGTGTGTTATCTTATATATATCTATTCACAGAAGAAAATACAATACTTTTCTCCCTATTAACTGGAAGTTAATTAGCTTTTACTGAATTGCAAAGAAACCATGCTTAGTTTCTATTTCTAGAGTGCTTTTAAACTTTTTTTTTTTAATTTGTCTTACCTTTGCTTGTATTGGAACAGAAAAAGTTTGGGAGGAGGAACAATGGGTTGGGTCTGGACTCACCTGGTGAAAACTTCAACTGATCATAAGTTCAAGCAAAGTCTTGTCATCTCCCAAAGAGCAAAAGGCTCTGCCCTGAGCTCTACTCTTCGTCACTGGATTTCCTTCCTACTGGAAGGTACTGCCATTTCATGAGAACAAAATAAGCTAAAATATGGCAACAACAGCGAGCCTAATATAAAACAGGAAATAGAAAAAAAGGGAGCTGGCCTCGGTACATCAGAGTGAGAGGTTAACATCAAAAGGGGAAAACGCACAATGTCTTTTTCCAGGATACCATGATTTTGACAAAATATGATGTACATGACACAGTACAAAAGCAGCAAGTACTCTGAGAGCTTACAGAAGAGATCATCACTAATAAGAAAATATGTATCCCTGTTATTTATTGCCTAGCATTGACATAAATCTTGTTTTCAATTACATTTTAATGAAGCACACCAATTACTGTTTGAATAGGGACATCTGATTACAGTCTCAATCAACGGAAATAAATCATGCTTATGGAAGGTTTCCAGGGTATTTTCTTTAGGAACATTAATTACAGAAGTAAACAAGGATATATGATTATCATGTCATCCAATTGTAAATCCTGCCTATCGTTGTAAATACTGTTTAGTTTGAGAGCGTGTATCACCATATAGTTTCCAGTGTTTATGCTGGAAATCTAGTAAGTGACAATTCCAGCGCAGCCATACTCCGAAACAGATTTTTATGGCTGGTGGTCCAAAGCCTCATGTAATTCCTAATATGATCTAGCAGACAATGAATGAAAATTCTTTCAGCAATCATCCACAAACCATGGTTAATTCCTAAGGAAAATCCAGTTAAATCTGTCAGAGACCTGACAGGAGCAGAGGTCTAATGATGCTTTATTGGAAATTACAGTTTTCTAATTGAGGTAGAGATCAGTCTGGTTCAAATGGCAAGGGGTGCAACAACTTTGCTTCTCCGTATTTGGGCAACACAGATGCTAAAGAGATTTTGTACAAAGCTGAGTCAAGAGAAAGAGAAAAAGGAATTGAGAAAATAGTATGAATTACCCTTGTGCTTAACATTGTTCATAAGCTTTAATATTTCCTTGGATAGAGAACCTAGTGAACATTCTGCATGAACAGTCCTGCTTGGACTCTGCAAGTGCTGCAGTCCCTGATGGATGAAGGAACGGGTGAGTGTGCGTGTGTGTGTGGGGGGGTACCTGTGTGCCTGCTCCATCCTCCCCTCCTGGTGCGCAGCATCGAGCAATTCCTGCTTCAGCTCTGCTAATTCAATCTCAAGCTAATGTCTTAAATCTCATTTTACAACTTTCTTTTTGTTTTTTTTATATAGAGCTCTTACAGCTGCAATACAAAAAGAAGTGCTTAATCACAAGAAGCATAATAAATCTGCTGCTGGTTTTGCTAACTTCAGCTTAGCACCAAACAAACCAGTTTATATATTTTTCACCTAGTTTGAGCTACAGGTACTATGTTTAGTGAACTTTTCCTAAACAGGGTCCATGCTAAAACAGTACTCTTCTGACCATATAATGGAAATATCTTAATATCTCCTCAGAGACTACAACTCCGGGAGGAGGGCTAACTGAGTAACAGGAGCTGTTTGAAACCATTACGAAGAAGGTCAAAGCCAGCATTAGGAAGATGCTCAGCTAATATTCAAAGAAGATTTGAGCGGGTCTAGACAAATGAGGAACCAGAGGAGTTTGTAGGTACGGTGTCAGCTTCCAGCACTAAGCAGGTGAGAACCAGCTTTCATTTTCCTCTGAAAAAAATGTCATTCCTCAGGCAAAGTTCGAGCCTGCAGTTCCTCCCAGCACACTGCAAATCCCCTGTTGTAGTTTTCCAGTACACCTTGCACTAGCTGACGCTCACTCAGAGCACTAAAAAGCAGGAAAACTAGAAAAACGTGGACGAGTCAAAATACAATTGTAAATTCTTTGTGATTGCCTACCATGCTACAGCATGGGAGCTGTTGAAGGAGATGTAATTATGCAAAGTTGTCCTAAATGTTTTAGGGTTTGGGTTTTTTTTTTTTAATTTTTTAAGTAATTTCTGGAAGGGTTTACAAGAAGCCAAATACAGTACTTAGAAGACAAAAACAGATCAAACAGAAGACATCAAATTAATCTAGGGAGAAAAACGTACTGTGTAATACTATTGAGATCTAGTTTCATTATGAACTGGAGAAGCGGTGAAGGGTAAAGATTTTCAAAGAAAAAAGTACGAGATTAATGTTTAACGGAGTGGAGGTATGGCTGAGAAAATTAAAATCATCTGGATAATTAAAAAATTCTGTTGCTTATAAATCAAGGAAGGAAATTATAGAAATTGGGAGATAGTCGAAAATGATGTGCAGTAAATACAGATGTGGTTTAAGAAGATGATGTGTTTAAGTGGCCAGGGAAGGGATTCAGGGATGCAAAATGAATTATTCCTATTTTAACTGTAGAAATGACTGCAACTTCACTCTCCTCACCCCGTGTGTTGTGAGCAGATTGGTCTTGCTCTGAATCCCTACTGTGCCTGACAGACCCGAGCGGAGAGCTGTCTGCAGGATTACCTCCGTCCTGCGGTGCTCAATCTTTCAGCCTTAATTGATAAGCTGGAACATCCAGAGTCATTAGTGTGCCATGTGGTGGGAAACCTCCACGGAACAGCGCCTGGCTGCGGCCAGAAGAAGATGCTGAGTGGCCAGGGGCCGCATCCTGAGCAGGCACAGTGCCACTGTGCACCGCTTGGCAGAGGTGTTATCACCTGAGAGCACAGGCATGATTAATAAAACCATAGCAATTGTAGGTGGGACTGAGAAGATTCAGCTCAGAGAGTATAGCCCTGTATGTTAACCTAATCTCTGCCAGGAACCAGCCATACGAGACACTATGAAATACAGGAGCAGAGTCAGCTCTGGCTGGAGGACAGATGTCCCCTCTCCTGGCATGATCAGAAGTGGGACAGTAAATGACATTATCATAGAGTAGGCTGAGCTCTAACTAAGCCATTGCGCTGCTACTGATGACACTAGCTGGAACTTAAGAGCCTGTAATTATTTTTATTCCAAAAAACTCACCACCAAATGTCTCTTGTCACAAGTTACATAGTCTGGGTCAAAACTGGTCAAGTAATGGTCTGGAAATTCCTTCGTGGCTGTGTGCGCTAACCAGAGGGCTTGGAGCTGCAGCAAGGCCATGCCTCTGCTCCTGCTGACCACAGCTTCTCTGCACTCCCAGCGTGGCAAAGTAACAGACTTGGTAGTTAGATATGCCCGATCTACTACCTAAACCACCTTATTTTTGCTTGTCTGATATACCTTGTTATGTAATTTATTGCAATAAAATAAAACAAATCGAAACAAAATAAAATCCTCCGCCCGTTGGGTGCATTAATGAGCATGCTCATTTCACACATGGAGAAAAATAATTACTTTTTATGTTACCATAATTGCCTAAACCACAAAAGCATTTTTCAGAAACAAAGGCTGGGCTGGTGTAAGTTTCTAATTACAGGTTGAAGGCTTCTAATTAAAAGGCATAAATTGGAAGAAACCCTTTCAACCAGACTTACAGAAGAGGCTGCTAAGATTGGGTATTATCTTGACATACTGTCACCAAGCCAGGGAGGAGAAAAAGAAATAAAACCAAAGCATTGCAGCTTTTCAACAGGGCCACTGACGCCGCTTGCTACCTAATGTCTAACAAAGCGCTGCCATCAGGAACACAGACCAGATGAACACATCACAAAGTAAGTCTGTGGGGCCACCGAATTTCAAAGGAACCCTGAGCCGTTGGAGCGGGGAGAGGGACAGCTATACTGTAGCCTGGAGGTAACAGCTGAGGCTTAAATGGGCTTTTTCCTGAAGTTGATACTGGCTTCTGGATGGTGGCAGGAGGACAAAAGCCACCTGAGTTGGCCTAAAATTATAAAACCCGATGGAAAGATGGTACTTGAGTCAGCTAAAACTTGCTAGATTAACCCATAAAATATTTGTTAACGTAGACATTACACAGTGCTCTACTTTGGAGTGACTTTCCTGTGCAGTCAGTGGTTGACCACTGGATCAATTTGGGCCAACTCTCCACTACTTTCATGGCTTGCTCTTCTGCTCTACTTTGGAAGAAGACTGCACCATACAATATTTTTATCTTATTCTTCTGTTTTTCAGGGTGTTAAGTAATCCTGCCGAGCAGACCAGCATGTCGTCACTGACAGAGAAATCACTTTCTTGTGATAACCTGAAGTACTCAAATGAGAGGGTTACTGGCAGGGGTGCAGTGCTATGCAAATACTGCAGTCATTATCATCAGTAGTTTGCATGCTGACTTCTACATCAGAACTGCTTTATGAAGAGAAGAAATGTTGATCTAGATTTCCATTTCTAAATTCTTTTTGAAGTCTATCTGTCATGGGATTTTTACCTGCCGTTTGGTCAGACTTAAAGGAAAAGGGTCAGGTAGATTAAAATCTCACGTGGATAGCGCACAGGTTCAGCCTACAGTGCTTTCTGCAGTGATGATTTACTTTTTGTCTTCTCCGATGATTTATTCTATTCCTTCTAAAAAGATTGGACTTAATAGTAAGTCACTTACAATGAGAAATATAGAGAGAACAAAACTAAAAAGGACTTGAAATGGTAGAATAAAAAAACCTGCTGGAAAAAAAGGTGTGTCTGTATACATCATATACTTGGTGGTGATATCCTTTGGAAACATGTACACACTTGCCTAAGTGGATTTGAAGAGCTTATTTAGCATGACAAATTGGCTACAACCTGATGGCTATTTCTGAAAACCCATTTATAGACCTTCAGACACTCATACTCCTGTGGCATATCCATTCATTGTACAGTCAATTTATAATGATTCCACCAAATTAAATCTTTATTAACAAACTTATTGACTCTGGCTTTGACTTTTTGTCCCCCCTTTTAATTAACTGCAGTAATGAGACAAGCAACAGCCAATATAACAACTGACCAAACATTTTGTTTAAAACCTGCAGTTTATTTCAAGCAGCTTCACAAAAAATGAAGGCTGAATTGCTGTTTGCTAAATGTCAATTTTCACACTCTGTTGAACCTTTTCTGAAGCTTGTCAACCACAAATCTGTAGTCAATTTTCCCCCTCTGATCAGAGCTATATAGAGCATATAACAGGTTTTCAGTTACTTTTCATTTTTATGCAGAAGATGTACCATTTGCTGTCCCCAGTACACTTCACAAAATGGTAAATATGCATAAATTGTAAATCTAAAGGGATGCATATGCCAAAGTTGTGGCCTCTTGAACAGTCACAATTTACACCTGCAACACAGTTGTATGTCTGCATGTGTAAGGCCACAGAAGTGATCCAAATCCTCAAATTCAGCCCATTATTATGCAACAATACTGCACCATCCTCTTTCCAAATCTGCTGGGCTCCTGCTCAGAGTTAGGGAGGTGTTTCACCCTCCAGACCACTTGTTCACAGCCTTGCTCCCCGATTAGAGGCACAATTCCTATTTCCAGCTGCAATTCCCTGCCCTGCTGCCTGGCAGACACAAAGCAGCCTCACTTAATCACAAGTGCGCACACACTTCCTTGTACAAGCAACTATAACCATGCACAAAGATGTAGGACTTGGCTCCAGTGAGAAGAAATACCTTTTACAGGGTCAAAACCACTGGCAATCACTAAATTTGACCTAACTTTTCCCACACTTTTTACTATTTGCTAAAGCTGGGAGAGCAAAGAGGGATGACAAAAGATGCTGTCTAGGTCAGGATACTACCACTGAATAGGGCGATAATCAGTGTCTGGTCTGATTTCTGGCATAAACAAGCCTGGAAGTCAGTTGCTCATTCCTGTATCAAACCCAGCTGAACTGAAACCTGCCTTTTAACAAGACAGCCAATTTTTAATAAGTATGCACTGATGTAAGAGTCCTCTACATCCCTCCTTTATAGCTGCTTCGTAACCTATTTTGACAATTTGGAAAATTTTCCTGTGTACAATTTACAATGTGCAACAGAGAATACAAATAAGTGAAAAATGAACACATCTTCTCTGGAGGAACACCAAGACAAAGCCAAGGAGCAGGCAAGACCACTGAGGACAGAGACTGAGAGAGGGGCCCGGTGCTCCTCCCTGTGACCGGCTGCCATTTCGGCGCCGAGGAGTTTGGCAGGGCAATGGGAAGGATGGGGAGTATTTGAAGAAGTTAGTCTCAAAGCTCTTTGATAGTCTAGAACTGAAAATCTTAAAGCTATTTGAGATTCCCAACTAATTTCTTGCTTTCAAATATGCAAAGGAAAATAGGTTGGGTAACAGTGCAGAGAAGAAAATAAAGGGATTGTGTGGGTGGGTGGAGGGAGGAATGGAGCAGAGACAGAAAGAAATCAGGAAATTAAAAAAAAAAAAAACAACTTGCTGAAAAAGAGAGTATAGAGATGTCTCCAAAGGGACTACTTTAATTCTGGGAATAGGATGTTTTGCAAATTCTTAGCATCAATTTATCTTCAGCTAAAAATTAAACAGTTTTCTGTTTATCTTTTGCATATAATCACTCCTGAGTAAAACATGTGTTTTAAAGTAACATTTGGCAATCTTTCAAGAGAGAGATGCTAGATGATATTTCTCTTAACTGAAAGAGAGACTCAGCCTGGCGGTGGCAATTCACCGCATGCTGGGAGATGACCCTATTGGCATGAACCCACCTCTACGTAGGGCAGCAACATCCCTGTCCTGCTCCACCTGGAACTGGTGGGAACTGGTGGGAACTGGTGGGAACTGGGAGCTATGAAGCACTGCTGCTCACAGGTGCTTGCCTCAAGAAGCTGTGATCCCTTCTCTTGGCTCTGCTTATGCTATTTGATATGTGCCACTGTGCTATCGTTGGCATCCATGCTGTAGGTTGTTGACCTTGTTTGTTTTAAGGTATAGAAATCTGTTCTCCGGCTCCTTGGGTCAACCACAGCAAAATGAGAAAATGTTCAACATTTCTTGACTTCCATGAGGTTCCTTCCATCTTTTCTTGGGCGAGTCTGCATTTTGACTGTAATAACCTCCCTTATATGACTTTTTAGCAGATAACAAAGAGACAATTACAGCTGCTACTGGAAGAGGTCAAATGGAGGTGAAATGAAATGGATTAAAAAAAAAATGAACAGATGTCAGAAAAGGCTCCGTACCACTCAGTGGCATAACCACTTCCTAGAACAGGTTTTTAGCTGGGAATTTCATTTCATTTTACTCTATTTTATTTTGATTTTAAAAAGAGAGGCAGGCAGGTAGGAGGACTGGCTTTGTGGTTGAAGCACTGGAATTCAATTTCCAGCTCTGTGATGAACTGCCTTTGTGACCATGTGCAAACACATTCAGTGCTCCCTGGGTTTATTGCAGTACAGCAGCGATGAAGACGGCCCAGCACAGCCCAGGAGGAGTAGTTCTTCCCAACACGGCAAAGTGACACAGGCAACTCTTTGCTGCTGATTTCTCCTAGTACCCAAGCCAACTCATCTGAAAACTTTCTCATAGCAGCCTGCCACCTCCGCTGCAGAGCATGGCCCTCAGCCATATGCATCACCTCCACAAGGAACTTCACCAGATGGTCTCGTGTGGTGGGATTGCCCCCAGGTACACAGAGGTAACCACACTCACTTCCCAAGTACTGCCTTTAAAAGAAGGCAATAGAGTTACCTTGGGAACATAACACGGGAAAGGAAACTGGACCTTAAAATCAACCTTAATTCTTCTTTTTCATGGCCAAACAAAATAATAACAACAAAGAAATATTGCAAGAGAAAAAAAAAATTGTGGTTATTTTACGGTCTTCAAAACCAACAACAATCAAAGCTGCAAGGTATAATTTTTTTTCCTGGAATTCCTTGCTTTTTCTGAATTGCCTGCACCCTCATGGTATCTCTCAGCAGTCATGTTAACACTCTATATTGATTGTCTGCTTGGTAGGTAGCAGGAGGGAAAATAAAACAGGCATGAACTTAACTCTGTTTAGGTTCCTCCAGTGCATGTGAAATCTGGACAATTTTCTGTGGATGGCCACCACTGCTAAAACCTTCCCGGTGAAAATTACTACCATGGTCTTCATCTGCGTCAATAACCAAAGCCACCACTGAGCCAGGCAGAGTGGGAGTTGGGGTATGTTTCTTCCCTTCTCTTTAAAATGCTGGTGTGTTTCTGTTCTTTGAAGCAAAAGGTATGAGAGATGTCTTGATTTCTACCATTCGCAGCTGCCACTCTGCCAGGTTTCCAAATGTCACCTGCTCCCCATAGACAGAGAAGTACTACATGCTAAGGCTGGCCTGTCACACCCCTAGCATGGGGAACACCAAAATCCAGCATTCCTTGTAACATCCCCACGTCCCAGCAGCCAGGAGTGGTTAATTCCAGTTTCAGAATAGTGAATTCAGTCCTCACTTTGTGGCCCCAGGGAAATGAGGCAATTTGTATCATGTGCATGCACCATGCTGAGGAGCCATGTTCAACACTGGACCTTCCAGTCCAAACCAGTACCACTACCCACTTGCTAACATTACCCAATGTCACTGCTAGAATAAAACACTGGAACGAGTCAACCTAACAGATCACTTGTTTTGACACTGAGTATCAAGCCTGCCATATAAGCTCAGAGAATCTACTTATCTGTATCAGAGAAATACAGTAGAAAATTTCCTTCAGAGAAATTTCCTTAGTAGGGAGGAGGCACTCGAAGCTGGTTACCTCCTGTCCCCCCTTTGCAAGACGGATAAGGGATGTTCTCAACATTCCTGACACAGATTTTTCCAATGTTTCCTTTCATTTTTCACGATCAGACTTCAAGGTTGCCCAAATATCAAAATGCAACCTTTCAAGTTGGATCCACACATTCACCAAGACTTGGCTGCGATTTAGGAAGGTGAAGAACCAACAACCCTCAACCCATGGCCATACATCAACATGCCAGGGAAGTGTTTAATACTGCGAGCCCAAAGCTTCAAAATGGAAACTTCGGTGGTTTTTGAGCTGCTGTTCTAAAACACATTCTCATGTCCATGCAACATCCCAGCATTCCAGTTTATTGTGGCAGTGAATATTTGTTTTTCAAAGCAATTTAGAAGTGGTGGAGAGGCAACGGCCAGGGAGTCAACCTGGGTTTTCTCCTACCTCAGCCCCTGCGCTGCTGCACACCACCAGAGAGGTCATTTCAGCGTGCCGTGCCCGGTCTCCTTTTGTCTTTTCTTGTTTGCTCAGGACACAGTTAGGTGCAAGGACTCTCTCTTGCACTGTCTACACAGCATTATGCAGAGTAAGAAATCATTTCATCTACAGCATTTAGGAACGAATCCGATGTAAGAAAATATTAGCCAAACATGCTCTGGTTACCGAAACTCAATTAGCTGTGAATTGGAAGGGAATATATTTAAAATAACAGGACCATTAAAAAAGACTGGAGATTTGTAAAGATGTTTACGTGCCTGCTGGCCTGTTTTTAAAATTCTGGTGTTGCATCCTTCTGTGCCTATTGCATGTGAAGGAGGTAACTGTATCTTATCTTCACATAGTATCTGCTGCTGGATCTTCTGGCCTAAATGATTCTCATTCTTATGTAACATACCACATTAATGCTCAAGGGAAGGAACCTATTTCATCCCTGGAGTCAATAAAACACGGACAATGGGATCATGAGTCACATCACACAGGTCTCTCAATAGAACCTGACTCTGGCTTAAACAGAAGGGGAGAGGGAGACAGCTGCCTCTTACAAAACTTGGAAATTGCCAAAGAATTACTTTTCTGTCCCTCAGATATTATTAAGTTCACTTCAGTTCTTCCCTCCATCTTACTCCAATGATTCCCACAGTCCTCTTTTTTCCTGTGTACTGCTATAGAGCAAGTCACCAGGTATAAACAACATTTCCTGTTACCCTAAAACCAAACATTTGCAATTTTTAGTTTATAGGTGATGACAGTAATGAAGCACCCAGGGCAAAACCACTGAAACCACACAACCCCCCAAACCAGTATAAACATACTGTGCTACTTCAAAAGAGTTCAAACAACTCCATCCCAGCAGCATTTGTGGTGGACGAGGTGCGAGCTGCCTTCCCGCAGCCTGCAGAGCCGAGCTCCTCCAGCGGGAATGCCTGCCCGGGGCTGCAGGGCACGGCCGGGTCTGGCAGGGCGCAGCTCTGGCAGTCGGGATGCGGAGTCAAACCTAGGGGCAGGTTTTATCCAGCAATGCTGACTACACTCCTAGTATGCTTCTACAGATGACAGTATACAGAGTATCTGTATCTCCTCTAAAGGATATCTTTTATAAAGCAGTCACATCCTGACAGTCATGCTGGTTTAACTTTACTACTCTAGTTAGAGGTATAATGTGGGGAGAGCTTTAAGAGATATAACTGGACAGGCCTGTTTTAATTGTTCCCACTAGACCTGTGCTCTGTGACCTTGGACATCTACAGAGCCATAAATACGAGCTTTGATTGCTGTTCCCATAGTGACTGGCAGGAAGAACACACTGGAGGGTGGACTAGGACTGCTTCAAGCAGGCAAGCAGCAACTGGAAATGATTAAGTTCAGAAGCTCTGGGGACACTAATGTCACTGCAGGCCAGCCAACCTGGAAGATAAACATTGCTGGGCACTGTGAAAATGATTTTTCTATTTGCTTTCCACTGAGAGAGTGAACTAGGCTACACTATAGGCACTAGGCTTGGCAAATGAGGCTGTGAGCTCTTCTGAGGCAAATTTACCAGTCCTTTCTGCTGCTGGAGATGTCAAAGCTACTACCAAGGCCTGTCACGTTTGTGCTGTGCACACTTACTCTTGAGGAACAGGAACACCAGCCCTTGAGCTCAGTTAGACCCACAGAGCAGGCACGGCTGATGCACAGAGAACATTTCTATATGGAGCAACACACAACGTGGGAGGCTAAATCATTCCATGCAAAGTTGCCAGGTACCTGGGCTGTCCCTCTTCCAGTGCCAAAGCCAGTGCAGTTATTTCTATAATGCTCTGCATTGTGCACCGAGGGCTGTCACAGGGTTTGGTGTGGAAATAGGAGACCTTTGGCGTCCTACTCCAAAAGGGTAAGGACCTGGTGGATGCACTTGGGGAGAGGAATGCAGCTTGTCCTGCGACTGTGACGTCCAGCTCTTACTCTCACTGTGCTCTGTGCTATGAATACAGAAATAGAATTCAAATAGCTCTAAACTCTCCTATTTCAATATAAGAAATGATAGGATTTCAGGAAAAAAGTAGACACACATGCTGGTGGCCTGAGCATATATAAAAGCAGCTCAGGACTATTTATATTAGCAGAGTGCACAGCAGGAAAAGCTGAGCTGTGCTAAAGGCAAAATTGCCAGAGTATTTCTGAGTGACTTGCTCAACAGCACGGCGTGGTGTGCTCACTGGCTGCCCATCCACGCGCAACTTCATTAACTCCCTGGTGATCAGGGCCTTACACATCACAGAAGAATGGAATTTACACATGGTCAAATCTAGCATCGTCCATAGATCACTCAAAGTTATAACCCTCAGAAACACAACAGCCTCACCATCTCCATGAGTATATTAAGGTTTGGAACAGAAAATAGCTGTGCAACCATCCAGGATAAATCAGTAATTATTTAGATGGAAAGTAACACTGAATCTACCTGTCTATACACTTTGTACACTATCCAAAGTCTCCAATTCACATATATTAAACTCTTCAGACTTTGGTATTGTGGCAACTTTAATGCCAAAAGAAAACAGATAAGCCAATAAAAGAAGACGTACAAGGCATCACTTCTCCCTTACTATGTATAGCACTTTTACATATACGCATAGGTCTGTTAAAAAACCATGGTAATTCTGACATGTTTTGAAGTCAAGATTACATGGTCTTTTAAGAGAAGAAGTTTACTGGCACGCCACAGGGAAACACCGTACCATTCTCATGCGATAACTGATCATCCCGGTCTCTTCTCTATGCCTCTAGCTTTTCACTGAAAGTAAATCCCATCATTTTTCAAGTAGTTGAGTCAGATTTGCAAAGTCTGCACATTCTTGTAGTGACCACAAGCACTTAAAGCATCAGCTATTTTTTTTTTCTAAGTTTGGTTCCTCTTTTTTTTTTAACCAAGTAGAAAATGCCAGAATTGTCCAACATTCTTTTTTAAAATGACCAGCTCGTGACCCCCCGATATTTACACAGTATGGACCATCATACTCTGAAAAATCAAGCATTATAAAAAATGAATCTCTCAGGTGCTCAAATGTCTTAAGTTACTTTTCGAAATATTGACTAATAATAATAATTGCCTGCTCTGCTTCACTGTTAATCTCTCTTTCAGAAAGTGCACTTCTTGAACTGTAGAAAATGACACTTTTAAGAAGAATTTTGCATTTTTCTGACTGCAGCAAACCATATGGAAAGTGGCTGACGGGTCCTGAGGGATTACGCGTATACTAGCAGCTTCCCAGAATATTTATCTCTGAAAGGAAGGAAGCTCTGCAGAAGAGGCCTGGATAGCTCCATATGCCACACCATTAATTCCTGACAGCTACTAAAAATTAAGGGATGGTCAATTTTAAGGATTGGTCCTACAAAAGTCTTGCAATTGTTCTTTCAAGAGAGCCATAATCTTCATTTGGGGAGCGGGAGAACCATTATATGTAAGTATTCAGTGGTTCTGCCGAAATTTCAGCCTAGCTCTTGAAGGCTAATTTTGCTATTCATCACTCTAAGTAAAAGCGCAGCCAAAGATGTTGCTTTTGTTTATATCAAGCTTTTTTTCCTGGCAATTCAAACAAAAAAACCCATTTCATTTGTTGTAGAGTCGTTAAGTCCCACTGGCAGGTTAGCCAGTGCTGTAACCTACCATAGCCTGGACTAGGAAAGCCAGACACTCAGGAAATTTTATGTGCTTTGCTTCACTTAGAAACAGAGAACTGGCATCCAGCTAGAGGAAAGTTTCCTCAAAGAGATGATTATGAAACCAACACTCGCTTTGGTATCGCACAGACATTTTGACATACTGCAAGTCAGAGAAACACTTCTAATGTGTATCTGAGCACCTTTGCCTGCAGAACTCCCATCACATTGACACCGATTCCCCTTTCAAGTCACATCAGTTCACAAGGTATGATGCAACATCATTGAAAATGTGCATGTATTTATTAGAGGTTACAGCATAAAATATGCAGGCACCTTGAAATACATTTCAGACTGTGACGGCAGGCAGAGTGACTGAATGTATGTCAGAGGTTTATGATGAACTCTAAAGTGTCTTCATTTAAGAGGCAGCATCTTTTTTTATAGGCATCCTTTATTGCTTGATTTATTCTTTCTATCTGTAACTAACCTCTAGACTCATAGATTTAGACTCCTGGTGTGATGTTGCTTGAATGCCATGCATCTCAGAGCTCTGCAAAATGTTCTGACAAAGTCATTGCTTGGTCCTCTCTCACTGTTCAGAACAATGCCAATAGATGGAGAGATCAAATGATACCCCACTGCTCAACTGAGAACCCATAAAATCAACATATTTAGTGGGTGTTTTAGAAAATTTGTCACATGCTAAGCAGGAAAGAGCAGGAAAGGACTAGGAGAGATTTAGTGTTCCATTTTCCACTCTCGTTAGCAGTATTGCCCTTGATGTTTTCAGTAAGACCTTTTTTTGCAAAGAATTAGGCATGAACTGATGGTGGGGATGAGGAACTGAGCTACGTGAATGACAAATTACTCTCTTCTTGATACAATCAGTTTGATCCCATATAGCAAAAACTGAGTATTTATGGAATTATGCAGGGCATAGATGGGCCAAGTCCCACGCTAAGGCAGCTGCCAGATCCCAGGGCTGAATTCGGGACCCGGATTGTTTCCAGATGTGCAGCTCAGGCAGAAACACATACAGTGTGTTTACAAGAAGACCTCATTAACTTGAAGCGAATTATACAGAAGTGATCAAGGGACATAACGTGCTGTCTAAAGCCGTCATTACCTCATGACTTCATGGGAACTTTTTTTTGAATAAAGGCAAAGCATTGCCTACAGGATTTAGCCTATTAATACTAACACGAAAACAGCATCGGTAATCCCACATTATCAAAGTTTCTGTACTTCAAAAAGTATTAGTGAATTAAGCCAGTGCCTGCAGTATGATATACACCTAAAGGTTTGGATTTGGCAAGGAGCAGAAATGCATTGCCCGAATCTCCTGGCACCATAGGTACTGGCTTTTTCCACTGTGCTCCCAGCACAGTTCCTTCTGCCCCAGGGGAACAAGAATTGATTATCTGGTACTGAGAGGTTTGGAGGCTTTAGATAGAAATGAACAGCAATTACGAAGGACTTAATTTTTATACCCTAAAAAGCTCTGTCAGAAATGTCATTTGTAATTAATTAGAAGTGTATAAACCAGATAAAAGCCTGTTAAAGTCAAGTAGTTTTTAACCCAGGGAACTCTGGGTTTCAACTGCTGGCTGAAAGCTCAGGACCTTTTCACAAGTTTCTCTGTGCTTTCCAGGTGATCCTTCTGGCAGCACTTGAGTTTTCAAAATGAAATTCTTCAGGTTTATAAAAAAGCTTCCATCTTTAGACAGAGCTCCTCAGCTGATTCTTGTAGGATATCCTGTTTTTCTGAAGAGACTTTTATTGCAATATGAATTTATTACAAACCATTTCACATGCACACATTTTCAATCATACCTTGTGGGTCATAAGAGAGAGAATTTAATTTCAGAAACTTTAGGAAGCAATAATAATCTTTAACCTCTGGCACTGCACGAAAAGATACTGCATATTTTCTATCAAAATGAACAGTTCTAATAACCTTCCATTAGTATCCATTTATATTTATTACTCCTTCATTAAAGTTAAGGCACCAAATCCTTAATAAAAAAAAATTAAATTGACATTTTACTTCACTTCTTTCTCTGTCTTTTAAAATGTTAATACTTAAGGAAGTGGACAGGACATGGCATATTTTTATCACTGCCACACAGTTCAGCAGTAGCAGCATAAACCCTTTGTGTCTTGGTTTTTGCCCTTATTATATCAAATATAAGCAGATTTTCCCTGAGTTCACTGGCAGGGAACATCTCCTTACAGCAGCACATCCCCTCATTATCCAGCCCTCTCAGCTGTTCTCAAACTCACCAGGAGGCCATTTACCCTCTGCTTTACAACCTCTTTTATGATCCCTGATGGCCTAAGTTTGGGGTTTTTTTGGTTTACTTTCTTGCTTGATTCCCCCATGTCACTTTATAACATGTCCTCAGCCAGTCTTCCCACAACCGTCCTTAATGACATGAAACCAGGCAAAGAGGGAGAGAAAGTGTTTTTCTTTTTGTATTGTGAAAAGCAAGAGATAACTCATGAACTGAGGTCAACTCAACATGAGAAACAGAGAATCGCAGCTTAGTTTCAGCTGGCAAAACAACTGCCAGGAGGGTCCCAAGAGCCCAACACCCATTCGTGTTAGCCTAACCCGAGGGAAAGCTCCTCTCCTTCTGCAGCTACTGCACACACCCTGGGAGACTTGCTCCTCCTCTCTGGAGAACCAAGCTGTATTTCTGAACGTGTTTTTCAGGCTTTCTTGGAGCCACTCACCTGCTTTTTTGGCTATTACCGGGTTGCAATCACATTTCTGCTTCCTCACCTCCTGCATGGCCCTGAAGCCACACGACACTGTGTGAAACACACGCTTATAAGTTTCGCTTCTTCTGTCCAAGGACACAAATGTCCTTGTGCAGCTGAAGTGAAACACGACGTTATTTTACTTGCCAGCAAAGCCATGTGTATGTGTTGAGGTATGTATTTATAGCAGCCACCTCTGCTGATGGATGAAACGGTGGTTGCCACTTTGTCTTTTAAACCAGCAATGCTCCACCTTTAATACGGTGCTTTCACATGTTTGGCCTCAAAAAAATGCTGCTTTTTTCAGCGAGTCACTCCAATGCCAACTCAGCTGGGAATCAGAGCAGGGGACTGCCAGCTTCAGAAGTGTCAGCAGAATCTGGAAATGAGGCGGTGAAGTCCACAGGCTCTCAACTGTACTAAGATGGAGAAGGGAAAGAGGAACCACCTGCCAGCTTCTGCCTGAGCTGCCGACACAAGTAGCTTCTGCATTTCCATTTCCTCCCTTCATGGGACATGAGCGTGCACAAGGCGCAAATGGGTCACCGGCCATCTCCAGTCCAACGTTGCTGAGCCAACTCACTGCTGAGCCCAGAACGCGCACGGCAGCACGCAGCTAATGCTCACTAATAATATATTATTATCGTTCTAGATGAAGTAGAGACTATGGGTTGTGCAGGGGTCCCCAAAGAGGGACACAGGTTTGACTGCTGAGTCGTATTTAGAAAGGGGTTCTCATTAGCCACGTGCTGTCTCCGCAGGGAGAGGCAGAGCTGAGTCCAAACACCATTTGAGAGCAGGGAGTGACATTCCTTTAGTATGAACTCAGCAATGCTATTTGGTCGGAAATTATTACTATTCAAAACAGCCAGAAGTGCCACAATAACCCACGGGATAAATCCATACTGCAAAATATGCATGTGGAGTAGAGCAGCAGCAGCCACTGCACATTAAAAAGATACAATCATTTCAAGTCATGAGGAGACGACATAGCTACTCCTGTTTGGCCTAGAGAAAACAACTCTATTCCACAGGAAACATAAATTCAGAATAAAGATTCTATAGGCACATTGAATAGTTATGATTTCTTTTAATAAGTATACAAAATACTGCTTTCAAAAGAAAGGATCCCATTATAGTTATGGACACTTTTTTCTCCTCTCTTTAATAGGGTTATGCAACAGCTATTGATTCCTGACTACAGTCTAAAGTACAATTAGTGTATTTGTAAAACTGTCCTTTGTAATCACAGTGGACTTGTATAGCTCAAAGTACCTCACTCACACTAAACAGTAAGTATTATTGCCTTGATACAGCCAAACCCTCTGGCATCAGCAGACAGCAGTAGGAAACGAAACCCTGAGGAACTCCTCACTTGGGCAGGAAAGCATCTAAACTGTCCTTCCCTATTTTGTACCAGGTTAATGAGAAGTCCGTGTTAAACGCTCGGTTCTAAGGAAGCTGGTTTGTAACCGCTGCTCTTCAGCAGGCGAAACCCCAGCTGCGGTTCCCGTGCTGGGCTCTGCACGGCTGTGGGCACGGGGAGCTCTGTTTGCCAGAGGGCTCCCAGGCTTGTTGGCGAAGTCTCAGCAGGGAGACAGTCCTTCCTTAAAAGCAGTTACCGAGTGCTGAGTAAGGCAAAGATTTTTATTTTGCCTGCTTTGCTCTTCACTTCGGGTTTTAGAAATGCAAGATACACAGCTGGAGAGAAGTATAAAGGGATAGAGAGAAATATTAAAGAAACCCATGTATTTTCCTACCCAAAAGCAAACATGGTGCTCGGTGGATTACATTCCTCTCATTTCTTTAAGATAAGAACAGTGTTCAAAGGAAAACCTCCTTCTCTTCTGAGCTATTTAGTAATTTTGAACATGATTACATCCTAAATATCACAGTATTTGCAAAGGATTGGGATCACAGGGATAGGTGGGTAAGGTGCTATCTCGAGTACAAATGTTACGATAAAACAATAGTTTTTGAGCCTCTCACAGAGCATTACAAATGCCGCATCCCAGACCAGCACACCAACTGATTCACAGTGCAGCATCTCCCAACCACCCTACGTAACAGCAGCGCTAGCCAGATTCTGCTGCAAGGCAAACACGTTGCCCATCTTGCACTGAAACAAACGCTGGTTTGCCTGCCCTTCTCTCTGGGTAGTTGTCTAATGATTGCTTTTAGGACACTTAGCTGCAGTTACTCAATAACCTGCAGATCCTATTACAGCTGACACCCCAAAAATGGTCCTTAGAGCCTGCAGACCAGGTACTCCTCCCAGGGCACAAGCAGTAGGGTATGTTACTCTGCAACATGGTAGGCCTCCTTAATCATTATCAAAATGTAAATGAAAGGCAACATTTTCTATAAAGATCTGCATTCTAGACGCTAAAGGGTATTTTCATCATTTTCTGTAAGACTTTCCAAAAAATACCACCTCAGGGAGCAGACTAACCTACTAGACAGGTACATCATGTTAGATGTGTCACCACATCCTTTTAATCAGTGCATAGTCAATATTCTGTATTATAACTAATTAGTTTCACAACTTATTTCCACAGATGTCATTGCAAAATCTATGTGAGGAATGTCATCTGCACTTGAGAGAAGGACAAACATTGTAATTAAGTATTAAGCCATTTCACCAGTGTGAGTCTGCCATGGAGTGTGAAATGGCTATAATTCACATTTTTAAGACCTTGCATTTATTAGCATCTATTTTCTACTCAAGGTTAGCAGTATGCTGCACAGAGAGTTAAAAAAAGCAAAAAAAGCTCACGTTTTTGTTATTCACGTGGATATACGTGCATGTCTGACTGTACAGATTGGTCACGCTGATAGGGTTTCTCTCAAGTCCCAGAGGACTTCTGGCTCATACACCTTTGTGAACGGCACTCAAAGGTTAGATGAATGCTCTGATTATGAAGCATGCGACTTTCTCCTGTTGAAAGCTAATGACAATCCTGGGTGCAACGCACCTAGGCAGGATACAGATCTTGTATACAAGAAAGATATTCAATCTGAGATAACAGTCAGGATTGACGATTAATATCTCCCAGAAGAAGGCTTTGTTTGCATTAGGAAACCCCTACAGAATAAATGCAGAGAGAGAACAATGAACCAGGCTGCTGTATTTTATTCAAGGCCCACGAAAAGTTAAACCGGTCTCTGTCTGGAGCCATTGCTCCAGTTGCAATTATGCTGCTTAATTATATGCAGAAGAAGAGGACTCTTGTGTATCCTCCCACCAACCACCAAATGAGAGGGATATTTCCACTGCTCTCTATCCCATAAGCTATGCCATTTGGCAGCAATTTCTTTTAGAAATCTGCCCTTTACTTCCCTATTCCCACTCCTGTTTTCACTTGAAGGGCCACGTAGCTCTGGTGGAATATGCACGCTCTCGCACCCACACATTCCTGCAGCACAGGGGACACGACTGCATCTGGGAAGAGCCACACACCCCGCTGCTCAACCACCAATTCCGACTGCTTTGTCTTTTTTGAGGTAGCTTGAGCCTATCTCATTTTTTACTCCAGCAATATACTGTGTTCAAAACACCTTCATGCCAAGCTCCCCTTCCTGCCAAGCCTGCTTTCACCGTCCATTAGCCCTCTTCAAAGAGGATCTGCCTGTCTGTGGACAGATGCTATTAGCAGCACTGTGGACAGGGCAGGGCCATGATTTATCCAGCCGGGATAAATCAGCAAAGCTCTGTCAATGCCTCTGCCATTTCCCAGGCGTGCGCCTCCTGAGCATCTCATCCAAACCTAGGCTTCACCTGGTAAAAACAGGGAAGGAAAGGACACCAAGAGCTAAATTCCCCCCTTTCTGGTGCTGGGC